>NW_022639466.1:219933-291508 GCF_010583005.1 Odontomachus brunneus | reverse complement strand
CTCTCTCTCTCTCTCTCTCTCTCTCTCTCTCTCTCTCTCTCTCTCGCATTATCTCTCCCTGTCTTGCAGCGTCATATGTTAAAGATAGAGGATGCATACCTTGCGATTACGTCGGGAATGAGTTATTGATAGACCGCGAGGAGTATTAATATCTAAAACAAATATAATCACCGGTGTGGCGCCCCGCGCTTCCCGCGAATTGTAATACTTTTCGTCTCGAATTCGACCGGGAGGAATCACTAATCCAGGTAATTGATTGCGGAACCGTACGAGTGAATTAATGATTATTCATGTTGCACATCGTACATATCATTTCGGGAAGATTTATGTCGCATAATTGCTCGCGATGACGCGTGTAATAACGGCATGCCGTCGTCGCGACTGTACATGCTGAAAATTGAGTCGCCACTTGGGTTAATCTCAGGGACAGCGGCGCGGAGTATCATAAAGTAATAACTGATTTCCCCCGTACCTCTTATTAGCATTCATCGTATAGAGGCTCGTGACGTTTAGAGCTGTAACACGCGTGTTTCGTGTAAGAGAGACATAAAAGTGAAACTCATATTCCGCGTACGATACGACAGAAAAAGGAAATTTATCGATGCTGCTGTTACGCCGCAGACCCGCGTTGTTAAATATTATTATTTACACACGGCAATCTTCTCGAAGGATAAATCGTTAGGATTTCTATACGCTCGTAGCATTTCTATACGATCCTTTATTACTATAGTCGAGAAAAAGTGGATCACTATTCGGAAAAAGTGGAACACTAAACTCAAGGTAGTTGGTCCTTGGTAATACTGTTAAAAAGGTAATATTTAATACAATACGAATCCAGCACTGGGATTCTGTAACTCATTATTGAAGTTAACGACAGTTTCGTTATCGTTGCGCAACTTTTCTACGGTATATAAAAGCTGCGCAACAATAACAAAATTATCGTTAACTCCAATAACGAGTTATAAAATTCCAGCACAGACAGACTTTCAATTTTGTAGCAAATTTTGTTGCTGAAATCATGGCGATGCAATATTAAACTTATATATTGTGCCAGAGATCTTGTAATTTCTTTATAATATTTTTTAACATTTTTCTTATTATCTTCTAATTTTTCATTAAAAACGTAACAGTATTATAATCGCTAGAATTAAAAATATGACATCGGAAAAAGTTTTTTTGCACCTATAATACATGTGATAAATAGTGCTAACTTAGATTTAAATTATCTCAGCTTTGACATGATCTTTTTCCTAACTGCGCATATACGTAGATCGTATTTCTATTAATATGCTGTTTACAGTTTAAAAATAATGTTAGGAAAGTTATTTTATACGGACCAGCTATCTTAATATACCGTCCGTCCATCGCTTCGGCTTCGAGAGGGTAAGTCGCGCGGGATATTAAACTCTGCCACACGTCGCTACGCGGATCGCGCAGCTCGCATTTTTATGGAAACCTGCTCTGTGGCGCCTAAAGCCCCTTTCTCGTGGTATAGTTATCGCAGGCACACGCTGCGAATATCCCCATGGGATATCCGTGCGGCGCGAGAGAGAAGAGATGGGTGAAGAAGAGCGAGGGGTACCAGCCGGACAGGTGGTCCGTGCCATACGTTGGTGCATGCTCATTCGCAAGGAAGATACCATTAACGAGGGGTATATAATGCCGCGAAAAATCCGAGACATCGGGCCGTTTATCAGGGATCGCAAATAGAAACTTCTCTGTAGATCGTGCAGCGCGCCCGGACATCTCCAGCTCGTGGAAATGTCGGCTGTATACCTGTGACTCATTTTCCACTCGTACTTATTAATATCCGTTTCGTCATTCACGTCTGCATAAACAATGCGCGAAAAGATCGACTGCAGCCAATTATGGTCTTCACCAGATGTTGATGCGAAGAGAAATTCTGTATCGGATGCACGCGTGCAAAAGACTAAGCGGGAATGACAAGGGGGGCGGTGACCGAACGGCGGTTTAATGCTATGCGATCGCGGCCTTCTTTAGCAATGCATATGTATGATATCGATGTGATGTAGTACAAGTGACGTTATAATAATGCGACTATAATTATTCCACCGCTGGGTCGCGTTGGGTATCTCGTAATGCCGGCGTGGCGGAACTGTCCACCTCACTTTAAACACGGCCATCGAACGCGCGACCGTATCTCGTCCCATTAATTCCACTGCGTTATCTTCGTATCTAGCGATTATGAACGCGTGCCAATAAATAACAAAGCCTGTCAGCTACTCTCGCGACCGATTGCCAGGCTGTCGGTGGTTTTTTCGATAAAGAGACTCGCTTCCCCCCCTTTCTCTCTCTCCTCTCCCCTCTCCCCTCGCTCCCCCCTCTCTCTCTCTTTCTCTCGCGCGCGCGCGCTCATTTACGCTGAATTATACGCCGCGAATTTCAAAATGATAACTCTCGTTGAGCTTGATGTATAAGCGTATAACTCCCGATCGGATCTAATGTCTTCTGCGCGCGTATATATCACCAATGTCATTATTGATAAAAACCGCACGCTCAGGAGGCAATAATTACTTGCAACGGTCTCGTTGCGCCTTTTCTGCCACAGGCTTAGTGAGCGAGCGCGAACGCGAACGCGTATCGACCTCGAATTTGCATATCCCGCATAATTTAATCGATCCGCGATTTCGATGGGACTCGACGTTGTGGTAGCCGGTGACCGGGGGGCAGTCTGCGCGAAAAGGATGCAGTTAGTTTAGTAAACATCCATCAATTCGTGGGCAGGGCAGCGTGAGGCTGAACCAGGCAGAACCTGAAGAGCAAGGCAGGCTGGAAGGAGCAGGCGGGCTCATTCTCAACAAGGCAGGGTAATCACTGCTATTAGTGCGGACATTACTCCGGTGGTCCGCCAATCTCCGTAACACTCCATCATATCAATGCCCCAAGGCCTTTCAGTGGTGTAGAAAATGAATTTTCCTACCAATTATCGAATTCAGCGATTCATCCGTCGCAGATACACGTAAAAGGACTACATTGACGGCACGCATTCGAGCCGTTGTTGCGAGTCAAGCATTCGATCCCAAATACTCTTCCAAAATCATAACAGACGTATACTATCACGCAAAAAAATTATCCATTTATATTGAGTAATGTAGCATACTAATGACATAACTTACAAGATTTATATTGCAAGACTTGATTGGAATATACTCATATTGAAAACAATATTTATGCACTGAAAGAGAAAAACCTATGGTATTCAGAACTACATACAGAATGTTCCAGACTCTTCTCCGTAATTTTTGTGGGAAAGTAGAACGGATTGAGGTGAATACAAAAGTCCTATACTGTTTTGTGATTCTCGCAGTAAAAGTCGAGATATTAATTAAAGGAGATTGGTGAATGATCACGCGCGATATTGGAGATGAGCTGTAGTGGCGCCGTCTGCCACTGTACTTATATATTAAGTTAAACTGAACAAAAAAGTCCCCCGCCATTTTGCAAATGACTATATAGATTTTTAGATATTAATTAAAGAATTTGTGCATTATCACGCACAATCATGTAACAATGTTCTTTCATTAATAACTAGAAATCTTCATGATTATTTGCAAAATGATAAAGAATTTTTTGTTCAATTCGATCTAATATATAAGCACAACAGCACACATTGCCACTACAGCTCATCTATCATATTGCGCGTGATCATTCACTAATCTTGTTTAATTAATATCTTGACTATCATCGCGAAAATCGCAAAACACTATAAGACTTTTATGTTCACCTCAATCCGTTCTATGTTCCCACAAAAATGGTGGAGAAAGGTCTGGGACATTATGCATTATGTATATTATAATACCGTAAAAAATAGTATAACCAATTAATGTAAAAAATTGTTTATTATAAATTATGATGATTTTAAATACAGTAGAGTAGCGAATATATTTGGGTTGTGGTAAAAAAATTGATAATTTTATATAATTAATACAATCGTAATATATGGCATATATTGTGGTACATGTAATTATATTGTAAAAAGTTTTATTATATACATATGATAATAATGACAAAGAAAATAATGAAAAAATACACTTCTAAAAACGTATATAATTATATGAATAGTATTTTTGCATATATATTTCTCTCTATAACTGATATATAAATTATCATTACATTTGATAAAATATAGTTCAAAAATATTTCCATATAAACATTATAAATTTAATTATCTAGGATATCTGACAAAAGAATTAATTTTTTATAGAGCTCTTCCTGTATATGTAACTATACTACAGTTTCACTACAGTCTAACTTTATAAAAAACATTGCAAAAAGAAATATAATTTCAATATCGTTTTTTGTTACAATATTTTTTCCGTGTATGAGAATTGCAGAAAAACGGAATATTCATTGCGTTTCTGTTGCACAAATAAATTGAATTGGTTGAAGGAAATATAATTTCTGTAGTTCTGAATTAAATTCATTTCTAAGAACCAGAAATTCTGTTTTCTTCAGCCAGAACACGTTTGTTTTGTTCATTCGCCATTAATTCTTTATCTACAATAGCATTAAAGAAATATATAACATATATGAAAATAGCATTAAAGAAATATATAACATATATATATAATTCAATATTCAAGACACACGTTCCAAAGCTATTAGAAAATTTTCGTTCTTCTTAAAAAAAATTATCTCTATATACAGTTTTATTCTTTGCTCTCTCTAAATTTCCTAAACTTCCTTCAAATCTTTTCAATATTATATCCTAGCTGAGCTACATTAATTATTTAGTTATAATGAAAGTTTATATTCTCGAGAAAAATGTTCTGCATGCATATTACTAAACTCCTCCTTCCCTCCCCTCGCGCTTTTATAAATTACGGAAGTTGATGTGTATCATCCCAATCCTGCCAACAACAAACGGACATCCGAAATCTCTCATGTCGGAACGGATCATCGCTTCTCGCAGTGCCAGTTCCTTCGGCGGTCGTTACAGGCGTGACGACCGATTATCCCCGAAAGGAATGATGATGGATATCATAGGCAACTGTCTCGTGCCACATCAGTTCTGTCAGCGACTGCAGGTAGGCGGAAAGCTTGTGGGTGTATCCGTTCTGTAGATGCGCGAAGCCAAGTCGGTGTTGAAAGTTCGTACGAAGCTATATATACAGGGTGTCCCGAATATTCGCTACACCTGTTTATAGCAGTTTCTTACTCAGTAAGAAAGTAGTTTCTTCTTAGTGAATACCAATCTCTTACATCGTCCGTGGCTTCCATCATATGTGCAATTAGCAAAAGTACACGCGTTTCAAACAGCATCAGATTATATCGCGCACAAGTGCAAGACAAGCTCTTCTCCAACTTGCCCGTGTTTCTTATCGCATACCCCATATACACGCACGTACGATGGATGATATACATCAAGGAACGATGTTGCTGCAGTGTTGGACGTTGATCAAGAACGGCGCAATTTAGACAGCCGCGTTATGATCGAGAATGAAGGGTTAATTACTGACTTCAGCGACGCCGATTCGACACAATGGAGTAATATACCGCGCCAGGGTTTCTTCCTCGAGGAACACGCGCGAACGTCATTTCTCCGCTTCTCGATCGACTACATTAACTCGCCATTTCTCGTGAGTGGACATTTAACGAATGTTTCGAATGTGCTCGATCGAAACACGATCGGCAACCGTATCGCCAACCACGTCTACCATTCTCTCGTTTGTGAGCACCTTCGTTGCCCCATTGATACGAACCTGAAGGAGAACTAGTCGCTGGCAATATAGGCGGGGCAAGGCTGGATCCGATTCAGAGTGTGACGGATGGCGCCCACCTGTGGATTCATTCACTAATCTGCTCGCTAAGCAAACAGCTCGAACACACCCCGTCATTATCGCTGACGGCGTAAGTAGCGCCCGATCTCGTCCTTACCCGATATTTATTATGCCCTCTCTGTCCTCTCCTCCATTCCCCTGCCTCTCATCTCCCTCGTTCTTTCTTTCTTCGTCTTCTGCACGGTCTCTATAACAGGCTATGGGTCGAACGTAGAGCCCATTTTCGCGTCACCCTTTCGCTACATTGATTTTCGGTTTCTTTCGGGTGCACGTTGCTCCGCAATTATCGACGGCGCCCGAAGTATCGGTGGCCACGTGTGCCATCTGGATACGTGTCTGGAATAGAATTTCGGGGCAGCAAATAACTTTCAATTTTGTGTAAATGTGCGCGTGCATCGCGAGTGAATGCGAAAGTGCTCCGCATAGAAATTGTTCAACATTTTCCCAGATACAGTCTAGATTCCGATTAGCATGCACAAATTTGTCCCAAATTGGTTATTACACTATGATACCAATTGAGGATCCCAATTCTCTTATCCAAAATATCGGTTCTCGTCTAGAGTTGAAAAAGAAATACTATAAAAACTTACACTTTTTTAGTTGATAACATTGGTACATTTTTATAATACCAAATAAGGAATCCCATTTTTATACCAAATGTTGTATTCAACAAAATACAAAATCGGAGGAATAAAATATTTTGAGAAACTTCAAGTATTTTTCTGAGTAATGAAAATTATAACTTAGCTAAAAATAAATAACGAAATTACATGAAAAGTCAACATATGTTTTGTTCAATTCTAATGTAAAATAAAGACCACGAGGGAATATTAGAAAAACTTTGGATCTCTCACTTAAAAATTTCCTATTTAGCATGTTTGAGACATTATACTTCTAATTATAACACATAATTATTCCGAAGAACTAGATTTTATTTTTGGACTTTAATTAGATTCTAAAAATTTTCTACACAGAGAGAATATTATATTTTTTTTTCATGTGAATTTTTTCAATTCTATAGTTTTAATAGTCTAAAAATAAACTATTATATAGTCTATTATAGTCAGTAAGATCTATCTTCCTAAAACACATGATAAATTTCATCAGAAACGTAGCATATATTTTAATAGTATATATTTCAGTTTCTCAAATATAAATAATATATATGAAAGGAAAGGATATTATTGCAGAATGTCTCTATACATTCTTCGGTTACACAAAATCCTATAGTAATTTTTGTTATAAAATTCTCTTAATGTATGCGGGGCATATCGAGCATTTCACGATAGGTACATTTAAATGCGTACGCGTCTTCTTTTCCCCGGTTTCTAATCTTCTTACTAAAATACGAGTTGGCTCTGGTATCTTAGTAATAATTACTCGTGAAAGCGACGGATGCTAAATAGCGTAACGTCAGCAATCGTAATTCTTCCGTGAGAATGAAATAAATCGTAATTAACGGATCGCCGGTGGTCTCGGGTCCCACGACATAGGAAACGTGTCCTCTAATGCCGCGCTATTATAAATTCTAACGAGTATTGCGCGCGCCCTCGACAAAAAGAAAGTGCAGCTCTTTACGCGCACGTGCGCGAGAGTAACCGGACAGGCGGATAAACTTGATCAGACAATTTTCTCATCGCGCGACGACGGTATCTAATTATTTTTGTCTCCTATTACCGGATATCGTGCGTCGGTAGGTAGGCCCATCATAGCGATGCATACCGGCGCGTCTCGTCAGAAGTAACGATCGGGAAATGAGCGAGGAGGTGCAAGTACTCGGCGCGGTGGATGCGCGATGCAAACGAGTCGCGAGACAAGAAAATTCACCCGAGACCGTGCCTTTCCCGCCTTTTCTGTCATTAATCACCGCTCTTGCGAGCTGGCGCGCGCGGACGCGCGACGGGAACCCCGAGGCGCTTTTTCAAGCATTGCAAAACGAGCCGCGACGCTACGACGAATCGATTAATATTAATGAAACTACCGCGTGACAACGCAACGAGCTCGCAAATCACGAGGCGATAAGCAACGGTGCGAGCCCGTATTTCGCATAATACCAATGCCAGATGATCGCTGTACAATATTAGGAATGCAGCGGTGCTAACAACATGTACACACAATCTAAGCAAATGCTTTTGCTATAATAAGAAATGGGCATTGGGAGTTTAAGATGCGGAATGAGAGATATCCCCCGTTTTTGAGGCTATTCCTTTATCATCCTAACTTAGACCGGCTTTCAAGAGGTAACATTCCAATATATATTGATATAATTTTTTTATAAGTTGAAAGGAAACTATTGATGTGTGAAAGGTACTATAACAGGATCGCTAAACTCTTTTAGAAAAAAAGAAAAATTACAAAAAAAGTATTAAAAATAAAAATTCCAAAACTTTATACTTCTAAACAGTCGTGTTGTAGAAAACATATATTGCTTTTTAATTTTTTAAGTGGTTGCAGGACTTTGACAAGAGTAATAGAATTAGGTAAAATTTTGGGATTTATAAAAAGTTGTAAATTAATAAGAATATTGATTTTTTGTTATGCAAATTTGTTAACAATATTTTAGTATAAAAAAATCGATTTTTTGGTGAACCCTAATAAATAAAAAAATATACTAATATTGATTGATACTAATCTTGTTGAGACTAGGATAGTTACCGTTGAAGCATAATTTTTTTAAAGAAAGAATTGAAATGGATACAATAATGTTAATATTTACCATAAAACCTAATTTTTTTACGAAGATTAAGGCATCGATTCATTCATCGATTTCAAAGTAAAATATTTTTTTTTTATAAAATAATCTTGAAAGATACTCCTTTTGTTGAAAAATTTTGTGACCTTAAATTAAAAAATTAACCGTTGAAAAGTTACGATAGCATACTGACGTCGCTTTAGTGTTCACTTATTTAAATTCCGCACAAGTGTTAATAAAAATTCATTAGAAATTTATTAGAATTCATTAGAAATTATGAATATCTTTTTAAATCTATGTAATATAATTTTGTAAAAAAATAATAACGAATTTCTACTTAAGTATTTTATTTTATTAAATGTAAAGAGAAATGCGGTAAAAATATGAGTTTACATAAAAATTTATAACTCTTCTGAACAAGAATTTAAGAAATTAATATTTTAGAATTTTCTTGTCAATACTTAAATCTTTAAGAAAAAAATTGTAGATGTAGTGTAAACTGCACATTGCTATAAGAGGGATGAAGTCAGTATTAGTAATAGAGAGTAAAATCATTTCCTTATCTAATTGTCTAATTTGTGAGAAGAATGGAGGAACAGATGCAATCACATAATCAATGCGTCGTCTCTTTTTTGCAATATGTTTCACTCCCTCTCTTTTATTTCTCTTACATCATCTTCTTTTAGAACAGTGTGTGATAGAGAAAGCATTTGACTTGGCATATTTGTGTATTTCAATGTTGTCATCAGGCATCTCGCAAGAGTGGCTAGTTTATTTTACAAGTCTATAGTCGGGATATCGATCCCCTTGAGAGCCACTCGAAGCTGGAGTGAAAAAGGAACAATCCCAAAAACAGTTATCCCACTTTGCCTACTGCTCTACTCAAGCTGCCGACAGCTCTCAATGGAGGAAATACTTGGCCTACGTATATATGTTGAACATGCCATGTATATATGTTGAGTGCCACGCTTGAAGGCGGTGCGTATGCGTGGAAAGTTGCACGGGGTGAAAGAGAGACGGCGGAGAGACGGAATTATCGCCGGCCGTAGTGGAGAACTGGTCGTATCGATTGCGCGTTTCGTCGACCGTGACGACGAGATGTCGTGCCGTTTCTAGATCGGTTCGGCAAGTCCGCAAAAGAGACGCGATAACTGCTTCCCGCTGAATTCCGCGCGCATCGCACAGCGCATTCGAGCGTGGAGTATGCTCGGCTTCGGACACAAATTCGCGCAGTACGTTATTGAGATGCTCCTTCGACCGTTTGGCCGAGTACTCAGCCGATAAGCGCGCGCGAAGAGATATGCATACCTGGAATAATCTTAAATTGCTTATCACCGTCTCGATTGAACGGGACGCGGCCGGTGTGTAACGTGAAAATGGTATTGCATATCCGGTTTGGAAGTGCCGTTCGACGGAGCTTGTAATGTGTCGATCGTGAAAGCGGCTTTTATTTCTTAATTATGCAAAAATGAGACCGGATTGTGCGCGAGAAGAGGATCTATAATGCGAGGCCGAATAGTTTGCCGATTGGTGTCAAATGCTGTCGTCACGTATTATTTTGAGTCTAATACACGAGAGAACGATGTTTCGGGTTCTGAACGGCATTCCCTCGATCTACCATGAAGGTTAGGAGGAGAGAGAGGCGACAAAGAAGAGCGACAGAGATTCCCCCTCTTTCTCTCTCTCTCTCTCCTCCTCTCTCCCTCTCACCCTTCCTCCCTCTCTCGATATAATCCCATAGAAGCTGATGAAAATTAATGATCGCGGTTTCTGGCGGTTGTGCGGCCCCCGAAAATCCGAAAATAAGAGTAAGGTAAACAATTAGAGCCTTTCGCGTGCCGAAATCGTTGGTTCCCGAGTGATTGTTATTATCTCATTAATCATATCCGAGCTGATGACGTTTGGAATGGGCGCGTCAACTGTCCCACACGATTTTCATTCACGGTACGTGCGTGCGTGCGTGCGTGCGTGCGTGCATGCGTGCATGCGTGCATGCGTGCGTGCTTGTCGATTCGTATGCGGGAGAATGTTGCAAAAAGAAGTAGAAACATGGAACGCTAGTTATATCGGCGAACGAGATGGGTCGAGTGGATAGGTAGGAAACGGGAATGTTACTGACCTGGCAGAGCGAGTTGGTAGTTAACACTGTACGCATCCCATAATTTAGGGATTATTTTGACAAGGGTATGATCTCTTGACAGGTTGTTGGCCTTATGGCTACACTCTGAAATATAGCTATTTAAATAGGCACTTAGGGCTTTTGTAACGAAATACGAACTTTCGAGTGAGTCGCCGTAACGCGGTGACGTGACCGCACAATTCAATTCCCTCAGGACGGACGCGTGTTCTTTGTTTATTTTGAAAAACACTTCATGTTCGAACGGTAACAGTGTTGTGCAGCGCGAAACACGGGCGTACGTCGGCGAAATCGATTAATCCGCAAAAAGCTACGCACCGTATAAATCTTGACGAATGACCGATTAATAATACATAATTATCGGTAACTCGTGCGTGCGTGAAGTAATTTATAAGATATCGCATGCATTTCGCAAGCTCCGTGTAGATAATGACACGATTGTGTATATGTGTGATTACGGTCGCGTGACCGGAGGTAGCGAGTGAGAAAGCGGCCAACGGAATGCAAACTATTACCGTAAGCGCGATTAGTAATTTCGTAAATATACAGAGACCAATATATAGGTAGAGTCCCCATGAACATCTTCACGTTTTTCTCTTCGTAATGTCACTTCAACTTCGGTCGATATAAATTAATGCAAAATAACAATTTGTTCCTATTGATTTTCACGCAATACATGCAGAGTATTTTTCTTGAATAATGTAGCATATTAATAGTACAATTTACTAGACTTACATTACACGACAATAGTATACTCATATTGAAGGCAAAATTTATATATAACAGCAACAGACGAATAGTTTGATCAGATATATTTACACGGAACACGGAAAAAAAAGATTTGGTTGAATTAACCAAATATCTGGTCGAATATGAACGATCCAGAAATTTCGATTGAAGTAACCCGAATTCTGTTTAAGTCAACAAGATTTTTGGTAGACTAACCAAACATGTCTGGTTACTTAACCAGATACATTTGGTCTTGTTAACTTAAACAGAATTCGGGTTACTTCAATTGGAACTTCTGGATCGTTCATATTCGACCAGATATTTGGTTAATTCAACCAAATCTTTTTTTTCCGTGTAATTTGTAACATACAATGAAAGAGACACAAAATGGCCCTAAAATGTGCATAGATAAAACCTAATGCGATTGAAAATACCTTATTGAGTATATTAAAATTTGTAATGACACCTCAATATTTTGCCTATGTATATATGTTAAACATACTATGTATATATGTTGAGTGTCACGGCGTAGGCACGCTTAAAGACAGTGCGTGGAAAGTTGCACGGGGTGAAAGAGAGACGGCGGAGAGATGGAATTATATTTTTCGGAATCGATTAGTACTAATCGTTTCCGAACATAAATGGTCAAGTTTTTGGCAAAATTTCATACAAATTCATTGCTTGACGCGCTCGTGGTCATTGTAGCGAAACGCGACGCTCACAGTTTTGGAGACACACAACTGCGTACCGTTGTCGACTGAAGAGCTACAAAGTAGAGATGTGCGAGAATCAAAGATTTTTAATATCGAATCGAATCTCAAATTTTAATTTCGAATTCGAATCAAATCGAATCGTTGGAAGAATTTTTAATTAACATAATCATTGAATTCAACATGAAAATAGTAATCTCAGTATGAGAGAGATAACATTGATCGTGTGAAATCAATTCATTTTAAAATAAAAGATGTATAATGTACAGTCGGTAAACGTGTATGGAATACAGTTCCAGCCTTGAAAGTTGCGCAACGATACATATCGATCCGACAGTTGTCGGTAAAAATTTATTTAAAAGCCATTATCTTCATTTAATATTTTTGAAGAAAATCTTAATGTATAGCAAACTTTTCAAGTCATGCTAATTCCTGTAAGACTGAATGTCTTTAATAGTTCTTCGTTAATGCTAATGTGCGCGATCCGTATTCGAATCTTTTCGATTTGGAATTTTCGAATTATTCGAATTCGAATCATAGAGATTTGAATTTTAATCGAATTGAACTCCACGTTTTTTCTGTTTTTCGGAAAAAACTTTTGAGATAAAAGTTGCTTGGTTTCAAAGAACATACAGGAATATGATTTTTGCTTGACTTTGAGAATCTCTTTTAAGATCACGATAACATTGTTATAAACTTTTTCGATAAAAAATTCGCGAGATTTTATAATAGAAATTAATTTGTCTCATAATATATTCTGTGTTAAAATAAGTAAACACACACACACACACACGTGCGTGCGTGCGTGCGTGTGTGTGTATATGTGTGTGTGTAGAAATTTGAGTGAATACCCAATAGCGAATTTCCGCACCTTAGAAGTTTCGCTAACGGCGCGTTATATTCTTTCTTGTATGTTCTTTAAAATCAAGCAGCTTTTGGTTCAAAAGTTTTTTTCGAAAATGTCTTGTTTGAGATATATTTTACCATATCTTCTTTATATCATCTAAATTGAAACATCTTGTATAAACAGTCTAAACAACATTTAGCTGTTATAAATAAATCAAAATAAATTATTTTCTTTTGAGTTCTTGAATCAAATTCCTAAAGATGAAAACAATCGGTGTGTAACACTTGGTGAAGGTTCCTTCAGAACTTGAATAATATAATACGACTGTAAGAATGGATAAAAAGTCATATGTCATCAGATGATAGTGAAAAATATCACGTAAAAGGCAAAAAATATAAAAGTATATATTACGCAGCAAAGATTTCCTACGTTATGATTTTCATTAGCATTAAAATATTCAATTAGAAAACATACAAAAATTAAATATTATTAAGACAAACCTGCTCATTTTATGAGCGAAAGTGTTGATTATTAATCAATTACATAGTTTTCTACAGAAAATATTACATCTTAATTAGGATTCTAAATAGTTTTACTCTTCAATTGCTGAACAAAAATTAGCATAGCTCTCCAGTAATGCTCGAAAACTGTATTGAATTTCTATCAACGATCTCCTCCAAAGCTATTGCAAATGTTCCATACTTCTTATAAGAAATTACAGTTTTACTCTTTACTATCAAAACTTCCCATAGTTTCTCCAAATTTTGTGTGCATTATGAGTATACTCTAGCTAAGCGAGACTTATATACTCTTATAATAGCTTTATAAATGCTGAAATCTTTGTTATTTTGTTTTTCTACGTTCTCAGGTTAACAAACGTTTATACCTTCGAGAAAAATTCTTTGCATATACAAAATGAATGTAAAATAATCAATACATCCTAATTAATTTAACTGTATTAACCTGTATTATATAACGAGAGCGAAAAGGAGTGGCACGAGTTCGCGATTTGCATCAATGCTCAAAGAACGGCGCGGCGTCTTGATCATTGCGCGCCTTGCCTCCGATTAATTCTCGTTAGACCAGATTATCCGTGACCGACTGGGCTTGGTATCGTTATAAAACGGCGAATTAATATTTGATACGCGTAAATTATACGATTGTGAGCGCGACGGGGCACGGAGCGCTTCTCACAAAGAAGCGGTTGCTTATACGAACGGCATTAAGTATACCGTTCGGATGCTATGGGACTCTTATGGGATCGAAGTCGTTTAGTGCAGAACGGTGTAAACGTGCCGGTGAAAAGGTTTCATTGGACTTTGCGCAGTTGCCAGTTTTGAGAGGCTGCCCTCTCGGGTCCTACGGCAATGATTATCCGGTTGTTAGCTGACTACAGGAATCGATGGGGCCGGAACGCTGTTCCTCGACTTCACATTCGGCACGCTGTCATGCAACATGCGAAATCAGTTTTCTTCGGCCATGAGTCAATTCGCTGCAGTGGTCGATGCCCTTATTCGTCACGAATATGGAATGCTGCGTTGCGCGATAATCATGAATGTCGCATACCACATTTAATTGGATTCCTCTCGTTTCCTTTTCTTTCTCTTTTTAATTTGCTCTTCTCGATTTGCACCCGAGCGATTCGGACGAAGCGACATTTGAGCCGCGCGCGTTTTACGTTATTCATATCGTGCCACCGCAATGTGCGTGTACAACGGCCGACTGCGTTTTACGTTACCGCGTATATTCGGTAGATCCAGCAAACGGGTTGCGGCATCTTTATTCATGCGCATCGGGCCGCGTCGTTACAATGTTTGTTTTTAATGGTATTTGAAGGAGCGGTGTGTCTCGTAATACCACATTGTAAGCGGACGCATCCGTGAATACACAAATACCTACGGC
Source organism: Odontomachus brunneus (assembly GCF_010583005.1). NCBI lineage: Eukaryota > Metazoa > Arthropoda > Insecta > Hymenoptera > Formicidae > Odontomachus > Odontomachus brunneus. The sequence goes on along the minus strand of NW_022639466.1, from coordinate 276,690 downwards.
GAGAGTGGAGGTGCGTGCGTGGAGAAGAAGGCAGGTCTGCCCGCGGCTGGAGGCGCGACGTACGTTGAGTTATGGCGCAGGTTAATTATACAAAACATTCAATTATACCTCCCCCCGAACCCACACGAGCCCGACGCCGTCCGCACGGACGCACACCGACGCGCGTACCCTAAAACGCTATTCTGGCCGGGGTAAGACAACGTTACAGGCTGCAAAAATCGAATCGACCGGAATTGGATCTCGATTCTTCGACGCTGCCTCCGCTACGTCCGGCTCCTTTTATCGGTCGAATATCACTCTACCGCGACCTGAACGTACCTCCCAAGCAGCAAGTGCAAATCACCCTCCACTATCGGTCACCAAGAGGGAACGATGGTACCCGAATCGAAAACGCACCAAGACGCACGGACATCCACCTCGTTCGTCCGCCAATCTGGAGAGCCGATCTCGCCGAGGCCGGCGGATTCTGTCGCGAGCGGAACGTGTCGCCGCAGTTGCATGCGAGGGCTTTATCGATTGATCCGGTCCCGAAGGGTACCATTTATCACGGCCGGTAGATCCTCGGGATACCTTAAAACAAAAGCCACGGAAGAGCGGGATGTCTTCCAACGTGGCGTGGTGGCGGAGACGTTGCCGGGGCCCGACGTCGTGGGGCCCCCACGACGAGCTTGGGGCCTCGACGATGCCGTGCGGCGAGAGGGGACTCATAACGCAGAGATTTTACGCACCGGCGCCGGCGCCCCCCGCGGTCTCAGACGCCGCGACCATAATGCCGAAGCCACGGCGAACGGAGGAACGGAATATCTTTCCTGGGCTATCACTGGCGCCCCCCTCCCCCCCCACCTCCCGAGATCCACCTTTTCCTTCGACGTTTAAGAAATGCTTCTATTGATACGTTTTTGTTACGTAACGATCGAACCGCGGGATTATATTCCGACTGCGCTCGATAGATGTTCAGCTTGGCTTATTTCGCTTTGTTGCGGCGGCAAATTCGTTTGCTAACTCAAGGTGGCTGTTCTAATTAGTGACAGTATCCCAATTTTTTCTTTTCTTCAATATTACTCTACATTGCAAATAGCTCGCAATGATTTTAATATTAATGAGTTATTTTAACTAGAAGAATTTATAAATTAAAACTGATTAATAGTTTAAATAAATTTTATGTAATTTATTTTATTTTATTTAGTGTAACAGAGTAAATTGACTCCTTATACTTGATAGTTTTTCTGCATAGTTTTCACAGGGAACTAGCAACTCGAAGCTGTTTTGATAAAAAGTTGACAAAATTTTTTTATAGCTAACAAAAATAAATCATACATAAATTAATGGATAGAATTATTGTATTTCAGGATCAAACATAAATTATTGTCACTTCTCACTCGCCATTCGAGATTTTGCATCAATGAAGTATCTTAATAGATTCTTAGGCAAAACGATCACACAATAAGTTAAAATGCTTAATTTCAAAGTTATGTGGAACTATTCCTGCCAGATATAATGAGATACACTAACCCTTTAGCCGATTGAAAAAAATTTAGCTAAGCGTAAAATATCGGACCAAATTGATGTAGTTTGATAGAGTTTGAGAAGAAAAGTATAAAAATAAAAGTAAGAATGATATTTACCTAATCCAAAAAGGAACATTTTACGAAAGTCGTTGGCCCTTTTCGCAAGTGTTGCTAACAACGATATATCGTTGTTCAGCACTATAAGGGTTAAAACACTCACATCTAAAAGAATTGAAGAATTCGCTTATACATTCAACGGTTGTTCATAATTGGGATACGCATATATCCAAAATTGAGACAAACTTAAATATATGTTACTAAATGACAATCATATATTTATGCAAATATATTATAAATAAAATAAAATCTTTTCATAAATTAGTAAAAATATAACACACTATTAAAATCCTAAATGTTCAAATTTTCTAATAAAATCAATTTTGTACATTTTGCATGTATTATAAATTTATTAGTTTTCTTCCCCGATAAAGTTAGTTGATTACTAATTGAGACAGTCACCTTAATTCTGACAGTAACACTAGGCGCCTGCTAAAGGTGAATGTCCTAATTAGTGACCAAGTAACTTCATCATGAAAATAAATAAATAATATTGTACGTGTTAAAAAAAAAACTTATGTACACAAAATTGATTTTGTTGCAAAGCTTGAATATTTAGTCTTTTAATTGTGTTATATTTTTCTAATTTACCGAAAAATTTTATTTTATAATATTTTCTTAAAAATTGTTGATATATCATTTAGTAACATCACAGTTTACTTTTTTCCCAATTTGTCACATAGTGTGAGCATCTCAATTAGTGACCAAGTGATAAAAATAAAGAAATATGTAAATTTATTAATGAAAAAAATTAAGTTATCATTATTCGACTATCACAAATCGCTTCAAAGTCAAACAGATTATTAATACATTATTGACTTAAACATAATAATTTATAGGTTAATTATTCATATTTAGTAAATTCTGAGAAGTCAAGTTATGATATTAATTTTACAAGAAATAAGATTTACAATCCACGTGTTCTTATTTTTGTAAAAATAATTGCAAAAATTTAACAAAGAAATGTGATATTAAGGAAAAATTCATTTAAAGATTTTACAAATAAATGATTTTTACGAATTTTTTTCTCCGAAACTATGCGGGCGACAAATCTCAAACTTCGTACAGTTAATAATATATATTTTATTAAAACATATTGTAACAATAGTAATTTTTAAGTAAGTAAAAATAATATCAAAAGCGATAGTTATGACAATATTTGCGTGTTTGAGCGCATCGAGTTTAACGGCGACCACAATAACGAGTCACTCAGTAATATGAAACAAAAAAAACAAAATAATCAATCCACAGACTTGACACAGACAGTCCACAGACTTGCCACAGACTAAATCGCCAACAGTTCATAAGTTTGAAATCATGATCATCAGTTGAAGAAAAACCGTTTGAAGAAAAAAGCTTTTAAAGTTGTAAATACTATTTCACCAAGTATTTCTAGTACTTACGTAAATGTCACCCTAATCAGGAACTTCAGATCTATAAAGTAAATCCTCTCCAATCTCGAAGAACTCGTTTTCCTTTTCTGTTTCTTCTCGGGTAGCTGCTCCAGCTTCCTGGAAGCCTTTTACGCTTCGCGCGCTACGCTCGCAAAGAAACGAAACGTAGCGTGTTGATGACATTGCAGTGAAATGATACATTCAGAGTGTGCATAATTTTAAGAATATTTAAACATCCTACATTAAATATATAAACGGCTAAGAAAGCAGCTGTTTCTAACGTTGCAAAGCCGCAAATGCTTCCGTATACCAAGCGTCAAGTGGAAGCGTTGAAGCTCCCGTTATTATTTTTGCGATTCATCTCCCACGCATCGTTGTAACAATTCGTCTTTTGGTAAATCTGCATAAGTGGACTTGAAAAATGGTACAGTTTATGCAGAAAGCTGCGGGTCATGAACGAATGCATTTAATGATCCTTCGGCTTGTGCGCGTCCGTATTTGCATCAACTTTCAGCGCCAACAGAGCATAAATCATACTGCGGATTCTCATCGGTTGAGCATAAACGCTTCAGAGTAGTATTTATAGCACATTTCATGTTTTCCACAGTGTGTCACAATGTTTCCTAACTACCAGTCCATAATAATATGAAAATTTCGTAATTATTGTTAGAATTTTTGTTTATATTTGTTTTATATGTGTTGTTTTTTTGTTTTTATTTTTTATTGTTAGAAATTATTTGTTAGAATTTTTCTTTTCTTTTCAAGTTGCTCAAGCAAAAGTCCATTCTTTTGTACTTTCCTGAATCTTTCAAATTTTTCGAGGATTGTTTCGAAAATCTGCAGTTATTGTACACCGAAAGACGTGGTGAGCGCTTCGATTTTGATAAATGCTTTGAATAAGAGGCTGTAATTTTTACCGAATTTTTCGACGCGAATTTGGGAGTAGATTTTTAAAAGTACATACTTTCAAAAAATATAATAAAAACTCGATTTTTGGATCCTTTTAACGATATTTCCCCTTGAACTGTCAACGTATACAATGTCGGCGAGTAACACCGTTTGAACTATCGCCGTCAAGTATATTTGTAAAATTATAATATTCCAAAATTTTCTGTGACTTTCAATTTTATCCGGAATTTATTATAACCGATAATATATAAAATTTAGAGTAAGAACACGTGTTTAGGACAAATATAGAATAACCGTATTAACTGATTTATTAAGAAAAAAGTGCAACTGTCACTAATTGGGACTTTACAGGTGCAAATTTTATTCTAATTCACTTTCAAGAACTTCTACAAAATTATACATGAAACCATGTTTAAAGTAAAGCACAAAAAAGAACAATTGTCATAACTTAAGTGATTTGATAAAGTTCAAATAAATTTTTTTGTAATATACATCAAATAAGTAAGAAGGGCGTGTTACTGCCAGTGCTAAAAATACAGTTGACAACACTATTTCACATCTGTTCTAATATATCGGTTAATGAACGAGCTATAATTCTGTCGATATGCCTTTCCTCGACGATTCTTGTAGCTTGCGGCGTAATATGCTGTCTCGTGAGAGATCGCTAACGAATGCGTCTATTATTCTCATCGAGAGTTCTGTATCGATCGCATGTCGTATCTGTCGATCGTGCATATAACGGTCTGGAGAAATCACGTTCAAGAATGATCGTAGCCGATCATTAATTACACGGATTATTAATAGCATGCGTGAGTAGTATCATTGCACGAATCGCGACTGGTTTCTTTGCCTGTATGGTTGATTTATTCCCCGACCTTGAACTCCTGTATCGCGTGGTAGACCGCGAAGAAACGCGAAGAAGTGTTCGGCATAAGTTTGGTCGTTGTTGCCGTGACTACTGGGTTCGAGGACTCGCTACGAAACTTAATGACAGACGAGTTGAAATTCGCCATGTCCCTGTCGTCGTCCGCGCATCGTTGTGGATTTAATTAACGATATAGGGTCGTTTTCACGAACGGCGAGTCCTAAGTACAGCTTTGACTTGCTGAACGTCGACTGGCGTGAAACGGAGACTTTGCAACACTCGGAATTGCATCGTCGAATATTTATAAACCTCGTGGAATGTGATACGCGCGACTTCCTCGGCGACGACGGGAAATTATGAGCGCAACTTTACTCCGGTAAAAATAATGATATATGCGCACTACACGTCATTACGTTTAATTTACCGCGAGGCACCTCCTAATCCCGCTATCAAGATATATATCTTCGGCGCAACATGCGAAACGCAAAACTGAGTAAATTGCGTCTGCACGCGCGTCGCGGATCGAAGATGATATTAACTCTACAAGCGAGAATCCATATGAAATCTTATGACCGCTGACGACATCGTGCTCTGTGCCAATTACTCTATGATTCCCAGTGGTCAATTACACACGTCGCGCTTATCACTTTTTTAAAGTAAATCAGTATAAAAAAATTTCAGTATATAAAGTAAATCAGTATAAAAAAATTTTTTCGAATCAGTAAAAGAAATATTTCACCGATAACACTCGTCAATAAATTTCGCATCATGATTTGTATCTTTTTTGACTTTCGATTTTTTCTCTTTATATCTACATGTTGAAGCAAAAAAAATAATGACAAAAGTGATGTACCTCTTTCTCTCTAGTTCAATAGATATAAGTTATATCTTAATTATGTAAATTATTGGCATGATTAATAAAAATATAAAATAACAGAATGTACTTCCTGTTGCGTTTTTTTTTTTATTTTCATATTTTACTTATGTAATTGATTAATAATTAACTCTGCTGCTCATAAAATGAGCCTTTGTCCTAGTAATATTTAATTTTTTGTGCCTGCTTTCTAATGAACATTTTAATGCTAGTGAAAAATCATAACGCAGAAAATCTTTGCTGCGTAATATATATTTTCATATTTTCTCGCCTTTTATTTGACATCTTTCGCTGTCACCTAATGACATATGCCCTTTTATCCATTCTTGCAGTTATATTATTTCTCAGATCCTAAGTCTAAATCATGACAGTTTTACCATTATTCGTTTGTACCATTATTAGCAGAATAGTCTAATATGTTCTTATCGCAATGCTGTGCTATTCACACCATTTGTGTTTTGCTCTCTTTCATTTCTAACATACTGACTGTTATATTTATCACAAAGCATAATATTATTAAATACATTGTTTCCTACATATTTCTCCTTTTTCTTGCTTTGTTTTTCTATACGTTCACTAATTGTTCTCACGATTTTATGCTCTTTTTTAACAATCTAAATAAATATATTTTAAATTTATTCATGAATTCGTGTCTTGGAAAGAGTCGGTTCACATATTGTGTAGTAAACTGCTGCAACCACTGAATAAAATTTTATTAAGTCCTTATCCAGTTCCTACACAATAGTTACAACTAGTGAGCATTAATGCTACACAATAATTGAGCAGATGTCTACGCGAACTGTACCTATTTCTACCAGGAGTATTTTTCTGTTAATTAATAAATTATTGAATAAAATTTCCATTTTTGTTCTACAAAGACCCGTGCCGTGGAAAGTTAACTGATCTTTCCAGCGAGATTTCATTGATTGCGGTGCTATGCTTATAACGGAACCATCAGCATTTAAGTGAAGAATATACTGATTATACTTTAGAGGGCACATGAAAATAATTCCCATAACATTATTCGCAAATGAGTCCTCAGATAAGGACGTTCTGGGCGCACGGGATTTTTATATATACAACCAGAGCCTTGTCGTACCTTAAACCATGTCTTCCGCACTCCAAGCAATGCCCAGACGTGAGAGCGGGTATGCTCTGTTCGACGAGAGTCTTGTTTTCGCCTCGATTTGCGCGCGGTATATTCCGCGGGCCATTACCATGAAACATTCTCGACCTGGAACAGGTAGGTAGGCACCGGCGCGGCGGTGAAGGGTTCTCGGCGCTAGAGATACCCCACGTCTCCGGTTTCCGCAGGCTGGAAACAGGAACGGGCTCCAAATGGGCGCCAGCATCCGACAAGGTTCATGCCGATCGCGAGGAGAAGAGAGGCCGGTACGCACCGCTCGGACCTGACGTAACGACGTGATGGTACCGCTTGAGGGAGTCAGCGGGACAGTTCGATACGCAAACCCGACGACACAGTAAATGTGATATATACCGCAGCCCCGGCCCGACATCGACGCTATGAACCGCGAGAAAAGCTACGGTTTCGTGTTTCCTCTTCACATTCGCAACCTATTCATTGCTTTATAGGAGTCGTAAAGACGTCGGATAATTAAAAGATTCGCTTGATTTGTTGCGTGGGCGAGCGGACCGACGCGACACGACGCGTGCGACGCGACGGTGCCGTCGATACGACGGCACAGTGGCGTCTCTCAGACGGCCATCGTGGCGACGATGGCCGGTGTGTGGGTGGACGGTCCGGGTAAGGTAGACAAGCGCGACGTGGAACCCACGTGCACAGTGCCGTGGGGACACCTGACATTGTGCCGTGGTTGTCCTACAAAAGACGCCTTCAGCCACACTCATAAATGTCCACGTGCCGCGGCCCTGGTATGATATACCGTAAGCTGTATATTACGCCCGTAACGTACAACAATCTCTCGAAGAGGTTTCGGGGTAAACAGCCACCGTTGTCCGTTTCACTTTGATATCGCCCATCACCTCTCGTCCGAGCCGCAAACCGTAAGCACGAGCGCGATAACGATAAGTACCGATTCCCGGACATTCACACCTAACTCACGCTCGTAAAGACATTAATCAGCTATTAAAGCCATTACCAATGGGCGATTGGGCGTACATTGAGCATGATGCTTGCTGCGCTTCTTCCGGCTATCTCAAGAGTGACTCGCGAAAGTAAGTTTATTGCGGATATAAAGTTTGCGATTATCAAGCGACACATCTCTTCATGCGGCGAGAAGGGCCATGTGAAAGTCTTAGGTCGCATAGTTGAAATTCTTTTACGCGCAGTGGTGGAGGTAAAAGTAAATTGAAATCAAATGTTCCCTTGCGTATCCTCTCAATAAGGAATGGTTCTTCTATAATTAGAGGGGTTCTTATAATCTTTAGGGATCATTAAGAAGATATCATTCTTAAAAAATTTACGTACATATTACACATATTACTACATATTATAAACTTTTCTTCTGCAAAATTTACGTTATATTGATTGCCCAATATTAGGAAGAGTTCACAACTTGGCAGAAAAGCAAAAAACAGAAAGATAGAAGCTTATTAGAACTCGCGCTAGTAAAATCATCAAAAACTGCTGACTATTACTTGATTACCAGCACGAACTTTGATTAGCTTGTGCTTTTTTGCTTATCAAAGTATGAATTCTTCCTTACAAATGTTCTTATACAATGAAAGTACGTGCAACAATGGATTAGAATATTGCTCAAAAACGATTCAACGAAACGAAAAAATTTAAAAATTGTCATCTCGAGCTATCAATTAATATTTGCCTAATATAAAATATTTGCCTAATATAAAAGTTTTGCAGCTTGTACATAGTGTGTGTTTGTTTCGTTCAAAGATTTAAAAATTTCAAAGAACATTGTATGTTATACAATTGAATTTAGAAATTTAAAAATGTATGAAATGTTTGCAAAAAGATTTCTATACATGTGTGCGTAGTTAGTCTCCGTTAAATATGGTAAAACAAAGCAGCATACATTTAAAATATGCTAAAATAAGAAACAAATTATGAAACTTCTTCTTTCAAATTAACACATATTGCTACATAAATGCATACTTAAATTGTTTAATAGCGTAAAAACATTGAAAGACATGTTATCTATAAAGTCTAACAAAAATTGTAACAAAAGTATCCAAAATTCTATTGCAACTTGAACAACACTTAACATAAAAGTAAAAAACAATTAGCGATTAATATAAAAGTAGAAAGTGAGAAAATTAGAGGCTCAAGAATAAAAAGTAAGGTGAATGTCCCAATTAGTAATAGCTGCATCCATTTCTCTTAATAAATTAGTTAATACGGATCCATATTTATCCATATTTATTCTTAAAACACATGTAATAGCATATTTAATTGAATAGATTTTAATCGTTCCGAAAGTGATTACGACCGAGCATTATAAGTTCTATAATTGACTAGTAGAAGCTTATAACGTCATTGATTGATGGATCGATGAAAATCTATTCAGTGGAAAACAATATGAACTTATACATTTGTGTATATATTTCGTGAGTAAGAGAGAAAATAATTAAAACTGTAAATTATTAATCAGTTTTTTATTTCTAACATTTTGTATTATTTACATATATTTTCCTAACATTTTATTAACACTTTTATTACTGTTAGCAGCTACTTTTACTGAGTCATTACTTTCTTTTTTCAATGAAAAATGATTTCTTGCTCTTAATACATAATTTTTCACTAATTTGTAAACAATATATTATAATTATATTATTATAGATAGAAAAGTCGATTAGATAATCTTTTCTACAACATCTATAACTTATTCGTAATTTATTCGCAATTAAATTAGTGTCATTTTTTTCTAAATAATATAATTGATATTTATATATAACAGTATATATACATATTTATGCTTGAAAAAAATTAAAATGTTTTCTTTATATTCTTTTAATTTAAAGAAAAAAATTTCTATTAGTTTTTTACATAACGATTATAAGTCATTAAATGTTCACTTAATGTGTACATAAGTTGTACTAAATGTGCTCAATGTGTATTAATCGACGTTATATTGCATGCATTCAATGCAACAATCGCTCACTGAACACTTACTGAGTTCTTTTATTTAATTGGTATATTTTTTTAGATTTCAAAAATACATCAATACCATACAGTAATACTGAATGCACATATCGATTCAAAATGTTAAAGCAATGAGTTTTACGGTATTTCGTAATGTAATGACTTTAGAAGAAAGAAGCTCCTATTTCGTATTATCTGCCTATTCTATAATCGATTTCCTTACTTTATATAAAATATATAATATCGGTTTCCTGACGTACAGAAAATATACGAAAAGAATAGCATGATCGTAATAATGCTTATCTAATATGACAATTTGTCGATTGTCTCTACGTTATCGACATTTTAGGATTTTGTCATTCACTTTGACATCGCCTAAATAGCCGAATCGAACGTGAACGCGCGAACATCGCAGGAGTCTAAATTCCCATAATAGAATAGAGTGGAAAGGATACCGTGACTGGACCCGCCACGTCGCCGACGGATGAAACCATCGCGTGGCTTATTTAATTCCCGGATGGCGACGTAATCAATCTCCGTAGCAGACAACAGGCCGCATCTTTGCCTGCCACCGATGTTTCCGACCAGAAAACGTCGCGGCTCGATGGTATCTCACGAAAGAAAGAACTCGGCGGTTACCCGTCCGTCGTAGACGACGAGGGCGACGAGGATGAGGAGATGGCGAGAAGCCTCGCGCAGGGTTAGCCCCGACGATGTAAGTTGCGTTGTAGAGAAGGAGAGCCCGAAGAAAGAAAACGAGAAAGGAAGGCCGACGACGACGGCGACGGCGATGACGACGAAGACGACGGCGTCGCTTTGGTGGGAGATTAAAACAATGCGGCTGGTCAGATAACGCGGGTGTGACAGCTCCCCGTATCCACGAGCCGTGGACTCGGATGGACCTTAACGAGGACCCCCTAATAAATAACCAGCGAGTTCGAGCTCGTTCTCGTCTCTCTTTCTCTTCCTCGCGCGACGTTCCTCTCCTTCTCTCTCCGAACTCCTCGTGTTTCGAGGGCCGCGCGAGGATGGAAGGCCGAAGGGATGGACCCAAACAGGCTCTGTACATGAAGATGGATGTGGTCCTAGGCGCCGCCGTCACCTGGCAGTCCTGCTCCACCAGACTCCCAGTTGTACTTCGTGACGATGGGAGCGAAGAATCGGCTCGACCGCGACACCTTGCATCCAGGGAAAAAACTGGTGGGCGAATTCGGGGCCTGATTGTTGATATTAGTTAGGTTTTTTGGGGTGTGGAAAAGGATGCCGACCGACAGCGGCGTGAATTGTATAGAGAAGCTACTATTCGCTGAGCGGCGTCACGCCTTCGTGTTCATCTTCTTAGCTTGACGCGCGAATTGATCTTTTTAATTCACGAGTAAGTTTCCCGATGTCTTCTATCGTGACTTCTATCGCAGAGGGAAGTCGTTTGTTATCATTGGTGAGAGCAAATACTACCGATCTACCCATTGATTTCTAACGTCACGACTCCAGTCGAGATGGCTCAGCTCGCTGTACTTAAGCTCTTTTCTTTTACGACGTCCTTGGCTACTGATGATATGCGCGCCGTATGTTGTCGGTGCATTCTCGATACCTGCTTGACTCGGTAACCCAAGGGATTCACTTATCTTCCACCCGATCATCTTCACGCATATTATACTCCGAGGAAAACAGCGCGAGTAAAAAAAAAGAGGGATAGGCACATCTTGCACGGCAACTCGTGAGTTCTGCCGCGCGAATAACAGGATCAGGTTACTCTGTTGGAAAAAGGAAAAGGGTCGGGACTGGTGTTTGTCAAGAGATCCCGATCGATGGCGGCGCGTCTCAAAAAGATCTTGCTGGGAGAAGGGTTAATCTATCGTTTTCCGGGAGATTGCACGCGAAACATTCTTTCGGTAATATTCTTCCGCTTTTGTGCATCTTTTATAGAGAATTGTTTCCCAAGATATAAAAATTCATTAACCGAAAAAATGCCAAGTAGTGTCTTGCCTAACTAGAATGTAAAAAAAACGTATAATGTAAAAAAAAGACTTCAAGAATGTATGAAATTTAGAGAACGAAAAATAAAACTATATGCAAGATTAATTTTTTATTAGAAGTATAGAACTTTTCAATAGCTTTGAGACACGTGTGAAACAACATCCCCATACTGAATTACATTTTTCATGTACATACATCATACATTGCTTTAATCCAAGACATAGAAAAAAGTCTCCAAAGTTTTGTTTGGTTCTCAGAAACTGAATTTGATTGATAAGAACCAGAAATTACGTTTCTTTCAACCAGAGATCCATTTAAATTTATTTGCAAATAGTTCCTTTGCAAGTGATAACTAGCAGTGCAACACAACCATAATTTGTACAATTGTTCGTCATTACCCAGAAGCGCAATGAATATCTCGTCTTTATGCAATTCTTATAGAATTATACGTATACACAATGGTACTATACATTACACGATTATTTTATTCATTGCCAAGCACAATGGAGGATAAATTCTTCGGGAACAGTTTCGTTTGTTTTCGTTGTTCTCGAGAGAAAACTCCGTGGTATCTCGTCATGACTCGCTGTGCAACACACACCGTTATTAAAAATCATGTCTCTCGGCTCGGGCCCACCCTGTCTACCGATTGGAAGCATAAATCTTCGCCGGATCGGATGATTGACGTCTATTTAATAGAAACGCAACTATACAAGGATGATGCGGAATAACATTAACTTGTCCGGGAGTCGAGGGGGCTGGTCTCGCCGCGACGGGTGGCCATTGTACCTCGCGGACCCCTGCGAGCCCCGGCCTTTCTCCCATTCTTATGCCTGCCAGCTCCCTCGTAAAGTCAAACGTTGACACTAGCCGCGGGACACCGACTTCATGGCCCGATACTTTCTCTCTTTCTCTTACTCCTGCACTCGATCGCATGCTTTCCTTCTGTACCTTCGCTTCCTTCTCGCGCAACTCGTTCTCTCGTCTCGAGCGAATTTCTTGCTCGCGCGTATCCTTGTATTATTATTACCAAGCGCGCGCGAGAGCACCCCGACCAGGAAGAAGCGAACGCGACGTCACAACGACCTACGATCAAAGGTCACGGGGGTTGCTTGGTTATGTGGGTGTATCGTTGGCGCGCGAACACTCGTTTTGTCGTTAGAAAATATACACTCAGTGATATCCGAACAACATGGGAGCGCGCGTCGTGTACTCGATGGTACCCCCGGCAAATAATATCCCGTTGTCTGAGATTTCAGCCGGCTTAATGATCATGTGAAATAGACTCTTCGTGTTTATGCACACAGGTTGATACAAGCGCAGCGCGGGCGAGGAGTCACGCGCGTACCGGTGAAGGGAGTGAAAGCTCAGCTGAGATTGCGTGTACGTCATATTGACCTCGAGTTTACGTTGCAAGTTGGAAGGGTATTCTAACGGTTATTGGTTAATAGCACTTATCACGTGAACGGCCGTTGCCTCCCGTCGCCGTTTTCCTCAACATTCCGTCGACATTCTTCCGTTTCTTTTCTATATACTTTCACCGAGGCTCGTTCTCCTCGCTTCGTAAGCTGCAATGGGCGAGCAACGCGATAAAAACATGCAACTTTGTGCGAAACCCCGAGGAACCTCGGGAGTAAATCGCGTGGTCGCCTTATCACGCTGTGTGCACGTGGATGAGGCACTTCGGCATCGTTCGTTAAATTAGGAGGTTTATGGGTGCATTAGCAAACTTAACGACCTAATCAGAGCAGCACGAGAAAGCATCAGAGGAGCCGCGACGGAATAGACGTGAGCATCTTGACGCAAGCTCGACGCCTCGGGCCGAATCAACAATGCCTTTTATCTTTGCCGATTCTTTTTACGATCATAAGATGACTACTTCTTACAAATACAGCCCGTCATAATCTCTTTGCGTGAAAGCATATAAATTTCCCCAATGCAACTTGGTAGTTGCAGCGAGCTCGTACAAAAAGCTTATACATATCAGGACTTGACGCAAAAATTTTATAAAAATTTCTCTCTCTCTCTCTCTCTCTCTCTCTCTCATATAAACACACACACACACTCACTTTCTCACTCTCATACGTACCTGTCCCAATAAAATACTCGGTAATATGATATCGGTCAACGTGGCCCCGGCGAGATCTTAGTCGTACTTTAACGTCAGCCGCCCCGCGATGCGATCCAGAAGAGCTACGGGCAGAACAGGAGAGTCTTAAAACAAGAGGAACATGAGACGCGAATAAGACGAGGCGGAGGTAGAAAAAGAGCACGACGGCAGATGTAAAGGAAGGGGCAAGGGTTTGCTTTTCGCTTCGTCGGCGAGATCAAGGTGGCGCCACGCCTCCGGACCGCCTCCTCTAATCATCGACTCATTACTCATTAGTGCTAATGAGCCACGCGCACCATCTATACCTACCTGACTAGGTATAACACCTAGGAAATCGTCGATGTACCTGGCACAATAGCTCACAGCGAACTAGCGAGCCGTTGACGACGTAGTCCGGTACACCTTTCTCCCTCGATAACGTGCACGCAAGCTAGCCGAGCTAGAGGAACGAACGTATCGCGCCACGATTCATCATCAGAGATCAATAAAACCGCAATATCGGTTCACGTTATGAAATGAAACCACTTGGAGCATCGTCAGATGACGATGATTAACGGCAACGCTAATAGAAAATATTTCCATACGTTTATTTTATGGAGATCCGGTCTCGGCCCCGACCTTATCACTTCAACATGCGCTCGAAATTCCTGAAGAGACTCGCTCGCAAGTTAAAATGCGTTTTCGCGTGGCACTTTTTCACGAGGTATTGCATTGTGTTTCCACTTCTGCGAGCATATTTCTCGCGATGCGCCCAAAGGGGATGATTTTCGATGCTCCCGTATGACCACGCAACATCCCCATTCTTTCCCATAAAACATCAGCCATGACATCGTGTGCCCAGCGAAGCGACCACGTGTGACGAACGTTCGCGCAGAATGCAGCTCGGAGCTCTGCGTCTCGTTACATCCGTCACAGCCGTCGGCCCGTAAAATTGGCGCCACCTGCCACCCTCTCAGAATCCGGCTTCCCGTTGCTGCTAGAGATCCTGACTCATCCCATCGCCTCCAAGTATTTAATGCATTTATAATACGCGACTTAATGACCCCTAGCCTAACCCATCATCTTCAGCAGAATTTACTACGAATTCAACGACCGTTTTGTGCGCGATTTGCGTTATTCATCAGCTTCTCCTCCTCCTCTTCCTCTTCGCCTTTTTATATTTCGTATCATGCGATTTCTTTCTTCATTCAAAATACATGCGTGTGTTGTTGTCTGCAATCCGTAGCGCCACGATCGGACGTGTTTTCCTATCTTTCTTCAGTCTAGATTGACGGACGAGCCGATGCGGTAGATTTTTAACAATCTCCAAAGTGTCCACAAGAGTGCCTTTCTGTCTTCTACCTGATGCTGGAAATGACTTAATTAAAGTAATTGGGTTTAGACATTCATTTGTTTCTGGCTTAAAGGAATAAAGGATCATCATTACATTACATCAGTCCGGCCAGCTGTAGGGGAGCCTGGCGTCGGAGTTGCGAGGGTTGATGTACAAAATATAATGTGATTGTTTCCGAGCCAACGGACAAGTTGGGGATGCTCTCCGGTCGATGACTTCATCCCTCGTCTGACCGTCGTTTCCTATCCATCTCAGAAAACCGTACGCGGTGGACCGTTCCTAAAAGCGAGAAGATCATGGCAAATCCAAATTCGATCACGAGTCGTTTCTTCACTTGAGCTTAACGTCAAAATATTGAGTGTTTTTCGGCAAGAAACATAGATGTGTAATGCGGAATATTCCAACTGTGACACAATGTTACATTGCTCGACACAAAAAACCCTGTTTCAACGTATAAAGCATATTAGTGTTATAAACATTAAAAAAACTTAATATCTGGCAATAGTGCTCATTCTTTAATATGAGTATAACCTGCAATATGAAAATTATTGTCATACATCTGTACACATTAGATTTCAAAAGTTAGAAGTAGAACACTAAAAAATAAACATTTTATTACTTACATATGTAAAAAATAAACTTCGTTAAATTATATTCTATTTATTTTTAGTAGTTTTTAGTAGTTTTGTTGACGTATTAACATTGCAATAACATAATTGAATTTTTGAATATATTTTTGAATATTTACAATCACAATTGTTTGAAAATATGTATATATGGATGATATAATAACTTATTATTTTTAAACAAATTACAAAATTTGTTTAAAATCATATGCCTGTTATGAATACGCTAAATACTTATACAAATAGGAATAAGCTATAATGCACTGTAGTGTTACACTAAAAAATTAATACTGCAATTCTAAACAAAATTGTAAAACTCGTAACTTATTCTCGTCAGACTCGTAAGAACTTATAAGTAAATTTGCAATTCTATATGGATCATATGTCATACGATAACTCGTAAATCTTACGACTAACTAGAAGTTGCCAATAAAGTTACGGTTGTGAATATTATGAATGATTTGTAAGCTACAACTTTATGATTTTACAATTTACTCGTATATTTGCTTAGAATTGCAGCATAAGCTGCGTTTCCATAAGTATTTTACACCCAGATAGATTTCATGATTATCACAAAATGAGACAATCGATGATGAAATCTTTATCATTTTTTTAGTTACGCTCATGAAACAAATATATTGGATAAAATTAATCGTTAAAGGGAAATATAAAAAATAGGCTATTTTTGGTTCGCTGATGAAACTTTAACTAATCACTAGAAACTGCTATTGAGATGTTTTAGAAACAGAAAATGACAATTATTTATCCATCACGTCCGGGAAAAGTTATGAAAAGATTATGAAAGTTATGAGATTTATTATTGATTGTTGAAATAGTCGTATAAACTGTTTTTAAACTCTGTATCTTTAATATATTTTTTAAATAAAATTAATTGCATATTTATATGTTGAAATATGAATAGTAAATGTAGAGAATTTGATTTTTTGGTTCACATATAATATATATGTTATTATAGAAGTATATAGGTAAAACTATGAGAAAAATACAGAATTATGCGAGAGAGTGTAATGGATATGTGCATGCACGCTGATAATCCTATTGACAATCTTTTTCTAATTTTTTCCTTTTTTCCTTTTCCTTTTTAAGTATCTCAAGCAAAGAATTTGTTAGGACTAAAAAATATAAATAGGAAATTCTTCCTCTCCTCCTCTCGAATTTCTTTGCATGTACAATACATAAACATGTGCGTAAACCAAGGAAAACAAACTTCGTTACACTTATTAATCACTTCTCAAGATATGAATGCAATTAATTTTATTTCAAAGGCATATCAATAGTATAAAGCTTAAAAAACATCTCATATAACTATTTCAACAATCAATAATAAATCTCAATTTTCATATCTTTCTTCTGGTGGATAAATAATTGTCATTTTGTTTCTAAGCTATTTCAGAAACAATGTTTAATAGTTAGTTCCATCAGTGACCCAAAAATAGCCTATTTTTAACTTGCTTCCTTTTACTTTATATAATAATGTAGTTTTATTGGTTATATTGAGATGCAGCAACAAATTTATTTAAAGTTACATCTAGATTTTTATATTGCATCTCACATGATATTGTTTGGAGTAAACTTTTGATACATTTTTTTTTGTATTTCTTTTGTATTTCTATTTCGTTATTCTTTGTGACAGAAATATGAGTGCATGTAAACCACTTATAAGGGATGTAACCTTTTTGAAATCGACTAGTAAAACTGCTGCCGAGTTTAGATACACCTGTCTATCTGGGAACAAATTTGCTTATACACGACAAATATCAAATATGGTATTCAATATCGCAGCTAAGATCAATGCCGGAAGCGCATTTCTGCCTCATCCGGGCTCTTTTCAAGTCTCGCGAAGGAAAGCGCACGGGCTAAAGGAGACTTGGCTGATCGGCAAGAACAAAGCTCGCAGATAGGCGTAGTCGCATTGTCCCGTGGCTGTTTGCGTCCGTTTGTCCCAGGGCAGACGTCCGTCGCACAATGTGCCGTTCGGTGTTCTCGCCGTGCACCATTGGGTCCTCTCGGCAACTGCGAGGAAAGGATTACCGGAGAAATCCTTTAATGGCATTGTTGGCATTTGAATAACACGAAACATGATACGAGATCAGGCCTAGCTCCTCTTCGGTCCTCCTGCCTGCTCGTGTTCTCTAAGCACGAACTTGGGGGTCTTTGGGTGTTGGGTTACGGCGCTGTTCTACGCGTTGTTGCTCGCTCGGATTAATTGTTGGCAGTTTGTCGATCTCGGCATCGCGCTATAACGGCGGAAGATTATATACGTGAAACTTTTATTGGAAGTATTTGTGAATTCGGTTGCGAGAACGATGGGCCCCGCGTTCTCAGACCGTGCGTTGAGAAAGAATTGGAGTTTCTTGAATTTTCACAGCCCAACTACTTAAGTCACCCGCAGAAAGACATTAACTTGTCAACGTCGTCCTGTACGTGAGCGACTACCGGTCATGATACTTCGTCGTTCTCTGTGACTAATATTTTTCTTAAAGAACGTCCATAAACCGGACACTTTAAACGTATAGCAGACATTGCGTCTTATTTGGTATTCACATTGCCGCGAAACGTACGAACGAGGAGTGAATACCAATCTTCCTTTCTCTTTCTCGTTGTGATTATAAAGTTTATTTTTATCAGTTACCAGAGAAATCAATGAGATAATTTGCGTTGAAAGAAAACCTCATAGAAAGACTCATCTAAGGCATTTTATCAAAACGGGATTCAAGATTTAAGGGGATGCTATACCTGAATACTTTACCGACAAAATATTTACTTTTTCTACGAAGTTTACATCGTTTTGATTGCACAGAATTATAAATATTCTTACGCAATGAAAATATATACAAAAGAATAAATTAGAACATTGCTCAATGTGTGACGAAAACGATACAAAATTTCAATCACGACGCTAATTGACATCTCGAGTTACCAGTTAGCACGGAGAAAATTGCTATGATACTATATCCATATATTCTATGATTAAAGAGAAAAGAGTGCAGCCAAGCGCCCACAGACGTTTCGTTTTTTTTTTTTTCAAAAACTTGTGTTGATTGTACATGTGTGTATATATTGTATTAGATTGTATATAATGTGTAAATTTACGTAGGCGTTAAATGTGTAAAATTGAATTTTGGGATTTAATGTCAAGTATTCTTTCCTCGATACGTGATTACTTCTTCCAGCCGTTTGTACATGTTAATACTGGCTTATATTATCTCTTTAGGAATTTCATTTCAGATTTATATTATTATATAATAGCATTTTTTCCAATTCTTGTAGATTGGTCGATAGTTTTCTCAAATCTCTCAAATAGCCGGTAGTAAATCCTAAAACTTAATTTTACACATTTAACATATACGTAAACCTAAACACTTCCGGATATATACACATTTACACATAATCTGGTGCATTATACACACGCGCGCGCGATCAAAATTGAATCGGCGACCTCTTTGCGGTCTACATTAAATCATGCCAATGCCGGCAGTGGGTGATAAAAATTAGATTATAAGCACAGATAAGCATAGATTACTTTGATATATCTTTGGGAAAGAAAATCGGGCGCATAATTTCCTTTTTTTTTAATTAAAAAGGAAAGATCAATCTTTATGATCCCATAAATAAAATGCATAGAAAAATTTTTCCAATTTAATGAGTCCCACTAAAATATACAATTTTTAGTAAAAATTATATCTTTGCTTTTATGGGAGTAGCAGAGCGAGGATGTTATGAAACAAAAATCCGACAATTACTTTTATGATCACTTTACCCTTGAAATTAAATAATATTCGTACGATGATTTTTTATTGATTAATATGCTCATTTAAATTTAAACTATTTTTGCACATAACTTTTTGATGCGATATTACTTTTAAAACGAGTGTATATGTTATATACAAGACATCTATATGTTATACAGAAAATACGAGAATGAACGCGTGATTGTATCAGTGCTTATTTGATATGCCATTTTGACATTTCTTAACCCTTAAGCACTGACAGGAGTTTGATAGAAATGAAAGCCTGATCCTAATGAAATAAAAAAACCTATTGCTGTTTCACTCTCGCTTAAGCGTATATACATCGCGTCCATCTTTTCTTTGGCCCGTAAGATACAAAGTGGCGACAAGGAAAGACGTTTCACACACTTTCTTAGGTAATTATCAAACTTCGAAATATTTTGGTAAATCTGTGTCAATGCTTAAGGGTTAAGTTTATAAAAACAAACAACAACAACAATACATACACGATTCACAAAAATGCAATGAATACTTAAATTAGAGATAAAGACAGTTGAATATTCGATAGTTGTATCTAAATCTTTGTTTTATTCTGCTTTGCAGGTGAGTACATAGATATCCTACATAATAATGCGATACGTCGGTCACGTTCCCGAGTTCTGTCCTGCAGCTATTGGTGAGTACCTTAGTTATCGCAGCACGCGCGCCCAACGCGACGTAAACGCTAAACGCGACGCGTAAAGATCCTCGCGCATATACCTAGCGCGATTTTAACCGACACTTAAAGCGCACCCAAGGCGTACCCCTACGAGGGATGCTCCTCGTAAAATAGCTCTGCGGCCACCGTCTTTGAAGATACGAGTGTAAACAGACGATACACTTGACGTTGGAAATGGTGGAGGCACGGAAAGGACGAGGAAAAAGGCGGAAAAAGCGCGCCGGTGGCGGAGGGCTGTTTTGGAAAGGGGAGAAGAGGGAATCGTAGGACCCGTGTGGCGATAATTCAAGCAAAAGGATGCATCAATCCTGCGGGCCCTTCGCTTCTCTCGTCCCGCTGCACTCCCCGTACGAAAATAGAGTGATGTTCGTAGCGCTACTTCTCTCGCCTTTCTCTCCTTTCACTTTCTCTCTCTTACTCTCTCGCCGGCGTTCCCACAAACTCGTCCGGTCTCCCTTGGGAAAAAGTGGGATGCCTGCTGATTTTTCCCGCTCTCTGCTGCTGCTAGAGTCTCTCCCTTTGTGTGTGTTGTCGTGAAGCGCGCACTTTACAAACATAAATCTCCGCTTGCACGCGCAGGGGTCGACGCCACCCCTGCGCGAAACTAATCGAATTCGTATTCGCGCCGATTTGGCGTGATGCATTCCGAACCAGCCGAACGCGACAGGTTGCCATGGATTTTCCGCCATAGAAATATCACGCACGAGCGTGTCATTTGGCTCGGATGCGAGTTACGCCAGAATGATTAATTTACGTGGTTTCTCAGCCGCGATAAAACCGAGAGTATTCGCTTGCATATTTGACACTCATATCGTGTTAATTCATAGGTCATTTCGCGGTACGCTGGTATGATGTAATAATTAATCAAAGATAAATGAAACAATCTTGATTGATATATTAGAATATTATGCAGGAACGGACGGTGGAATCGACGAAGAAGTGGATTTAATGCGACGCGATTAGAAGAAATTCATTTATCGCGCTGATAAATTGCGTCTCGCGTGCACTCAGACCATGCTTTAACCCTTTTATTTAACGATATTTAACGGGGTTGTCGTGGTCCGGAGGGGACGGTCGATTAAATTTCTTCATTCTGAATTAGAGGCAAAGGCGCAAAGTGTTTTCGCATAACTTCTATTAACGTCGCGAGCATAACGGTCGGGGACGTTACGAATGCGCCGTTTTGCGGAATTATTTATTTTTTAATCTCGCGTGAAAGCTTCGTTTATTGATGGGGCGCTCTGTGTGCGACAAAACTTTTCTCATCGCACATGCCACTATCATAACATTTTTGTTTTCAAGCGTTTTATCGAATTGCGAGATGACACTGAAATGGTGATCGTTTGTATCAATTTGCGCGTTGGTAGAATCTGCTCCTGAAATATCGCCTGTTTCTCCAGGTTCTTACGAAATTATGCTCTCTCAAAAATTACGGAGCCACGTGGCGAAACCATTCGAAGTTGCTCTTTTCAGTCGAACGCGTGATCTTCTCCTCTCTCTCCCTCCGTTCCTCTTACCAGTATTTGAATAAAAATACTTAAAGCATTACTTCATCTCTCTTGTATATATTAGTAAAATTTTAAAAACTTTATTAATTTTATTGATATATATATATATATATATATATATATATATATATATATATAATATGTAATATATTATGTATTACATATTATATATATAATATATTTCATATTATATGTTCCTATTATAAAATATAAATCTTGTTCGATATAACTAAAGTTCGAAATTATACATAGACACAATACAAAACATATTTATCAATCAAAGCATGATGTACGAAATGTAGCTGATTCAAGTTTCAGAAATACTGAGTTTGATTCTATTTATATTTTTCAAATACAGTAAAAAAAAGATTAACATCATTTCTTATCTTATAAAAAATAATTACAATTAGCTGATTAAATGTAACAACACTTCTTCTCGATGAGTTTTGTAACGCATATTCCTCGCATTTAATTGGAAAACATATTTCCTAGAAATAAAGTACTAAATATTAGAAAATAAATACTAAACAAGTATTAGTACTAAATAAGTACTAAGTATTAAAAACAAATACTAAATATTAGAAAACAAATTCTTCTATTGGATACAGGATGTGTTATGAAATTCATCAAGCAAAAATGTTGCAATCTTTAATCAGTCAACTGTATTAAACACACATACACACACACACATTATAAAGACCATGAACGTAAGAATACATGGACGGAGCGAAAGGTGCGATTATAGATGAGGGACTATGAAGCCCAAGGGGTAAGAGGATTACATCGTCGCGGCCATGTTCGTCGGAGTTTTGTATCTATTGTCTATGCATATAAAAACAGCGACCGTCGCCATCATAGTATTTCAACTCCATTACAATACATACAATTATTCCTCTCACTCCTTGGGTTTCACCCCCGCGATAATTCACTCCGTCCATGTATTCTTACGTCCATGATAAAGACTGATATAAGGCTATTTCTTTAAAATATTGTATTTTCTTCTTAGTAAAACATTTAATGCAATTTCCATTTTTGTTGCACAAAGACACGCAACTAACGGAAATTTAAGAATAATATAAGAAATTTAAAAATAAAAAAAAAATATTTTATATGTTAAAAGATATTCCTTTTAGATAAAAATAAAACATTTACTCCAATCAAATGATACGTTCACTTGTATAGAGTAAGAATTCGTGATTAGAATCGCTATACAATATATGCAATATTCGGCAGTATTTTCACTCTAAAAAATATAGAGAAATGTGAAAATATTTTCCGTTTCTGTCTCTTTCAAGGACTTTCGAGGACATAAAGGACGAACAATTCGCATGCAAAACAATTCAAAAAACCATCCTACTTAATGTCCAAAGTCGCAACGTGTTGTCGATCCGATATCAAAGTTCCACATTTGAGGTCTTTATTATTTGCCTTATGATCAGTGAAAAAGGAAGAAACGGCCATATTTCCACCGAAAGTAGCAGCGCTTAGTAGAACTACTCTCCTGAAATGTCATAACAAAATTATCATTTGGAAATTTAAAACCAGTGTCCCAAAGTCCTCTCTCTTTTCAAGTTTTCACTTTACTCGCTTGATTTACTAAAATTCATCTCAGAACGTTCGGCCTAATAAATTTTAGGCGACGATGTGCCTAACAGGCAACGAGCAAGGTCTCTCTCTCTCTCCCTCTCTCTCCCTCTCTCTCTCAAATCCATAGAAGAAGTAACTTCTTAGTAGAACAAAGCTCGCCGCCATATACCGCCATGGGGCACTTCTCGCGTTTGACCGGGTGGCTCTCCCGCCGAAACGTTAACCAGATCACCGGATGCCCGGGACACTTTTCTCACTCACTCGACGTTGCTATCTGTGCCGTTGGGAGCGGGTAGGCCCATAAAACGAGACCTGTTTCGTGCTCGGATCTTATTGGAAAGTCCCATTAATTTCACATTCCACGCGGCAGTAAAGAGCGCGTCTATCGCGAACGAATTCGGTGCGTTTTTATCGCAAACTGTCGGTGGGATAAGACGAAGAGGACGGGTGGGCAAGAGGAAGGGGACAAGGAAGGACGAGCTGAGACGGTTGTGCGATAGGTCGTCAGCAAGAAAATCATTTATCGCGGTTACTTTGTGGTTTTACCGTTCGGCGATACACCCTTCGATCCGCGGTATAAACCGATGCTCGTTATGCCCGTACGTGAAGTGGCGTGATTATTGCCGCGGCGATAACACCTCCACGTCGAACTTCATAAAGGAGAGATTACGCGACGACTTACCTTATCTTATTAACTCTCGCGATATACCTCCGCCGCTCGTTCCGCTTATCTTCTATGTTAATATCAAACCACTTATAGCGAGATTCAAGCGTCTCGCCGCGCGCTGACCGTGTGGGTGATTACGCGTGCTTCGGTGTGAGTTTGCGTGCGTGCAACCGGGCGTAATAACGCAGTTGCGGTAGCGTGGACGTGGGCTTTAACAATCGTCCGTCGGCTCGCTCCTCGCAATCGACTCAAGTACAGCCGAATATCGGACGGCCGTGCTGATGGTTTCAATTTTTCGGAGCTTATATTTCTAAACGCTCCGAAACGCGGACTCTGCGAAGTACGCTAATCCTTTGGCGACGATCTCGCGTGTCGACGACGTTCCGACGCGCGCATTCAGGTCGACGACGCGCCGTTTCCCTCGTAGTCCTCATCAATGTTGCAGATCGGCACGCAATGACCTCACCCGACGTCATCGGTATACACTAAGTGGTTTCGCTCATAAAGCTGTAACGGCCCGGTAGGATAATAACGTTGGTAAGTGGTCTTAAGTATGGGGGTGAATATCGCGGGTGCGAGAACGCACATGCGACCCGAGAAGAAAAGTGTCTTGTTACGATCGAGCCAGCTTTCCTCGCGAGTGGAGGGTCAGGTCGGCGTAAATTTTTGATCATCTGGCGAAACGAGCCACGCATTAAAAAAATTCGACGATTAAGAGGATGCCATATTTGGAAATTTTACTAGCGAAATACTGACTTTTCTGAAAAGTTTACATCATACTGGTTGCATAGAATTGAAAATGACTTTACATGATAAAAGTACGTATAACAAATTAATTGATACATTGCTCACAATGTATAAGTAACGAAAACGATAGAAAATTTCAAAACTTTTGACATCTCGAACTGTCAGTTGACGTAAATATTTGTCTCATATAAAACTTTTGCGGCTTATATATTCCGGACATGTATTTGCTCCACTCAGGAAAATTTCAAAAAATATGTCTATACTTTCTCACAACTGAATTTAGAAGCTAAAGATAGTTGGTCGATAATTTTATTTTCTAAGTAATATTTTTAAGTTAATATTTTTTTTATTTTAACAACATATTAATGGAAAAATACAATTCACACATGTTCATTTATTTATTTATTTACGGGAGATACTTATTACAAAACAATATAATAAAAATATAATCAGATATTAAGCATAAATTTGTTCTGAGAGACATTAGATTAATTTCACAGGTATACTGTCACACAACCTAACGACAATTGACTGTTCCTGCCGTTGTGAGTTATTGAAAAAAACCTGAACTTTTTTTACTAAGGCGATCGTGACTTATATTTATATACTTAATAATTCTAACAATAATAGAGTTCCGAAATTTCTTTGAAATCTAACAGACTCCAGTATATATAGCTAAGGTTAAAAATGTACAAAAAATTTGCAAAAAGATTTTTATACTATATGCATAGTTATGTTTTCTATTGAATTTGATGAAACAAGAGACAGCGCGTATATTTTTATATATTTTTATATATTTCGTATAAAACCGATGTATATAAAAAACATGAGTAAAAAATTATAGTATGCTTATTTGACACGACATTTTGACGATCACCTTTATGTTATTTTTCATATCTGGTTTAAAGTTCTCTTAAACACCCGATAAAAGTGATATTCAGAGAGATAGTCGATATCTTGATATTTAACAACTTTTTGCACTGCACGTGCAGCTAATATATTTCGTTACTCTAACAGCAACAGAATTTATTACGGTTTCGCATCAATAAGTCTCTCTGTTCACGTCGTTGCTGCGCTCAGAAACCTATTAACGATTTCTACGAGTGTTGAACGCAAGTGCGTTACGTTAACAGCTGCTCGTGCGGATTGTTAACAAGAAATCGGTGGTAACAGCCCGTAAACATGGACAATTTATGTGAAAGTTTTGCCTCGATATCCTCACGATGTAAATCACGCAGTTGTCCGCGGTTTATTGAACTCCAGGAAAGTATCACAAATTCAAAGGCAATAGTTACATCTTGCTTCTGACACGATTTGCGAGCACGGCTTGAGCAGGGTGGAGTAACGCTTTCTCTCTCGCGTTATTTTTACAATCTCGTTTCGGCGCCTCTTCCACTGCGACGACTCTCGTGTGGTGTCTTACAAAGTCACGTGCATAAAAAGAGGAAAAAGTTGGTCGGATGGTATCGCGTTACCGGTAGGTAAGGTACTTCTCTCTTCCCTTCTTTTCGTTTTAGGAGCGATGTTGAGGGTCTAATAAAATTGAGACACAGCGAGAGAATATGATGAGTCGCTTAAAATTTGAGCTGACATGTAAGCGCTCAGGCTTTGCAGGCTGTCTCTCTGCTTCTTTCTTTCTTCCTCTTTTTAGTGAACTAAGAATTCGTGTAACAAGAGAAGAAAAGATAAGATGTCTTTATTGCAGGATACAAACTAGATCAGTGGGCTAAAAGAATTTTGTCCATTTCTGATTATACGAGTACAGTCATGTATTATATATAAAATGAAAGAATTTAATATCATATACCTGATTTTAAAAATTTGTAAAAAAGAGAGCAATTAATATTTTTGCATCATATTTTTGCATCATATTTTCTTTGAAATGCATCTAAAAATAATATATTAAATGGTGGTATTGATATATTAAAAATGGTTACAATTATAGTAAAAGAACTGAAAAATAGGAAAATCACAATTTTTTAAAATAGTACCTAATTATCGTATATCACACAAAATGTGTAAATTCCAGAAAATAAATATGTCGGAAAAAATTATTTTACGGTATATTAAGTAACATAACATGAAGAAATTATAATTGCTATAATTACAATTGTTGTACTTAATTACTTAATCTAAAAAAAAATTAAATTACAGATAAAAATAATTCCTCAAACACTGTGATAACGTGATAATTTAGTAATGTTTAATATACATTGCTTTAATTATCATTGCTTAAATAAGAGTATAACGGTCAATATAAAAAAGAGAATGTCGTGTGACACATCTAATATCGTGTATAATACGATATTAAGTGCTCATGTGCCATTACACAAAATCATGCATCAACACTTCTATAACGTTCAAATAAAATAAACATCTCTGTCATTTTGCATTTTATTACTTATACCGCTTTAACAGCTACTTATACGTTATATACATTTTTCACATATCTTGTCCAAAATATGTCTCTTTGAACACTTGAAAATTTTAACGAGATTATGTCGCAGAAAAACGCTTCTTGCTCTAAACGTGTTTGTTGAATGACATACACAGTACAATATTTTTTCCTCCAAACGTCAGATAACTAATTTCATCAATTCCTAATACATAGAACGCAGTGCTTACTTCATGAAATATTGGCGATATTAGGTGCGTGCTATACGATATTAGGTGCCTCTACCTTACTATTTTATAGAAAATAATGGAAGTATTAAAAATTAATCAGTTTTAGATTCTCGAGAATCCTTGTCAATAGTAAAAATTCTTTAAAAATATTACCCTACTTGTTCAAACATCGTCAGAGCTGTCAGATATATTATTAACATTCTCAGAAGATATTCTAACAAGTATATGCTAACAAATATATTCTAATAAAATAATTGGCGTAAAATACTAAATAAGTGACATGATATGGACATAATCCCCGTATTATAGTAACCTATAATACGGGCATTATTCTTATATATATAGTAATATTCTTGGATAACATCTGTCCCTTTACAGTCACGTTTCCCTACAATATAAATAACATGACAATGTGTTTTATTAACGTGTCTAGATTGTGTTCTAATTTTTAAAAAAATCCCATACTTGTTACCGCCGTTACCACGAGAAGGTGACTTGGGCGCAGAAATAAATCTTGGAGGTCGGGATAAGCTAAAAAACGAATCTAAAAATACTTTTAAATTGTAGAATAAAATACCATCAGTTGATTGAAAATATCTTGCAAGCATACGTAATAAAATTAATATACTTCATACATCTTAATCATCTATTCATACATCTATTCATACATCTATTAATATACTTCATACACTGATAAAATTCTAACATTGATCAGCAGGTGTTTCAGCCGTTGCTATGCACGATTTATTTCTGTGAACTTGGATAGCCTGAAATCTAAATAAAAATAAGCAAAGTTCTTTGCGGCCAAAGAAGTTGATCAAGTTCTTTGATCGGTGTCAAATAAATCAATCAGTTTCTCAGAAAAAATTCTCTTTGATCAACTCATAAATAACAACATTAACTCATAAATAAAAACATAATATCCGCTTACTGCTTTCAAAGAGATCTGTCTTGAAAAGATCTATAAAACCTTGCATTTTTCATTGAAACGCGAGGAATAAAAGACACTCCGCAATCCTAAAGGACACTCGTTAACTTCCCTATAGAAATTGCCGAAGAGACAAACGGCGATCGCGTGGCGCATTTGCCCATATCGCGTCTCGATATCGCGATAAACGCAAATTACGGATATATAATATACAGTAATTCCTCCTCTGCCGCTCCTTCTCCTCCTCGGGACGCGTCCTCCTCGTGCGTCGAGGGTCGTTCACGAATCCTTACGGCCGGTCGAGCTAGGCAGAGAGGAGATTCTAATGAGAGCTCGCTCACTCTCTCGCAAGATAAGCGTCGCGGTTGGGTAGCCCGTAACACGACGCATTCGTCCGTGCATTCCTGTCCGGTTTCCTCCTTTTCTGGTCGCCCCTACACCCCCGGCCCCCTTTCGTGCGCCGCAGCATCCTTCGCGTCTGCAATACGGCTCTTCCCCGTTCTCTCCTCAGTTGCACTCGCCTATCTCCAACATACGTTTCCTCTTCGCTCTTTCTTCATCCTCTCGTTCTTACCTAATCCCCCTGCTCCACCTCCTCTTCCTTTTCTTCTCTTCTTCTTCTCCTTCTTCTTCACTCTCCCCTCGCTTCACCGACGTCCACCCCCGGCGTCTTTTGTCTTATTATTTTGTCGGCGCGCGCGAGTCCGGCAGGTATATCTCTCCTTCCACACACGGCGCTCCTCTCTCCTCCCTTCGCCGCGATCCACGCATATAAACATCGCGGCTTTATCTGAACGTTTTATAGCGGAGAGGTCCCTGCCGGCCGAGGGGACCGGCCGGGATCACCCCGAAGAAGGAGGAGAGCCGACACCGATCCGAGTCTCTCGTTGCGAGCGAAGAGATCACGGATCCTCGGCCTACGCTTCTTCCACTACTTCGCGATCCTCTCTGTCCCCGTGTGCTCTTTCCTCCGTCCGCCGCCATCCGCCTGTCCCTCCGCCAATTACAATGTTCGCTTTCGCGGATTCCTGCCTTTGTCTCGCATTACCTGGCGCGATCCACGCCGAATTCGAGGGATGGGCCACCGTTCTTGAAGGACTCGATGTGATGATAAAGCGTACTCGCGGTGCCCCTCGCGGGAGACACCACATGTAAGGAAAAGGAAAGAAATAACGGGGCTCATTTGCATATTGCGGTCGAGTATTGCATATTCGAGTCTCTCTGTCTTCCTCCTCCGCCGTCTCCCTTCGTTTTCCCTCTGCTTCTCCCACCGGCTTTTCCCGTATCCGCGATACTCGAGGTGGTCGCGCACGTTTCGACGAGAAAACAGCGGTGTCCTGCGATTTCCAGCAGAAATTTCCAAATCATACATCACTGGAGGTACGCGCAAACCTCAGTATCAATCGTAGATGATCGCGGATCAACTATAGATACTGCCGGCTACATATTTCGATCAGACATATAAGTTCTAGCGATCAACGATACAATGTAGTTGTCGACTAACAGCGCAACCAAGTTGCGCAAAAGAAATCCTGGATCAATATCGCGGAACTAGCGTGTATTAATAATAAAATCGCGCATGTTGAATCATTAAACTGATGGCGATCGTATTTTATTATCGCGTCGCCAGCGAGACTGACGATTAAACTTGCCATTAGGAGCAATAATTTATTGTAATTATTCCGGTTCTAATCACTCACCGCTTTTTTTTTTTGGTTATTCTTACGGTTTGCGAAGCAACCGTCTGTCAACCGCCTTGGAAGTTACAAACCGATAAGCATGTAAATTCGTTCGTACAACCCGTCGCGCATTCGAGGCAAATCGCGGTCTCCTCGCAGAAAAAAGGTAAAGAAACAAAAAATATGTACATACGGTATGCACAATCGACGCGCGATGTCTGAAGTTTAAAAATATCGCGCTGCGCGAGGTGTTTTCTTATCCCGCATTATCGGAGAGCGCGAAATAAATCTAGCGGTAACGCCGCATCGAGAGATATTCTGTTTTTATTTCGCACATCAGTGCGTATCCGAGACAGTAATATATTATTTAATACCTTTCTATCAAACGCATACATACACGCACGGGACATGTTCTACCTGTATCCGATGATTCGCGCAAAATTACCGCGAACGTAAATCTCGTTGCTTTGCGTATTTACATGCACATAGTTTAGATATTCGATTTACATCGCACACGTTCGTAATCTATGCAATTCGCTCGACCACGGTACGTAGAACGATACGGAATGAATACAGATATCAGCCTTTCTCAAGTGAAATGATCAGCGTTGGCACAGAAAATTTATTAGCATTTCGAAGAAACAAGAGATTCCATCCATTACTTACATACGCCGCTCTCAAAGAGAGTCCCGCGCGCAAAGGCGAGAGTATTTGAAGTTTCTCTGATGCACGTACGGTAAACACGGTTATTAGTAATTGTTATTTGAATGGGTGCCAGTTGTACGCTCGTTTACGCCAGTTAAGATGAGTCTTTACAACTGATGTGCGCTCCCAAATCTATTACGCGTTTCGAAAGCATTTGTTACTTCCGTTTAAATCTTGAATAAAGTGTCTTTCAAGTGTCGCGTGCACGCGCGGTAGTTTACCTAAAATACGCCGTAATGTCCATTAGTTGAAAATGATTCAGCACGAACGTCACTTCGTAAGACTGTCATACGTGTCAGCCATTGCCGTGCATTTAGTTAGCAGTTTAAGATATTTATTGCTACCGGGAATGCGAGCACGGTGTAGTTTTTGAAGTAACGAAATTATCTTCGAGTCATTCAGTGGAAAATTAACCAACGCTATCACGATAATTTGTGTCCGGATCATTCTAAGAAGTGGTATTACACATTTTTATTTAGAAATTGTTAAAAATAAAATACTTAGCAATTTATTGTTCGCAAAAATATTATGTGCTCTTCCACTAGAAGAGTAAAGGAAGTTTCAATAATTTCTATGGTTTTCTCGAATACTCCAAAGGAAAAAAAAATAAAGGAAAATACTAATGACTCTACTCTGGTTGTCACTTGGAGAGCTAAAGTTGTTGTCTAAAAATATATAATTCATCTAAAAGTATAAAATTTATTCAGTTGTCTAAAAGTATAAAATTCATCTAGAAATTCTGTTATATATATACTTAGATTATATTTAGATTTTCACGATTATTACGATATGAAACAATCGAGATTCTACAATTTTTCAGTTACATTTATGAAGCATATATATACTGTATTTTAAGTCATTAAATTTACATCGTACATAATAACGTAAATTTTTGTTCCATTGGTGCAGCAACAAATTTACTAAAATTTGTATTCAGATTTTTATATTACATTTTACATGACATATTGTTTTAAGCAAATTTTAATCATTTTTTCTGTATTTCTTTTGTATATTTATTTCGTCATTCTGTATGATATATACAAGTGCTATATGAATCATTCATAAAAAGATGCAAACTTTACAAATCGACTAGTAAAGTTGCTAAATTTATGTACATCTGACTACAAATAACATCTGTCCATCTGACTACAAATTGTCCCACGGAGTCGTTTTAGCGATAACCCGTCAAAGTTCCGTAGATACCTTGTACATTAATTGAAATATTGTCTAAATGCTTGCGTTAGAACTAGAAGAAAATTGATTGAATTTTGTATTAAATATGCGTTCTCTTCATATCATGAACGTTAGCATCTTATTTCCAGCTTCAATTTCGAAACTCATCAAACATTCATCATTTTTAGGAAAAATTGTTATAATATTAAAAAAAAACATACAGACATTACACGCAAAAGAATTAGAATTATTGACCATTTAGTTTTTCAAATACAGCCGTAACAATTTGTGATTATACTCCCGATATTAAAAAGAAACTAAACTCCAATGCAAGCATTGGAGAGACGGATTGTGAAAGAAGCAGAATAAGCAGCACATTTATGTACACGGAAAAAACAATTCTGTTGGTGCAACCGAATTTTCGGTTGCCGAGGGGTCAGGCGAAAACTCGGCTGTAGGAACAGAAAAATTCCTTTGAGGCTTCTGTATAGTCAATTGTTCTCAGTTGCCTCAACCAAGTTCTAATATCATTGAATGTTCAGACGAATATTTTCGGTTGCGACAACAGAAATATTAGTTTTCATGACAGAGATATCGCTTCTGACCACCTAATTTTCAGTTGGTTCCTATTTGGTTGCTGAAATTTTTTTGCGTGTAGGTGCATATCGGATAATGTCTCAACTAAAATCTCTGTGTGGTTATTGTACGCGGATTTCGAGTTACTCAGTTCCACTATGCCAGTTCATCCAGCGCTGGGTGCGCGAACGCGGGTCTGGTTTTTTGCTGGACTTGGTTGAGGAGATGGTGAAAATAAGGTTATATTTCAACACCAACAAGCTGATTTTATTTCGGTTGTCCAGGCGACACGAGTGTTCTTTCTGGTCTTCTAACCGGGTGTGCCTCGCGATAGAGTTCACAATTGTACACGAGGGCCGAGATGAATTTCAATCGTATTGACTCGAGCTAATGTCGGATGTCGCGAGACAGAGCTTTAATTGCGCGAGACTAGCTTTAAGTTGATCTCGTCGTAAAGGCTTATCTAACGGTTAAGCTCCCTGCTCGACCATTTTATCATTTTCACTCTGACCATGCGGTCCGGTTTCATTGGCTGATTGCGAGAATATCGCGGAATCGACGTTGGACACAAGCGATGATTTATTATGTTCGAAACTCGACCCGACGAAGGAAGGGATGAGACATCGATATTATGTTGTGCTGCCGATTCCATGTAATCGAGTCGGGATTCGCTGAATCCTGTTTTGATTTGGACGCCTTTGTTTGAGCTCGACTCGACAGCACAACAAATCATCAGTGCGGCAGTATTGTTCTATGTCTCATAACTCTCTCGAGTTAATAAGATTAGAGCGCTTGAATATTCCAGAAAAAATCTGAATTCGCCGAGCCGAATCCCGAACAGTTATACTGTACAGAATAGTACGCAATATTTTCTTCTCATATGAAATTTGATCTTCGCGCCTATAGTATTCAAAAGATATATCATGATGCGCGTAATGTGACTCGCTAGTGGCAATTTAGTTATCGCCATAACGCTCTCCCTTTTTCCTGCAAGAGACATTCTGTCTATACCACGATATGACGTTCTGCTTCTACACATTCAAAGTAGCAGCTGTTTAAAACCTGCCTGCCTGCTCGATACAAGTTATTACGTAGGCCGTAGACGGTTGCGTATAAGCAACGTCCGCAGTAAAACATTGAGATAAGACCTAATTAGCTTATCAATAAAGGATGTAGAGAAAAGAAAAAAAGAAAAGACGATGGTAATTACTGTACGCGATGGTAATTACTGTATCACATCGAAGGGAACGAAATTGGCAAAGAGAAGTTCACGTGTGTATTACTATCTTTATAGATATGTAAATAATTCCTAATGTTGGCTGGATTCAGTAAATCATGTTTAATTTTGCTTCCCAGATAAACTTTTATGATTATCACTACGTAAGACAATCGATGATGGAAAGTTCACAATTTTCCTAATTATAAAGTAAATATATTGTGTACTTAATAATCATAAGATCATAAGATTTCATCATGAATACATCATGAAATTATGTAAATTTGTTGTTACATTGATGCAACAACAAATTTTCTAAAAGTTATATTCAGATTTTCACTTTGCATTTTACATGACATTGTTTTTTGAACAAATTTTGTTAATTCTTTTAGAGTATTTTTATTTCTGCAATCTTTACAAATCGACTAGTAAAACTATCAGAACATTCTTCATGTTATACTTCTAACTGATGGTTTAATTAAAAAGACAACACAGTAAAATTTCACTGAAAAAATCAATTGATAATAACAACTGTTCTTATTGTTGATGCAGTTTGCAAACACGGATAGTGTCATTGTACCCAAATACGTATGGAAATCAGTAATTTTATCGTTACAAACATGAAAAGTTGGACTTAACACAGTGCTCTCTAAATTTCTTGGAGTGAAGTTTCACTCAAAAGGAGTGGATATTCATTCTATGTCGTGGAGTGAATTTTCATTCGACAAGTGGAGTGATGGCCGTTACTCGAATTAGAGTGACTTTTCACTCGTGTGGAGTGAATTTTCACTGAGAAAAGTAAATGGTTCAGAAACAATTCATGTATCATTATAACAGTCATTTCCACCAGTTAATAGCAACGGCTCAATAGGTACAAAATAAGACTCAAAAGTCAGAAATTCTCAGATCTCATGTGGTCAGCGAATTTTTCTAAAATTATAAACATATTTGTAAATGGAAATAATTAAATGGCATACCATTAAAAACATTGCAATAACTAAAAAAATCACTGGCAACCACAAACACTATAGAACTAGAGATTTTCCTTTTTATCTAATCGTAAAAATTCACTTTACTTGGAATAAAATATTCACTAGTTGGTGTGCAATATTTATTCTTATGAAAAATGAAATGTCACTCCATTTAAAGTGACAGTATTTTCACTATCGCTTGGAGTGAATATCCATTCGGTTGTCACTCTATTTTTGGAGTT
The DNA here is from genome assembly GCF_010583005.1 of Odontomachus brunneus. Taxonomy (NCBI): domain Eukaryota; kingdom Metazoa; phylum Arthropoda; class Insecta; order Hymenoptera; family Formicidae; genus Odontomachus; species Odontomachus brunneus. Next base: position 241,802 of record NW_022639466.1, on the reverse strand, counting down.
AGATTTTCACTACAAAAAATTTAGAAAGCGTATAACGAATTTGTAATATATGAATTTTGCGGTGAAACCTTGCTTTCATTGATCAAAATTATGAGATATAAGATGAAATAGTAAAGTGGGAGTGTTTTCATTAAAAATTAATAGATATTCACTGATTATCGGTGAAATGCCTTTTTTATTGTTTTAATTAGAAATATTTTTACTGATTCACTTTAAGAAAGTATATACGTATATTTGACAACACAAATGACTGTTTACACGACTACGATTAGTCATGTAAAGAAATAAAGTATATACACGCGGTGTGATGTCACGGCTGATTGTCTTCCTTGTGACTAGTAATTCTTATTTCTGCTTAAATGCGTATAAACAGATACACGAAACGGATTCAATGGTTAAGTAAATGGATACACGCTTTCAAGAGCACGTGTTGTATAAATATTGCGATTACTTTATCATACGTATCTGTAAACGTATATACTAAATAAAACGTTAAGTTAGGTTAGATTAAATGTGCAACATAGAATTCTAGTTATTATTCAATATCAATGAAGAAAGACGATTCCTTTTTCAAACGATGGAAGACATGTCGGTTTCATAAACCATAGTGAAAAAATGCGCGTGATCGAAATATACACCCCGTTCTTATTCCGCGGTTCCGGCTCGCGATTGTGCGTTACCGTCGCTCGACTTCGAGACGTGAAAGAGGAAGGTGCGCGTTCCTCCTTTTCGCTGATTCCCTCTGCGCCTCAATCTCCAATGGCGACGCAAAGGACAAAAAAGTGCGAGACCGACTGTAAAATTTACGAGACCTAACTCGCTCTCTTCGCGACGCTCTCATCGGGTGAAACGTTTAACGATCGTCGCACGGTGACTACCAACGAGATTCGGCGATATTTACGACGATCCATTTTTCGGGGAGGACATTGTGGAGTAAGGAGTGGGTGTGCGTGATGTGTCATCAACCGACGCGTAGCAGGCTTCCATATAAATAGTACTATATTTCACATTTTTTGTTACAATTCAATAAATATCTTTCAAGTTTTATTTACATAGGCGGCTAAGTGGGATGGGGTGGGTTTGGGAGGGGAAAAGGGTTCGCGAGGACGCGGAGGAATTAATAAGAGAGAAACGATTAACCCTTAACCATGGTCACGATCACTTTGATCAGAACGAACGCATTACTCAGCGCGCAAAAGATCTCGCGCGAAGAACGCAATGATTATCGAACGCGTTAATCCTTCAAGTGCCGCTGAGTTGTATGGCAGTGTCTGCGCGCGCGTGTATGTGTATAGGCATAGTTTTAAAAACTTGTTACAAGTACTGAGACGAGAACATTATCTTTCGTGGTGATTAGGGGAGGCTGCAAATTTTCGTTCCTTGTAATCTGCACCGTTTAGCGTTCACTGATTACGAACGTTCGTAAACGATTGTAGTATTTAAAGGGTCGAACGTGTAAAGTAGAAATTCTGACCTTTCGGTGACAAAGTTCTCCTACCACAGGTTAAAGGTTATCTTACGCGCGTCGGCTCAACATTGTAACTAGGCGTTACAGCGAATCGAAGCCGTAAATGACAATTCTCCTCGACTATAATCCTCTATATTAATAAGTGCTTCGCGCCAACAGTAAAAACGGAACTTGTCTCTAACGTCCAAATAATTATGGCACTAATTCGATGGTCTACGACCAATCACATGTTCACCATACACCACGTACACGCGCAATTACATTCGCGAGAATTGCTTCCACACACTGAATATATTCCGAACGTCGACATTACATGATCCTCAACATCGGGAAATGCAGCGCGTGCTTCTCGAGGATTCGGCAGCGCATTGTACGAGAACAATAACCAGAGGAAGTTATTCCCGCACATCGGCACGCCCCTCACGTCACTGATCTTTTAGTTAGACGTTGATCCTCGCGCGATCTTTGCATTACACAGACATTACATTATCAAACATGTCCATACGTATGGAAATCAGCGACGATGCGCCATCGTAGGAACGTGCGATGAGATTGCGAGATCAGTTGACGACTCGTATAACGAGCAGTCACAATGAAGTCGATCACTACAGTTTCTCCAAGGCGCGACTGTTCGTTAACAGTTCCCTGGTGAGTCTCCACACTTGCTTCGCGGCGTTCTCCAGACCGGTGGGTGATTTCCCTTTGAAAAGATCGAGATTCGGTAGGAAGTAATGCGGACATCTACGACACTGCAGGCAGGAAATCAATTGCAAAAAAATCCCATTTATTCGTTCGGCCAAACAGCCGTCCTCCCACTCCGTCTCGTGCGGGTGTTTCTCGCACTCGTATAGCAGCAGAGTCTTCATGTGATAGCTCGTGACTGGGTTTCCTGGCAGGTCCAGGTGCCGGTCCCTTAGGGTCTTCAGGATGCTGAGGCAACGTTTCCTACTCGCGCCTTGCAACAGTCGGTTCTCTGCGTCGATAAACGACAACGCCCAGGCGTCGCCCTCCATGGCGGACTGCTTGCCTTGTAGGCCTATGCATTCTTTCGAGAGCATGTCGAAGCCCTCCGCCTTGACCTCAGCAACGATATTCGGATGCGGCCAAGGTATGTGCGCGATGGGCCAGTGCGAGGCCGACCTCGGCCAGAGGCCGGCGCACTTGAACGCCGGCGTGATCTGCACCACGTATCTCTCTCGTATCCGTAGCTTCACCTCGGTGGTGTCGGCAATCATTTTCACCGAGTCCCGGTAAGTGCACTTGTCGCACGCTTGTGCCACTAGAGTCTGAAATCTCGAGCGTATTTTCCGGGCCGACAGGTAGCCGGACGCGGTGATGAACTCCACCCAGAGCGACATGGACCTCTTGCGTCCGTCGCTCAACTTCAACACCGCGCAACCCGGCAGGGTGCCGTCGTCCACGAAATTCAACACGCCCATCTGATTCAGGTAGATGACGATTTCGAATTCCGTCGGCGAGATCACGTCGAGGCCGTCGAACCGGCCATTGTAATCCGTTAGAGATGAGATAAATCTCGGTTCCTGCACCTCCACCTCTTTGAGGACGTCCTGCACCACTCGGCACACCTCTTGAATGGTTTTTGCCACCTGACTCTTCCTGTTCATTACCCGTTCGGTAAAGTACTTGTTGAACTGATAACGCATCCGGTTATGAGACGTCAGCATATCTGGCGGCACCAACATCGTGGACCGTTATAGTCCACGGATGGCTATTAGACGATCTGTCTCAGCTTTTCCGAATCATCGCATTGCCGCACCCTCGCGCCTAACTTTGTCGTTGCTTCACGATGTTTCCATCGAGCACTTTCCGAGCAATGTCTCGATCTTATTCAAGGAACGCTTGCGATGATTCCCACGTTTCAATTTCTTCTTCTTTATCCGAAATCCAATTGCTCCTTCCTGCTCAGAATGCACCGTGCATTGGAGACACGAACGAGGCGGCAGGAGGAAGTATCACGAGCGTCTCCGTACAGGAGCAGATTGCCGACTGCGCTCTTGTCTACCTCCTCCGCGTCACCCATCCTCCGTGGCCAGCAAGGACATACAACATAGTTAGCACGCCTCCTCCTTGCTGGCGCGTCCCCCAGCAAGATCTCTTGGCCAATGGGTAGCCTACCGTGCTGTATAGGCGTGGTTAGCTACAACAGACCGACAAGATCGATCCGACGCGTGCACACCAACAGTTCCAGCAACATTTACGTGTGACGTGAGGGATAGAGGGACGGAGATAACGCGAGGTAACCCTCGTGGTAGCCCTTCTTTCTCCCCATGAATTATGCAGGAACCGCTTGGTTTATTCCCCATCCGCGAAGGCTCGGTCCCTCCCTGCAGCCCCTTTAGTTATTCCGAAATTTTCGGCATGGTGGACCGCAATCGTGTCCGTGAGATAGAGTTACCTCAAAAGCTCAAAGAAATATTTTGTTCTTAACGGGTTAACGCGGGCGACGGTCGGTGCACGCAAAAAAATTATGTTGCATTCAAGTAAGTGTTACTTTTTTAAAGTATTTTATAAGTTTATATACTCGTAAATCTATCATAAGTTCATCATAAGTATAAAATTTATTTAAAATACATCCTGAATTTTTTCTAATAAAGTTTAGCATTTCTTCAGGAACATTAAATTAAAACAAAAATTCGGTTTGCTTACTACATAGAATCGAAACAAGTTCTTTGATAAAATTTTGTGATATTCTTGTAAAGAGAATAAATTTTTTCTTTTGAATGATAATGAGCTTTTCTAAAATTTATGATGAGTATATTTTAAGAACTGTTATCAAGAAAATATTCTTTATTGAAAATAACTGTTAACTACTTAAAAGAAGAAGAAAAGAACTGTAATAATCGCTTTTCTTAACGATAGAATATTTTTCTGTGTGTAGGTCATAAAGGTAACTCACTAACATAATCAATTGGTTGACGTTAGAATTATCAAGGAACGTTCAAATATTTTTCGATAGGAAAACACGAGTCTAGGAAAGTATCTTTAGTAGTCTTTAGTAGTTATGTTAATAAGGTGTTATCGCGGTTGATAACGCAGTCGTATATACCGGTGAAAAAAATCACAAAAAGTGAAACATGTTAATATTTATATAAACGACCAAATTGCAGTGAATTTCTGATACAGAATTAGAAGGTATCGATTAATTCGGTTTTCTACAGTCAATAAAGATCTTTGCTGTTCGTGTTATAGTGCAATAACGATTATCGTACGCACTCAAAAAGTGGTTGAGTATATAGTAAAACGAATGGCACCAACTAATGAATGCTATTGCCAGGAAAGGCAGACGCAAGACGTTAAGGATAAAATTAAGATAAGGACGTGATACTCTATGTAGGCGTATAATGAAGATGATAGTGTGCCTTGTGCTGCCAGCAAATCGCCCCAAGCTTCTATAACATGCATTTACTTATAAGTATTCGACATAATATTTGTGTATACATTATAACCTGATATACACAACATGTTATTCGCAAGAAACTCTTGCGAACAGAGAGCAAAGCGATCCTGCTGAAAATAAATTGTACAAGAAATTGTACATGAAACATGCTCGATCAATTGTTATAAAACACGACATTTAAGAATCGGGTGATGTTTAGTAATTTCTCTACAAAGTTCATCAAGTTAGATAATTTTTCTCCAAGATAGCAACAAAATATGTTACAATTACTCCACGTTAGCACTTTTGTAAGATAGATCGAAGCAAATCGAATCATAGAATCAAATAAAAATAAGACTTGAGACAGTTATCATTAATTGTTTTGTTTCAAACGACCTGTTTTATCATGCTAGTTGGCACGATAAAACAGCTTATTTGAAACAAAGAACTTGACTCAAATCTTATTTTGATTTGCCCTGTGATCCGATTCGCTTTAGTATACTCTGTAACAAAAATATTACAATTGTGTAGAAATATAATTGTAGATTAAAATATTATAAAAATAATGCTGAATCACAAAAAATAAAATATTTTTACCGGAAAGAGGAACTACTATTTTTTTATATATTTCGACATGTTGAAACCGAAAATGACGCTTAAAATAATGTAACGCATCAAGTTTATAACAGGCAAAAATGTGCAAAATGAAACATTTTTCATATTCTATATAGGATATGCTGTAATTAAATTTTCTTAGCTTAAAAATAACATACATACGGGGTGCTTCATTTCCGTGAATTCTCTTTGCCTCTCATGTATGGAACGTTAATGATATATATATATATATATATATATATATATATATATATACATGAGAGGCAAAGGGACTGTCACGGAAATCAAACACGTCGTAACTTAATACCCTGCTTATTAAAAGTTTTATATGGTTCAACATATAAATGTACGTGATTATTGCTTTCAAGCTAATCACAGTAAATTTAATCACAGTATGCATATCTTATGTAGAATATGAAAAATGTTTATTTTTTAGCCGTTTTTGTCTGTTATAAACTTAATATGCTGCGTTATTTTAAAGGTTATATTCGGTTTATTCAGCACGTCGGAATACATAAAAAATAATAATTATTCTTTCCGATGAAAAGATTTTTTATCTTTTTGTGATTCTGTGTAATTTATTAAGTTGTATAAGTACTCTAAAACATAATCAATATATTCTTCACTGAAGTACCGTACTTGTAGCTAATGGTTCCATTACTAGGACAGTACTGCAATCAGTAAAATCTCGTCGAAAGGGTCGATTAATAATAGCGGCTATTCCAATTAATGATATATTTTGCAAACACAGACATTCTCATTGCATACAAGGGACATAATATAGCGTATAACGAATTTGTGTATGACAGATTTTGCAGTGAAATATTACTTCCACTAGTCGTCATCAGTGAATTGATCATCGGTGAAATATTCTTTTTGCTTTTTTTATGTATTCCGACGTGCTGAAACCGAATATGACCTTTAAAATAACGCAACATGTTAAGTTCTTGTTATAAAAAATGAAAACAGCACCAAATTAAGCATTTTTCATATTCCACATAAATCATGCACACTGTGATTCAATCGGAAATATTTTCACTGATTCACCTTAAGAGAATATGATAACTTGAATCTTTTAATTTCAGTTTGATGTAATTGCAAGGCAAGTATTTTGTCGCTTTATTGAGGGTAAACGTTCGCTTCGTTGAAGGTGATAAATGCATTTATTTATTTAATATTTACATTTTATGTTTCTCAAATAATGTGTGACCCAATAATAAAATAAATAATATTTAAATAATATAAAAGAAAAATATGTACATGTACATGTAACAATGAGTACTCTAACTATCATCGGTAGCTTGCCGCTAACCGATTATAAATATCAGATCAATAAAGACAACAAATCACATTTTTCATCATAAACATGTAATTATATTAATAGTTAATTAAAATATATTGCATATTTTAAATACTCTCGCAAGTAACTTAGAGTGCAAACACGGATTAATCTTATTAAAATATACGTTTTAAGTGTCAACGTTCGTTGGCAGAAGTTTTGTACGGAACGTTGCAAAATATTCAAAAAAGATATCGTATCTTGCAAATTTATCCAGAGATGATATCGGAGTTATATTATTTTTAATCGTTAGATCTAACAATTAGCTTTCTGATCGCTCATAACCACAAGTTTCTCTCGCTCCAATTCTGGGTGCGTTTTTCACATGACGATCTTATTGTTATATTTGTTTAATTTTCTTCGAAATTTTCCGCTGTATCTTATTGCAATTGTAATTTTTATATTCGCAATTTGATATAATCGCAATTAATAGACGCAATAATTATCATCGGAGTAAAGAATCGCAAGAGATAATTTATTTTAACTGAACTAATCGGACAATCGGTATGTATTGCAATTTGCATTACAGCTTCGTCAATTCTGCATCGTCAGGCAGTTTAACTTTCACGCGACTACTTGAACCGGGGAAGAGAGTTACAAATGAAGTTAAAAACCCGGTTACTCATTTGAAAACTATTATTGCTCGTTAAATCACGATTGCTTCTGAAAGGAAAACGAGTACGACTCAAAGTGGCTCGCGTGTCGAAAGTCATTTCGTAACAAATGCACCGTCCCTAAGCCCTTGATACAAGCGTGTATTAAGTAATAGCAGTAACTGCAATACTGTTTCGCGTGTAGTATCGGAAAAGCGCGTAATATCATGCGACGGCGATGTTCCCAAAGTCCCGTTACACGTGTCATCGAGCGATTTCCGGCGTGTCACACGTCCTATAGTGGTAAATTCGGGAAGGAAGACGCTAAAGCTTTTCCAGCGCGCGGCTGTTTGTAAGTAGCTCCCTCGTAAGTCTCCAGACTTGCTTCGCGGCATTCTCCAGACCGCTGGGCGACTTTCCCTTGAAAAGATCGAGATTCGGCAGGAAGTAGTGCGGACATCGGCGACATTGAAGGCAGGATATCAGCTGCAGGAAAATGCCGTTAATACGATCGGCCAAGCACATCTCGTCCCACTCAGTCTCGAGGGGATGCTTCTCGCACTCGTGCAACAGCAACGTCTTCATGTGATAGCTGGTGACAGGATTGCCGGGCAGATCAAGGTGCCGGTCCCGCAGGGTTTTCAGTATGCTCAGACATTTCCTGCGGCAGCCGCCCTGCAACAGCCTGGTTTCCGCTTCCGTGAAGGATAACACCCAGGCGTCGCCCTCCATGGCCGATTGTTTGCCCTGAAGCGCCACACTTTCCTTCGACAGCAAGTCAAAGCCTTCCGTCTTCACTTCGGCCACCAGATTGGGATGCGGCCACGGGATGTGCGGTATCGGCCAATGCGCCGCTGATCGCGGCCACACGCCGGAGCACTTGAACGCCGGCGTGATTTGCACGACGTAGCGCTCACGTATCCGCAGTTTCACCTCGGTGGTATCGGCGATCATCTTCACCGAGTCCCTGTAGTTGCACTTGTCGCAAGCCTGCGCTACCAGAGTTTGAAATCGCGAGCGTATCTTGCGCGCCGACAAGTAACCAGACGCGGTGATGAACTCCACCCAGAGTGACATGGACCTCTTGCGTCCGTCGCTGAGCTTCAGCACCGCGCAGCCCGGCAGGGTGCCGTCGTCGACGAAGTTGAACACTCCCATTTGATTCAGATAGAGGACTACCTCGAATTCACCCGGTGAGATCACCTCGAGGCCCTCGTAACGACCGTTGCACTCTGTCAGCGACGAGATGAAACGCGGCTCTTGCACCTCGACCTCCTTCAACACGTCTTGCACGACCTTGCACACTTCTCGTATAGTCTTCTGCACCTGGGCCATGCGTACTTGCACCCGCTCGGTGTAGTACTTGTTCATCTGGTACAACATTTTCGAAGTGCCGCCCATGATATCCTGTGGAACCAACATCATGACGAGACTGTCCGCTTCCGATGATTCTGAGAACGTTCCTGCGTTTCGGCCGAGCGAATCTCATTCTTCCGTCCGCGTACTCACTCACCGATCAACCTGTCATCGTTCCTGTCATCGTATATAGTTTTCCCAAGCATGATACGCGACGGGGAGTGGGGGGATGTCCGCACAACAATCGTGTCACGTCGATCTTGTCTAAGTTTTCGTGCCGAGGGGAGAGCACCGCTGAAAACTCGCGATCTCGCAAAAGAGCTCGCGCCGAAACGTGTCACAGATGAACGAACGTCGTGCGTGCCTAATCGTGCGGCAGATGTACGTGCAACGAGCGCAACTCGAGGTGTCTCGCGCGCGCGACGACAGAGAGAACGTTGCTGACCACCGGCTCGTTCCACTGCTGTTGTAGTTGTATGCCCTGTTCCCAAGTCCCGCCTCCGAAGCGACAGGGTCACGTGGAGCGTGCGCGTTGTTACCACGCCTCCTGTCGTTCTTGGGTTCCTCCACCACTGTGTCGTTCCTTCTGCCGCTCACCGCACCGTCGCTATCGATAGGCAGTGATAAGCCCTGCGGTTGCGAGACCGCGCGCGAAGCTCCATCACTACTGATATTTTCACTTCCAGATATACCTGTAATCCAGTTAACGCAACTTTACACATGCCTCGCGAAATTTGTATACGCGCAAACTGGTGTAGAAATCTTCTCATGTTTATCCCATTTATTGTCGGATTCCAATAATATTTTCTTAAGAAAGGAAAACTAAGAAAATTCCGACCTGTTTTTGGTATATTCTTGAATTTTCTGAGTAATTCCTGGTCAAGAACTCGTATATTTACGCACGAAAGTATATATAAATGTCTGATTATTGAACTCGAGTTCTAGTTGATAATTCTTAGGTACGTGATGATTCTAATGCCGCCTAGAAAAATCGGGGAAAACTAGACAATACGTATAGGAATCCCCTAAATATAATACCTTATTTTATGCAATCATTAGTAGAAGTATCTTTAACTCATTCAACTTTTCCATGCAAATTCTGTCTTTATAAGTGTATAAAACGAGGTATTACACTTAACATTCCTATACGTGTTTTCCTAGTTTTTACATACATATACATATACTGTGTACATCTATGTTAAATTTAGATATAAATCTAAATATATAATTAAAAAATATATCGACGAAGAGAGAGAGAGAGAGAGAGAAACCGGTTAGTAAATCCGATTGAATTCATATCTATTTTTCTAACTAATATCCCTATTAAAAGTGGGACGTTTTCCAATTGGATTTAGATGAAGCTTCCCGATCTTAGCAATAAATAAAAACCGAGTAGATCTCTGTTTATATATATTTCCACAAGTTCTGTTTGCATAATTATTTTTTCTATTACCTATGAACAAAATAAAAACTTAGTTATAAGAGATTTTAATATTCTATTTAACACCTATTTTGATACTTTGAAGTCTATATCAGTCTCTGTTAATTCTATTTAATCCACTAGTTTTGTCGAAAGATTTTCTTTAGAACCTAAATGGCATTCTTTGCATTTTCTGCCATTTAGTTCTTTAGAATATACAGATGTTAGAAAATTCAGATCCATAGCTGAAAGCTATAATAGCTATAAGCTAAGTTAAAATTTCGATTCAAGTAAAGAAAGATCCTTGTAAGAAGTCTCAACTGAATTTTAACGCCGAATATTCAGACTGATGTTTTCGGTCACGATAATTGAGATGTTGTTTCTTATTATCTTTTCATCTTGTTCCTATTCAGTTACATGAATTTTTTTCTAAATAGAAACTTTTTTATATGAAAATGAATTCGTGTTAAACTCATTTATACTTTTCCTGCTTTAAATAGTCAATCTTTAAATAGAAAGTCTTAAAGAGTCTTTAAATAGAAATCATATCTGTTATGTATGTATACTTTGTTACATACAAAAGAAATGTTGAATGATGCGAAACAATGGCGAGAGAACAATCAAACTCGGAAAAATGCATGGATACTGTCTAAAGGGACTAAAAGGACTTTTAGTTTGGAACTGCCCAAGTCGGCAGTCGGTCTATATTAGTAAGAGACGCACTCCGCAAATAGATGAGCAGTTCGCGCGATTTCACGGTATGATAATTACAGCCAAGCCAGACGATAACATTCACATACACAAAGATGTTGAAACGATTATTTGGACATTGGTATAAAAGGCAGAAAACGTAACGACATCTTCCGTTCACGACCACACACACGAATGCAAATATGCAGCTTCGATGGAACGTATGTACACACAAATAGGGGCAGGTGTACGCGACGAAAAATAGCTTACAAACGCGAGATACTGTGTCCCACAGCTTACCTTTTATGCGATGATCGTAAAAACTCACACCACAAATATCCGTCGAAGAATACCGATCTGCCCCCTGCGGGTACATCAGATATTTCAAGCGTAAGATTTCGCCGATTAGCTTCCGTATCTCCAGGAACCATCATTTTCCACCCGTTTTTTATTCAACCCTTTGCGATTGAACAGAAGACTGAAGGACAATGTCAACGTGTTTGCTACGTTGAAATTTTTCTTCTCGAATCAATACCTTCTCGAAACAATACCTCAGCAATAATCAGAGCAAATTGTGCAGCAGTTCTAACGGTTGGAACAATCTTGCTGAATAGCTTTGTGACTAATACGCGTTGCCTCCGAATGACAACATATCTTTGCTACCTTCGACGTGGCAATCAGTATCTTCTTCGATTTTTCTTCCCTTAGAGTGCTCGAGAAAATCTCTAAAATTTATTGAAATTTCTTTTATCCTTCTTTGAAAATCATAATTTTTTGTGAATAACAAATTATTAAATGTTTTATTTTTAATGATTTGTAAAATAAAAGCCCTAAGAGAGGAACGAACTTTTTGGACCTCAGACACAAATTATTCTGATTGTCATTCGAAAGGTTAAATATGTACCTCTTATATACAGAAAGAATGGTTTTTTTGAATTTAACACATTTTATTAGATTCAAATAAATTTATCTATTGAAATAGTCTAAATAAATCAATTGGTGATCTATCAAATATGATTATTTGACTTTCTACACAATACACAAACAATAATTTCAAAAAATATCTTTACCTTAAGCAAAATATTTTTTTTTATAGAATGACATTTTGAATGACATATTCAAAATATCAACTGATTTCATTAAAGCAATATATAATTTTTCCAATAATGGTATTTCTTATTTCTAATAGTAATTTTAACTTATTTCTAATAAGTATAATATAAGTATTTTTTGTTCTAAGTAATTTTTATTCTAAGTAATTTTTTTCTCGTCGAGAGCACTTATCTTTTCCGCGTCCAAATAATTTATTATAGATTGAATATATACTACAAACAAGATAATATACAATAACAATTGACATACAATGACCGATACACAATGGATTCGTTAATATTCATGACGAGTTATCACGTCAAATAATTGTAGACACTGAGATATTACTTATATGGAACGCGTATTACCGTACAGTAAGATGTGACACGTAAAAGAAGCAGCTAAATGTTCTTCCATCTTTATTTAAATCACTCAAACATTACAATGGTTGTCACAAACAATAAGTTATTCGAAAAAAATAACGCTTTTTACTATAGAATGTTTTCGTCTCATTGGAACGATATTTTATCTAATAATTTTATTTATTATTTGGTTGAAAAATAAACTTTATTTTTTTTTTAAGTAATAGTATTCCAATAAACAACGTGGTTAGTTTAAATTTAGATTTAGAATTTAGATTTTTAAGTAAATATGTTATTAAAGATAAAGAGAGAGAGAGAGAATACCTACCAGAGAAATATTTATTATTTGAGATATTTTTTCTTAGTCTATATATTTTTTAACCTTTCTCCTCTCCTTTTATTCGACCAACTCTCTACCGTACTTCATTGTCCAACTCATCGTGTATGCTCCAATGAGCAAAGCTGCAAAGCGAAACGGCGAGTTATGTACCGGAGAGTCGCGCCACGTTCAATTCGCGCTCCTCGTTCATGGATAATCGAATAAAGCTCGGGAATCCAATCTACTTCAAGTTGGAGTGGTAGATTGGTACCCGGCGGTCCCCACTTTGCTCTCGCTAATACGACTTGATTCATGAGCCGAGCACGTGTGTCGTACTCGCTCTGTCTCGTTCTACTCGTTTCGCTCTCCCATCTCGCGCGTTGGTGCGCCGAGGGGTCAAACGTTCTGCTACATCAGCCCTCGCATTAAGGCAAAACCCGGGGGCTCCTTCCATCCTAAATGTGCCTTTCATCATCTCATTTCGGCTTGATTCGTTTATCATCTAAATTATTTGTACACCGATGTTTCTCGCGGCATGACGTAAGGAATGACGTTCTGCGAAATTATCTCTCGATCGAACTCTGTCCGATACTCGGAAGATTCGCCAGAAATATTAACACCAATACATTTATTCGTATAATATTAATACCATTAAAAAAGAGAGGGAATTCTCGGAAGAGATCGGAATTTCTAAATTTTAATTCTCGAGAATTCTAGAAATTAGACATATATTTTGAAAAATTAAATTTTCAAATAATGTTGACAGACCTGAAAAATCTCTTTTATTGTGATTCTTCAGAGAATAAAAAAATACTAGCAATTTGATATCCCTGAAGCAAAGTCGAGCGATCGATGTACACCAAAATATATTTCGCCCTCCCCAGTATTCCGCACACAATAAGCGCGAGCAGTACTTATACTTCTGGTTTACATTCCGTAGACTCGTGTTTCCATTGTGTAACATTTCTATCGAGGATCGTAGCGCATCTTCTGGGGCGGCCACCGGGTCTATACAGACGGTACGTCGAATCGACCTTGTAAATCAGCTCGAATGAACATCCCCGAGTAAATCCCGGATAATCCGGGCCTCACTCGTTGAGCTTCGGCAGCCGGCAGACAGACAGTCTGCCGAGACTATGGAATACACATACCGGTCTCCTTGGGAAATGGCACGGAAAAGAGATTTTTTTCCAGACATCGCGATTTTATTTTCGGAGGAATCACCACGATCACTAGATAAATCCATCACGGGAAAAACTGCGCGAATCGACCGATCGAACGAAAAACAAAGTTATCTGTAGCAGCAAGGATTTGCGTGTTTTAACTCGTTTTAACATATGAATATCTAAAAGTAAAGCCAGGAAGCATATATAATATTTAACTATAAAGCAGATGTATAGTAACAACTAAAGTAGCAAGAGTAGCAGAAATTTTATTATAACAGTATTATAACATTTTTAGTTACACAAATAGATACATTTTCAGCAAATCATGATTAACTGCGGCATTAAAATGTTCTTTTCCGTGTATTATACTCAAATAACGATCTTGTTTTAGTCATGTAAATCACTCATTAAGATAATTGACTCGCAACAATACCGTTAAAAAAGTAATGGCTAATACAACACGGAAAACGGTCACAAATTTGTGCTAAATGTTTATATGCGCTAAATACGATATATAATATACAGTTTTGTCGCTATCATTAAATTATGTCAATTAAACTTATATAAAGTTTAAAAATTCATAAAGAAATAATCGTTTCTTGCGCTTTATATACACACACTAATGCATGCTATCAAAGAAATGATCGTGACACGTCGAACTTTTCCATATTTTTCACATTTTTACATGTTGCTTATAGATCTTTAAGGTTATTTAATTATTCTTTCTTTTAAAAGATACTTAACCAAGAAATCAATTTTCCTAAAGGAAATTATAACGCATGTAATATTGCCAGATCATTACCGTTTAGTTATCACATACTTCAATTGCTGTAATTGTATCAGAAATTGTGTACTTTACAATCAATTTCTCTTAATATTAATCACTAAAAACCTTTTTTATTGAATCAGTAGATCTATTTCTCTGATGACCAATGAATATTCATTGATTTTTAGTCTAAATATTACCACTTTACTGCTCTCTATGCTTATAATTAATTTTGGCTAAAAAATAATATTTCTCTATGCAAAATCTGTAATACATTTATCTGTTATACATCAATACCAAATCTAACTTTCTGCGTTTGCAATAATGGAATTAACGGTTTACATACGTCTTAGTATGATATTGTCTGTTGTTGTCTGTTGTCTATTATTCGCAAAGTGCATCAATAATGGGAATTGTTGCTACTACTAACTAATTCTTTCAATAAGCTTTCATTGAGTGCTATACTTCTAACTAAACCAGTTACAAGTATAGCATTTCAGTGAAGAATACACTAATTGTATTTTAGAGAGTAAATAGTGAGTATGTGTTACTTTGTAATTTTTTAGTAATATTTTTAGAAGTGTGTTTTCATGCATGAGCACGTCGCCTTCTAGTTTCTCATTAAAAGCATAAAAGCACTGTGATCGCTACAATTAAACATGTGATATCAGAAACAGTTTCCATATCTATAATGCAACATATAAACTATACTGAATTTGACTTTAATTATTTCAGTTTCACCACGATCAATCTCTCTCAAATGGCGTATATGTGTAAGTGTTTAATATGTTATTAAACTTGGGAAATATTATTAAGAAGATAGGTTTATGGACTAACTATTACCTTGTATATCGCGAGACGGTTGCATCTTTATTGATTGGTTCCGCTAGAGTTACCATCATATTCATATTCACTTGGAGCGCTCGCACTTGAAAAAAATCAAGAACTACACAACGATTAAATGCCCGTCGTTTGCAACGCAATTATTAACAGCAGCGCCGTTGGCTTCAATCTTCTTAGCATACACGCACTAGTAGTTCAAACGAATCATTAATACGACAGCCGGTTTGTCCGCATCTGTTACCGGAAACGAATCGCATTATCCGCTGTTTTATGATACCCGGCACAAACTCCGTCACGGGTTAATTAAACGGAAAGAACGTCGTTGTCTATCGCGTGTCATTAGTCCAAATAATTTCGCCGGCCCATCGCCGCCACGTCCTGTTTATGCTAGATCGTCGACGATTTCCTCGTTACGTGTGTCAGGTGCAGACGAGTATGTGTCGTTCTACAAGCTGACGATACTTTCTTGTACATCTGTACGGCAGCAAATTTTGTAGAACGCGAGTTACACCCCGTACGCGGTGTATCGTCCTTCGTGCGTTACACGCCGCGGTTGCGTTATCTCGCGCGATGCTGCGGCAATAAAGGTATGAGAACACGCACGTGGCAAACATAACTCATCGTCGCTTGGGATCGCCGAGATAGCACCCGAGTGTTTCGAAGATTAGCTGGCGCATCCGCGGAAGCAGATGCTGTTCCGCTTAAACAAAACTTCTCGGCTTGAGAGTTAAGGAACATTCCAAAAAGAAAAAAAATTTCGAACATTTCACAGTTCTAGATCATACGCAGAAAATTATTCTCGAAGATATAAATATTCATTAATCGAAAAAGTAGCCTTGTCCGAGAGAAATACTTATAAGATAGAGAAAATTTGAATAAAATATGGTAAGTTTAGAAAGTAAAAAATAAAACTAAGCAAAAATAATTTTTTCCAAAAAATATGAAACTTCAATAACTCTAGGACGCATATGAGAAAAAAATGTAAAAAAAATTTGTTTATTGCTGTCCTATATGAATTTTTATTTTAATATAAGTACATTCGGATGCGTAATACAAATCTTGTAAATTATATTATTAGTATGCTATATTATTCAAAGAAATTTCTACGTGTAAAAAAGCCCCTTAACTTTGCAGCCTTAACACACTCACGCTATAAACAGAGTAAAAAAGTAGAAGCTAATTAGTACTCGCGCTAGTAGAAAAGCAAAAACTCGATTACCAGCGTGAATTCTTGGCTTCTGCTTTTTTACTTTCTGCTTTTTTGCCAAGGTAAGAATTCTCCTTAAGAAACAAGCTCTGCTATTAAATATTGTACTAGATCGTCTTGCGCCAAATGCAGGACGCAGTGTGAATCCTGCATAAGAAAGATACATCTAAAAAGATATATCCTGATTAGTAGTTCTTAATCTTTCAATTTTAAATCTCCTTCGGGGTTTCTGTGAGAGGTTTTCACAGTCTTTCTATAGTCCATATAGGCCAGCTCTTAAATATTGGCCAACTTTAACTCGTTCATCTGCTCGATTTCATCATTTTATAAACAAAAATTGATTTTATTACTCGAAACAATATATCATGTATTTGCTGAAAACTTTATTCTAATGAATAAAACGTTACTTACGTTTATTCATGCGCGATAGAGAATATTAACACAGAATATCAAGACGCTCGAAAACGTACTTAGCTTCTCGTATAAAACCAATACAAATCTAAATCAATCTTTTTTTCTAAATCAATTTTTTCTTTTTAATATCGTTCCGATTTTAATAAAATTTAAAGACAAATTCTAAAAGGAATATTTTGTGATTTTATTTCCTCTCACGATGTAAATATACAAACAAAACACGTAACTTGCATGACCTTTGATCCAACTCTCTTAAAGTGAATCAGTGAAATATTATTGAAAGCAGTAAATATACACTGATTTGCAGCTATAAGTACAGCATCGGAACTGTTCAGTGCTATACTTATAACTGATATCAGTGACTATTCATTGATTCACTTTAAGAGAGAAGAACCTGATCTCCCCTACATCTCAAAAAACGTCGAAAAATCTCTTCAGTACAAATCATTATTGCATTTATTTATCTGTTTTATCAGCGAAACAGGAGACAATAAAGATCCTTTCATTGTCAAGATAAGGATGTGTTGAGTTATGTTGAGACACAAAGGTAAAGCTTCTTCCTTCACCAGTTATTCGTATCCCGTCGCTCTTCTATTGCATTCACATTGCGACGAACGTGATTTCGGCGCTTACCGAAACGACAAGGAGGGTTCACGTGGGCGTTCAGCTGAGCTGGAAGAGCGGCGTGTCCATTATTGTCCGACGCTTAATCTGTTTGTTGTATACCGCCGGCGGGCTGCTAAGTGGTATCCCATTCTATGGGTACCCTATGACGTACGTAGAACTCGTGAGCAACGAGGGGGCTCCCTTGCGAACGCGACACATGTTGTTACATCACGGCGCCCATTGTCGTCGCGGAGCAACCCTGGGCGCTCCGCTGGGTCGGCACGGTTTCGGTCGGTGAGAGACGAGCATGGAGGCATGGGGAGAGCTCTAATCGCGCACCACTTGACACTCCGCGGCCTGAACTTTCTCTTTAACCGCGTGTGGTCTCTGCCACCCAGCCGCTGGCTCGCGTCGCGACATGTAAACGTATTATTTTTGTGTCCCGTCGTACGATGCGTATTTTGCGGCACGATGGGGTCTCTCAAATGGCGCTCCTCCGGAGATGAATATGTCGCGTAGACTTGTAATGGATGCGTGCGGCAAATATCGCGCGATTCTCTCCTGCGAACGATAATCGCGCAACGTGCGAACAATATTCGTACTTACGTTTCGCTGTTTCTCCTTGCTTTTGAGGTAAAATTTTCGTTTTCACTTTTCATTCATTTTGCACATTAATGTGTCGATTTAGACGGAAAACGTCACGTCAGTCAATGCGATCGTAAAGGGTGAAACAATGCGTCACGCATCACACGTGTGTGTAGATTAACTATCACGACAGATTTATATATGTAAATTTTACAGCAACTTTAAGTATATTATCACGAAATTCAGCAACAGATAGAAGTCGTTAATTCTGTCGTCATAAATGGAAAAAAGTTAGATTTAGTACTGACATATAATGAGTTTGTTTATTACTAATCTTGCGATGAAATCTTGCTTCCACTTGATCTTGTTCCACAAAATCGACGAGAAATAAGACGGAGCGGCAAAGTGGGAATGCTTTCATTAAAAACCAGTTAATTCTCATTGATCATTAGTTGAATATTTTTTTTATCGATTAAATCAGAAGCATTTTTATTAGTTCACTTTAAGAAAGTAAATATAATTAAAAGAATTGTAAAGTTTCCATCATCGATTGTGTCTCACATCGTGATAATCATGAAAGTCTACTTAAACAAAAACGAATGAGTTAATCTGTTCTTGGACAGGGTACAATGCGAAATACGTGATGTATCTTTGTTGCGGCTGCAGGTATTAAAATAATGGATTCTGAGCCACGATGCGGCCGTTATCAATCTCAAGCAGTGTTTGCGGAGAGCTTGCGCAGATCGCCTTAGGGGTTGGTTACGTGCGTTCGCTCCCCGTCTAGTTGCTAATCTTGCGCGTAGCAGCAGTTGCGCAAAACTACTTTAGTAAGATCATTGTGTGAATTTCGAAACCACGAAGAAAAGAACAAAAATTGCGTGCCTTTCTCTGCAATTTTATAATGTTTTACGCAACTGTGTTACGCTGACGGACGTACATCCCTAATTTCCGCTGACAACTGCACGTTCACGCTACAATATGACATTGACGGTCCCAAGAGATTCGAAGCCGCTTATGTTCTTATGTTCCTCTAATTGTGATATATATGCGTCACGCCATCGTTATCAGTTAACATTCGTTCAACATATTCGAAAGATGTTTCAACACAGCACGATATCCTTTCTTTCTTTTCTCTCGTTAAGGTGGTTTACTCATTTCTTTACGCATCCGACTGCGAGGAATCATCATCATGCGAGGAATTTACTTTGACGATTCGCCGCGTCGGTGGTTTCGTGGAAATATTAAGAAGTAAAATACTGTGAAATATAGGAATGATAGAATCAAGACGCACTGGAGTCACATAAATTTTCATGTTTTACTGACGATCCGTCCTTTATTAGCGATCGTTTGTTAATTAATCGAAACAATCGTACTCATCAGAATTAAAGCATCGTATAAAATGTGCATTTCTTATTTGCTCCTTCTTAAAATATGATGAGAGTCTCATTAAGAAATTTCATCTGTTTCATGTTTTTGACTTGTATCTTAGCCTATGGCGGTCGTTGGAATACCTTTGCCAGTGCTATAAAATTAAAGAGAGAGAGAAATTTATTTATAAAAATATTTTTTAGTATATTTTTTCAGATCAACATTATTACAATTTAAATATATATTTCAATTATCTAACACTGTAAAAATATTGAGAGACATGTTATCTCTATGAGGTTCAATAAAACAAAGTATTCAAACTTTAATTACATATTAATAAACAAGTTAGAAAACCAAGAAATAAAAAATGGGTGATAATATAGACTGTCAAGAAAATTCAAGGAGTATAAGTAAAAAACACAATTAATGGAATGTAAATCTTCTTATATTTGAAAAAGCATTGTTTATAATCACTGAACAAATTATTTTGTACATTAAAAAAATAATTATTTATTAAAAATTATTTATTGTCATGTATACCTCTTATACGAAAAATAAATAAATGGAAAAACAAAAACTTAATATATGATACAATAGAAAGGAACGGAAGAAAATTTGCCTTATTTTTATGCAAATTCTTCGAATTTTTTGTTATCTTGTCTTTGTAATGGACTATATTATCAATACATCTTACATAATAAACATAAGTTTCCTATTAAGTTTCCATTAAGATTAGAAATAGCAATGAAACATTATGTATTCGGCGTCGCGATACTACGTTGCATAATTCCTATGTAATTAAGAAAGTTAGAAATGGCAATTATAAACGGTAAAACATTATTAAAGTAAACTTTCTTTAAGGATGTTAAAGTCGATGACAAACTCAGACAATGTCGATAACACAGAGATGATCGTCACTAACACAATCACGCTATACTTTTCATATTTCTTGTACAGATTTTACATAAATGTATATTGCTTTGTTTTACCATATTCAGAGAAAAACCATGCATATGTAGATATTTTTCTGCAAACTTTTCACATATTCTCAAGTTTTTTTAATTCAGATACAAAGATACAGCAATGTTCTTTCAAATTTTTCTGTTTGGAGCATCCATATTTTCGATATGTACAAGCTGCAGAACTTTTAAATTAGGCAGATATTACATCGGTAATATTTGCCTAATTTGAGACCTTACATTACAAATTTTTTTCCGTCTTCGTCACATATGGAGCGATGCTCCTATTTTTTTGCACATACTCTTATTGCGTAAGAGCATTTCTAATTCTGTATAATCAATACGACGTGAACTTACGCAGAAAAATGTCAGTATCCTGTTTTCAGCTTCAGTATCCCTTTGATCAAGCAAGAGCAATTCGACTATCACATTGTCTAATTTTCAGACAAAATAAAAACAGATAATTGTTTATATATCCATGCACGTTTCTCGTCTAGAGTTCAGCGTTATATATAACAAGTTTATAACAACTTTCAGCAATTGTCATCAGAGTGTAATGCTTTACAGATGAAATAAGATTATATTCCATATTTCCGTATCTGTGTTTATCTCATAATCGATGCTCCTATATTTTACTCCACTATGAAGCGAGGGATGATTTGAGTAACAAAACTAGTATAAATGGCATGCCTGAAGAACACGAATAGCTTCTAAATTCCGTGTCAATCAAATTATTATGATATTTTGCAAAATTAGTATCGACTCACGTAATTCAATATGTACCATCGCCGCTTTATCCTTTAATACGCTGTTGCCTTTTTCGACGACAATCCGTGTTGAGGTGTCTTCGAGCACCGATGCTGACTTCGGTAAGTTCGACAACATTTCTGGTTACGTTTACTTTTGCGATAGTCGCGTTTTTATCGCAAGAAGCCGTTTGTGGGAACGTCGAGGAATACAGATAAGATCTTATTGACATTTTTGAACGTAGGCTTTTAGGGCGTAATCAGCCGAATGGATTATTTCGGTGGATTATTTCGAGGATAATTTCATTTGCCGCGCGTAAGGACATCGCGGCGGCACGATACGTCCTCATTAAGAAGCAAAAATTGAAGGCCTTGTTAAGCATGGGGTGGTAAATCGAGATCCCTTATTTTGTCTCCTTCTCTCTTCCTTCTCCTCCTTCTTTTATCATGTTTGCCGATCCTTTTTCCCTCTACCCTGCTCTTCTTTCTCCCTTCCCCTTGCCTCTCTCTCTCTCTCTCTCTCTCTCTCTCTCTCTCTCTCTCTCTCTCTCTCTCTCT
>NW_022639466.1:180907-218934 GCF_010583005.1 Odontomachus brunneus | reverse complement strand
TCTCTCTCTCTCTCTCTCTCTCTCTCTCTCTCTCTCTCTCTCTCTCTCTCTCTCACTCTCTCGCTAAACCTCGTTCTTTTTATTCTCTCCTTCTCCCCCTTTCGCCGACGAGCTGTTCACGACTCGTTCGAAAGCGCAAGTCCACGAGGTCCTGGGATCGATTCTCGACTCAGCAGGAGGCTCCTCCTACCATGACGGCCATCTTGCAACCAGCACTGGTTTCACTATATCACATCACACTTCATTGCATCGTGCTTCCATACTTATGTCCAACCATGCGCTCGTATCCTTGGACCATTCCGTCTTGGCCCCCAGTGGGCATTTCCCTTGCGATGTTTCATGCGAATCGCTGCATTGCTGTTGAGAAATAGAAAGTCAGAGGAAAACACTATATAAACGACAGTCGATAGTAACACCCCAACGATCCAAGAATGATCTCCGAGATACGTAAGTTAATTCCTACCTTCCCCCTTTCCTTACATAACTATAAAAAATGCAGTACTGCAGATAAGCAAAAGAAATGAATAGAGTCACAACGTGACAGACTCAGATCTAATGATTTAACTCGATTATAGACCTTCAAGAATGAACCTCAAGGAAAGATAATTAAAGAAAAATCGCCCTCAATTTCTGTTACAGGTGTTGAAGTACTGCGACCACTTGCACGGAAAATGGTACTTTTCGGAAGTCCGCGCGATCTTCTCGCGGCGTTACCTGCTGCAGAATGTGGCCATCGAGATCTTCCTCGCCAGCAGAAGTAAGTGCCAGTGATTCCTCTTGTTTTGCTCGTCCTCAATCAGCGGCTCGCTTTCGGTCGAGAGCGCATTCCGTTTCTTGTGCAACCCCTGAAACCCTTTCCTGCGTTATTTCGCACGACGCGAGACGCAATCCAATCGAACGGCGAATGGCGACGGAATTCCGAGCTCGCCGCAAGGTGTGCGCCACGGTGTTAGTTTTTACATAATAAATATCTCGCCCGCATTACGGTATGCCTTTTTATTAAGATCAATTTATTATTCAATCGTACGGGCGCACCTGCTGCTACTCTTGTTGTATTTCACGCTGCAGCGTCATATTGCGATTTGCAATTTTACGCATAATACGACTTTCCCCTCTCTTAATCGTTATTAATCATTTTTTTAGACTGAAATTTTACTCGAGAAGCAAAGTGAGTCATTCAAATTCGAGTAGTTTTCCGCTCAAATAGAGTAAATTCTCTAACCTGAGTCGTCAAGTAAATATTTTCGCTTAAAATTAAGGAGTAAAGCTGAGGTACTCCATCGTTACAGCAACATATTCACTCTAATTGATTGAAATGTTCATTTATACTGTACGAAGTTTATACGAATAATTCACTCTAAACTTAACTGAAACATCCGTTTCAAGCAGCAGTATTTTCGTTATGTCTTTCAATGAAAGTACTACCACTTTTCATTCATTTTGAATAAGATTCCACTCTAAGAAATTTGGAGAGTATGACTTCGTATTCTCATTAATATGCTATATTCAATCGATAATTGGCGAATTAATATAAATTCGCCAAGTCTGTTAAAACGCGACAAATTTACGTTGATAATAAAGGGTAGGAATAAAAATTTCGGGCGTTCATGAAGCAAAAAGCGCTGTCGGGCTCGAGCAACGATAGTGACGTTTTCGTTAACGCGAGCCTTTGTTCGTACGAAGTGGATTGTCGATGTCCCGTAACAAACCATGCGGGAGAGTTACTTATACCTGTGTCGAGCCACTATCCCGCTGATTATTTCTTCGGGGCGCAGATAAATTCCCAAGCGTTCCCCGATTCTAATCTGATGCTGACTTTCGATGCGTCGTCGTGAGAGACGTCGCCGGTGGAATGTCATCCCTGCGAGGTGCCTTCGTCGTTCATTAAAAAATCACTGGAAACGCGCGTTCGTTAGCCTGCGACCGCTCTCGGGGAACACGCGCTCGGATCGCGTCTCCTCTCGCGATAAATCGTGGAACAATAAAACTATGAATGAGTTACTTTAAAATGCGACTGCACGTTGTGTATGCTGTTTTCGGTTGCCGGATCGAATACTTTACATTGCAGCCGCCCAAAATTACGCGGGGTGATTCTCTCGTTTCCGTGCGTGACAGTTACTTCTGTAAGACAGTTCTCACGATTATTGTCTCTTGACACGCTACTTATGTTCACGTTATCGAGAGGCATTGCGACCGCGAATGAGAGCAGCTTCATCAACGTACAGCGATTGCTGGTTTGATGTTGGAACATCTGTCTGCTCTACACTGAGGAGAAAATTACCTTAAATTCAACAAATATTTCTTTGATGAGTGCCATTAACATATTTATTTAAATCTAAATTCTCTTTATTTGGTTTTAACCAAATTACTTTTTGGTTGTCCAAATTTTCGCTTGGACAACAAAATCCTTTTTTTCCGGTAAAAATATATATTGAAAACATAAAATTACGAATTCATTTCAGTTACCTTGTATTCTTCTTGAAATTCATGCTGGTACATAAATATTATCTCGACATTTTATTTATTAATGAGCGGCGGTGCATACCCTGAAAGAAAAATTACCTTAAAATCAATAAATATTTCTTTGATGGTTGCTATTAACCTATTTACTTAAATTTAAATTCTCTTTATTTAAATAAAATATTGTTTACCTGATTTAAATACTCAAAAAATTTTTTATTGAATAACACTATTATTTATACTAATATTATAATTTACAAGAGTTATATTATAAATTAAATTAATTAGTCAATTAAAAAACTAATTAGAATTAGTTAATTAAATTAAATTGAACAAAATTCTCTGTTAAATTCAATCGGAATTTCTAGTTTGTTTATATTTCAGATATTTAGTTAATTCAATCAAATTTTTTTCCGTGTTGAATCGATTTTTGGTTGAAGAAAACGAAATTTTTATACGGACCACATTCAGTTCTAAAAACTAAAAATTCTATTTCCTTTAACCAAAATGTGCTTTATTTGTTCATTAATTCATTCAAATTCTATTCTTGTCTAATATTAAAAAGCATTGATATTAAATAAATATGTGTTCAGTATGAGAATTTTTTTCGTATATGTTCCAAAGCTATTGGAAAGTTCCATACATCTTGGAAAAAATACTTCCACGTACAGTTTTTTAAAAAAGGAGGTTTGACTTGTATGTTTGTTTTTGTATGTTTCCTCATAATTTGAGGACCATTAAAGATATTAGGATGAGACTTTTTGTAGTTTCTTTAGTATGCCATTATCTATATGGTCTATTTATCTACATAGTTCTTAGATTAGTGTTATTACCCAAGTTAGATTAATGTCATTACCCAGATTTGTTGAGTGATCTAAATACTAAATAATTCCATTACTTTCTTCAAAAAAAATTTTCTGCGTGCAATATGAAAAGTTAGCGTACATCATTGCGAAGAACGCAATTCGGCCTATACTATATATTAAAAATGAAAGAAAATGTGTATATTTGCAATTGTAGAACTGGATCGTTTTTGTACTTCTTTCATGGAAGAAAAGACATTCGATTGTATTATATGTATATGCCAAGCGGTAACTCCCTCCTTCATTAATTAAGATTAAATCGTACGTCTTGTTTTCGTGTACGGACAGTTCGGTAAATTACTAGGAAGTATTTATGGCAACAGTCTTCCCGCACGCTAGCCTTTGAATTCTCAGGGGAACTTCGTATAAACGTACTCCGAGCGATTGAATCCTTTCCTACCTCTCTATCATTATGGAGAAACAAGTTATCGTGACATTATTAGCATAATTATGATTGGCTAATGATGTTCTCGTGGCTGCGTCTAAGCGGTTAGTATCAACGTTTTATCTGTGTCATAACATCTTCATTATGCTATAATTCTTATCAACTTTCTCATAAATACAAACGTTCGAATTTCAGAAATCGAAGTTTGCAAACGTAAAAGAATTTTTTCTCTCTCTCTTTCTTCCCCCCCCCCCCTCTCTCTCTCGTCCACCCGCAGATGATTGACGCGCGACACGTACCCCTGAGATCGATCCACCCTTGTAATTCACGCCCTAACGCTTTTTTGTCCACAGCTTCGATCCTGTTCGCATTCTCGGACCAGGCGACGGTGAAAAAGGTGATCAAGGCACTACCGCGGGTAGGCGTCGGCATCAAGTACGGAATACCCCAGACTAGGTAAGCGACAGCCGGCTAGAAACACGAGGAAAAAAGCACTTCTGCCGTTTCACGAGGCTCCAAGTATCTCTCAGAGTCCACCGTCCCCAAAACATGCCTGTCGCATTCCCCCGCTTCTTTGTCCCTTTCAATAGGGCGATTCTGCCTGGGACGGATTTGAGGCGCTTCTTTCTACGGATGCATACAACGACAAAGTTTGTTTTTGGGCATAACCTCCAGTTTTCAGTTCAAGTGCTCGCGCGCGATGACGTTTAAGTTTTTGGGAAAACATTGATTGTGTCTCATCAATCTCTAGAGTCAATACGTGAGGAACTTCAAGACAAATTTTTTAAAAGCGCAGCTTTTGCGTTGCGAATTTTTGTTTTTATGTAATAATTATGCGTATAATAATTTAATCTTGCATATCCGTTTGTTCAATAATATTACATTTGAAGTAATAGAAATGTTGTGGTGTAAGTGAACGCAAAAGCGACAATGAAGATGCGAAATTCATCTCTGCGTGATGTCCCGTATGATAATAATGTATCGTAGGTATCGAAGAGGAGATCTTCGTAGAATACCTATAAGGTCGGCAAGGGTTGTTGGTGAGAACAGAGGTTCGCGTATTCGCGCTTCGGCCCATCCATTAGAACGTTCCTATATATACGAGATAGCCAGCGAGAAGGATACGTCGGCCATAAATATACGACGGCGAACTCCGATGTCTGATCGGAGAAGAAGATTCCTAGCTAACAAAAAATATTTCGCCGTTGTATAAAACGCGAAACCACGTCGTGACGTAGAGCGAGGATTGCGTAGATGTGAAATTTATTTACGAACGATGAAGGCTCTTTCATATTTAATTAGAACGCCGCGTGATTTAACGTCTTGAAGAAGACTCGCGATTTTCAAATCATTTTAGTTTCTTCCTTTTCTGTTCTTTTTCCTTCTAACTTAACGCGCGAGCTTCGATGGAATTTGATCGCGAACTCTTAATTACCGAGGTATCCAATACTAAAACTTGAAATGCCACAAAGTTTGGTACATCGTTGATTTATTAAAGAATCTGTTATTAAAATTCGATGCGGAGAATGTAAAGCATTCCGCGCCCGACGCGACTTTCGTCATGTCGACAGTATTCGACGAGGAATATTTATTATTGTATATGATCGGTATATCTATATAGTTTATATATACGTACGTATGATTCGTTAATTTATGTAAAAGCTTCACCGGTGGATCGTCGATCGCCGTGTAAAAAAGTGCGACGGTTGACATGCAACCGTAGAGAGTCATGATTAATTCATAATGAAAGTCATAATGTAAGGAGCTACCTCACGCCAAGTAACGTCCTCAATTACTATGCAGTTTTAATTAGTGTAGAATTCTGATTTCGATTATTTATAGGAAAATCAGAATTTATGCATTTAAAAATACTGACGACATTAATTCTTAGAACAAGATGCTTATATCTTTATTTATTAACAACGCTATAAATTGACGGTAATTAGATATTTCCTTCAGCATATCAGTTACATGTGAATTTACATCTACTGACCTTGCAGTTAACATTAATCTACTCCGCAAATAGCACGACTAAGATAAAATATTCGGATTTCCTCGCGCGTGACGACTCGTGGCAGACTTTAAATCGTGTATATACTTTGTTTATCGTGAGAGAAACAGTAGAAATGAAATCGCAAAATGTTCCTTTCAAAACGTAGATATTTTTCCTTGAATTTCATTAAAATTGGAAAGAATGATATTACAGTTAAAAAGTAGAAATAAATTGATTCAGTAGCTGTCGAATACGTCTTCGACATTTTGTCTTAATATTCTTTATTTTCAGTAAATAAATTTGAATGTTATTAATTAGAATGAAGTTCTCCGCAAGTGCACACAAAATATCATTCTAATACAAAGAAAAGCGATTACTCAATTTACTTCCCTTTTTTTATGCAATAATTATCTTCAACAAAAAATATTTTCTTGATAATAATCTTAAAATATATCCATCACATATGTGAGAAAAGCGCATTATAGTGCAGCCCATTATTATTAAAAGAAAAATTTATTCTCTTTACAAGAATATTATAAAACTTTAGATTTTAGGAGAATACGTTGATTCGACTCTAGTAAGGAAACCGAAAATTGTTATTTTTATTTAATATTCTTAATGAAAATATTAAATTTTCCAGGATACAGAATCTATTTTGAATAAATTTTATCTTATGATGAAATATATGAACTTTTGCGAAATATGAAAAAAATAGTACATAAATATGAAATATTTATATATAGTAACAAATATGAAATATTTAATTGAATTCAGTATTTTCTGTGTTTATGATACACACTATATCACGGACAATATAATTTTCATTCATAAAATAAATAATTGAAATCGAGCATATAAACAGACGATGTAAAGTTATGTTAATATAAATAAAAAACAAAAATTATCTATAATCTTAGGTGACGGAAATATGTCTTTACACTTCTTTTCCAAAGTCAAACGGCAATAGTGAACCTTAGTTGTTGCAAAATAATTTTACACGATAAAATATTTTTCAACGTGCAAGATACAAGTTCATACATTACTCCAAATTGCTAGCCAATTTGATTCGGTACAAGAAGAAAATATACGGTTTATAGGATCGTTGCTGGCATAAAACATAGAGAAAGATTGTCACTATCATATATGTACAGTATATGCTCCATCAACAATTAATCATAATTAGTTGCCTCAAATAGTTTTAACTTCGAAATACTGGAAAATATAGCATTTTACCCCGGTTTCCACTATCTCGCATACGTTTACTCTGATAATACATGTGTCTCATTTAGAAAGATGTATTAAGAGTCTAAAATCAAGCCTTTTTACGTTGAAATCGCACTTCGACAATCGCTTTGTCGATTTTTCGCGGTTAGCATTTCGCTGGAAGTCTTCACGCTCGCTTGAAATTTACGCGAGTCGCATCTAAGAGCTGAATTTATGCGTCCGGTGCCATCATCGTGCGCTCTCTTTTAACGTTACAGGACGAACGCCCGTTAAAGTCTCCCTATAAATTCTAAATCAGCGATCTTCGCGTTCATAAAGCGACGCGACGGGCTTTATGGCGCGAACGCAAAGCGCCGCTACGCGTCTTGACGTAATTGCTCTTATGAATTGAGAGCGACCGGCGTCTTAATTGCGCATTAAAGCCGATACACCGGCTCGTTTGATTCGGCAATTAAAATGCGTGGCGCGCGATGCACGCACGTTGCGAAATGACACACGCCTCGCGATGCGGACCTTCGGCAAATTGGCGTGCAATTGCGCGTGTTTCGGCGACAAACCGTTGCTCGTTTATATTTGTTTCGATTATTGATACTTCATTGTAGACACAACTCTATGCGCATAGACAAATGCATATGCATATTCTCATTTCCATACCTACACTGAAAAAAAAACGGATCAAATCTTAAGCAAATCGGTTAAGCAAATTCGGTTGCATCAACTACAATCAAGTCAAATTAAATAAAAACTAAGTCTGTTCAACGGTCTGATATAGGAATTTTAACTAAAAAATTGAGTCAAAAGTATGAAGTTAATAGAAACTGAAATGTAATTATATATGGATACCATAAATTTTTCTTTTTTTTTTCAACTAACAAGTAACACTACCCAAGGTGACATTTTTCTTATAACTTAGCACGTACATAGTATGTAACATGACATTTCATATGTAATATTTTATATCGTTTTCTAATTTGCACAATTATTTAGACGATTATTTAAACAAAATTCGAAGTGGCGATGTACAAAAACCTGATATGTATAATATAAAACACATAAAACCTATAAGCACGTAAACCTACAAGTCAAAACCGATAAATATATTAAACTAATAACTTTGATAAATGGACATTTGCGAAATTTGTTCAACTAAAAGAAATTATTACAACAGTTTCCTCAAGATTGTTGAATAAATTATAAAATATATAATTCGGATATACAACTTAGTGATCAATCGATAGATTGCATTGGTTTTACCTCGCTCGCTCGCGGAGAGATAAATTTTCGTCACGGAGAGATATAAGCAAGCAAGCTTCACCACTTGGAGTTTTATATAACACGCGGCCATGTATACTACTTGAGATTAAACTGTTCCAAGTA
Source organism: Odontomachus brunneus (assembly GCF_010583005.1). Classification (NCBI taxonomy): domain Eukaryota; kingdom Metazoa; phylum Arthropoda; class Insecta; order Hymenoptera; family Formicidae; genus Odontomachus; species Odontomachus brunneus. The sequence goes on along the minus strand of NW_022639466.1, from coordinate 210,632 downwards.
GTATATAGGTCCGCTATTTTGGAGTTTTCTGTCACCTTAAATTAATTCTATTATGGTGTGGTGTGGTGTTTGTATTATTAAATTGACCGTTAATATATTTGGATAATAAGCTGGAAACACTTTTTTAAATCAGCAGTCTATCACGGTGTGTACCTGGGAGAAAATTTAATAAAATGTTACATTGTTTTCTTTAATAATATATGTAGTTTATTGAACTCGAGAGAAAAGTTGAGCTAAATTTCTTATTCGTTACCAATTCATTTAGTTACTCTTACTTTTCGGCATAATCAAATGAACATCATAATTAATCAATTTTATTACATACTTAGCTTGTTTGATACAAATAAATGATTACCTCAAAGAATATCAAAATTATAATGAAGGCAATTAATTTGCTGTATATAGTCCAGAAATTGAGTTCATTCAATTCGATTCTAGTTGTTCCGATCGATCTTTTGTTACATTGTAAGTTGTACTACGTATATTATTATTCCATATAAAACAATGTACATATAAATACTAAATTAATCTAAAACTATTAATATAAAGCTAAGTATCGTATGATTCGTTATAAGGATGTGAAATAATTTACTGACTCATAATTGAGACTTATGCATAAACGTTTCTAATTATTTCCTTTTTAATTTAGAATTAATTAATTTAAAGTCTAACAATTTTGCTTTAAAACTATGATGTTTGTATTGGTATTAACAGTTTCCTTATTATATTCGATCTACACGTTTATATAAACGAATGAAAGTACTTTAACTCTAAATGCCCCATAATTAGGACCGTTATTTTAAATTGTTCTTTATTTTCGTAGACGAGCATCACTGATGTCCCCACGACAATTGATGAGGAGCTCCAATATGACTCAAAAATGGCAACGTCGAGAAATATCTAACTTTGAGTACCTAATGTTTCTGAACACAATAGCTGGTAAGTAATAGATTTGTTACTTTAGTTTATTTGCGAAGACTTACTAGACAAATGCGAATGGCGATCGAAGTCGACCGATATCCGATTCCGCCCGAGTATCAAAAGATCGGTGAGAGTAACGGAGATGTCGGGCCTCTCTCTCTCTCTCTTTCCTTTTTTTATGGCTACGCACGGACGGATGGAGTCTGTCGCGGCGCATTAAGGTTGTTCTCAATCAGCCTTGTATTCCGTTAGCTACCCCATGCGAGTAATCCCACCATCGTGGGTCCCGGTAATCCTCTCCCGAGAGACTCACTACCACCCCTAGATCCTTGCGTCGCTGAGGGCGAAATGGAGGCATGTCTTTGTTTCTCTACGGTTTAATATCCGCTCCCTCGCGTTCATCGAAGCAAATCATGAAACTCGAGATGCCGGCCTCGTGCGCTTTTTAATGGGACAGAACTCGGGCCATCCCTCGACGATGCAGACAGATCCAACCAAGCGCATCATATTTCCAACAACCTGGTTGGTCTTCTCGTCGAACTTGGTCGTCTTTGCTCCTTTCCTTCGGTAACACTTCAATATTTAATAATGGCCGCGCATGAAGTAAACCCTCAGTAACTAGCTCACTATGCTTTTATTACTGCGTGCAACGGGGCGATTTATCTTGAATTTCACGGAAGTGAAGCGAGGAGGAGCCGCGAGGAGGATACATCATTTGTCTTTGATATTGCACGGGAAGTCTGGAAGAAAGAAACGTATCATCAAACGATTCTCTTCACGTGCCGTGCCGCGGTTCATCGACTCCCAGGAGTGATCGATCTCCCTCGCTGTCCTCCTCACCCCGGGCGAGGAGAGTTCCCTCCGACAATAATCGTCGACGTACACGCACGATACTGTGTTTCAAGCGGCGCGCCGATCGTCGCCGAAAGTATTAACCGGCGCGATCGGCCGCGATTCTTGTAAACGAGTCGGTTAGGCGCTCGCCCGTTGTAAATTACGCCAAGCGCGCGCGGGATTTATGCGCGCCCACGCAGCGGCGGTTGGCCGGACGCTTAATGACGGCGATGAGCACGGACGCGTAATCATTCGCATTTCGGCGCAGTGCGCCGCGATGCCCGGGGGTGGCCGCGCGCCGTATTTACGAGGGTTATATATTAATTGCTCAAATAAATAGCCGTGGGTACCGCTTCGCGGCCAGTGCGCCGTGCGATCGTCGAGCCGCCGGCGGAGAAAGAGAGAGGATCCGCCACGAAAACGAACCGGTCCGTCCGGCGCGCCGCGCCACACCGCGCTGCGTCGCGCCGCGCCGCGCCACGCCGCGCCGGGCCGGCTCGGCTGAGCCGCGCTCCCGCATACGATCAGTCGCGAAGTTTATTTGCTCTCGCGCGCTCGTGCATCGGTTTATTAAAAATTAATGACAGCGAAGCCGATGTAAATACGATAGCTGGCACCGACGGCGAGCAAGCCGTACGCGTGCAGCATGAATCGCGAGGAGCGATCTTCGAATCGGGGACCGCGAACTCACGATCGGTAGGAACCGCCAGACGCAATTCTATAGACTCTCGTTGTCGTAGATGGAATGACGAATGGCAAGTCTCTCTATGTGAGGAGTAATAAGTTGCGACGTGTGATTTCCCTCGTGCAAAATTACAGGATCTCTGCGACAGCTACTCAAACGGAAAAGAGTACCATAAATCGATATTGGGCACCAAGTAATGCCGTACTAATCATTCATTTTCGATATCAATAATTCCCATTCTCAAACACATTGCAAAAAATCTCTTAGCCAAACGGGATTAATAGCTCAATTAGCTAAATATACTGATTAACGAATCCCTTTCCAACGAACTTGATCTTGATAAATATTATTAAGAAAAGTATGCTGCAGAACATACAAAAAGTTTTAACCGTCGGATTTTGTTTATTACAAAGCTATTAACAAAAAAGTAAGTTTAGTAAATGTTTAATAGATTACAATGTTATGTAAATGTGATTTTTCTTAAATATATTTAGTGCTTAAATCTTTCTTTTTGTGACGAGTGTCCTCTAAACTGTATCACAAAGTTTTGACTGTTTTGAGATCGAACGATTTGAGAAATCTCGCGCTTTAGAAATGTTTGTATAATAATGATTAGACACTGTCAGTCTGCTGTGACAATCTGACAGGCAAACGACAGAGCTAATTGTTTATCAGAGTCAGAAAGAAAATATACCGGAAGCGAGAATTAGCTGAATCAAGAATCAAAGATACAGAACACGATTGCACTTCTGAAATTCGATCGACTTTCTGAAATTCATAAGAATCAAAGAATTTGTACTCATCGTGTTCATTGCTCTGTGCAATGGAGAAAAAATATGTCAGAGCGAAGAATGTGCTAAGCCGTGAATCGAACCTGGGACCTTTAGTTTATAGAACGACTATTCTACCTCCGACTACCTTATCTATTAGTAATGTTGAAAAAGATATAATTTATACTTTATTTAGATAAGACACAATTACAAAGTTACTTATCTAGATAAATAAATAGATTAAAAATAAATTTATACTTTCCTCAGATACAAATACAGATCAAAGAAGATTTTTAGATATTTTTTATCTTAGATAAATGATAATTTTTAGATACGTTGAAGATATATTTATATTTTTAAATAAGAATAAATTGATTTATTTCTGTTTATTATTTTATTTTTAATATATTTGTAAGGAGGAATAGGACAATATACTATAATCAAGTCATTTTGAGAGACGAAAGAAGGATATACTTTTATATATATATATATATATATATATATATATATATATATATATATATGTATATATAAAGCAATATTTGCTGGTATCTAGATAAAATTATCTAAATGATCATCTAAACGAAAAATTGAATTATCTTTATTTTTTCCTAGATGAAAAAATATTGAGTATATTTATTTTCATTGTAAATAAAAATATGTCATCTTATTTAAATAATTATTTAAAATAATGCTATGCGTTATATAAAAGCCTGTTTTCCCGGCCTCAATGTCAAAAAGTCAATTTTAGTAAATATATATACAGATATATTAAGGAACCCAGTAAATTGGAAATAAAACAAAATCATCCAGAATATTGCCTTAGGATTGCATGTAAGTTTGTTATCATTTTGTCCTGATTATAAACGAATATCAATGCAAATTACAACTCAATTTTAACGTAGTCTGATATAGGTGGTACTAACGCAAACATCTACCATATAAGAGCAAATATTTTAATATTTTACACATTTGCAACAATATATTCCAAATTATTTGGACATCATTCTAGATAATTTAGTAATGATAACACTTGTGCGTGTCCATATAAGAAGGAAATAATATATATTTACATTACCTAGATAAAATAGAGAAGATAGCGCAACAATTTCATCTAGAGATGATAATCTATATTTATTTAATTATATATATTTTTTATTTATATTTATCTAACTTTATCTAAAAGCAAATACTGATTATTAGAAACCGTTTAACCGAATAACTGTTTAAACAACTAGTTATTTTGAAGTAATAGTAACTATTAAAACCGTTTGGTAAAAATAACCTTTTAGCACATCACTTTTACCGCAATAGGTAGCCCTACATTTCATACAATACATCTTTCCAGTTTTTTTACATGGTCTTTTTTGTCATGACAGTAATACTTTTCGATCAAGCTGTTATAGTTCTGTTTCGGATCTTATAATATCTTACACGTTGTTACCGTTCAGATTTTTAGTTTCGATATAAAAAAGGATGTTTTGCAACAAATACGAGCGCAGTAAATTTGTATTGACAATATGCAGATATATAGTATTTATTGTATATAGTATTTATTTTCCCGGGATGCATATAACTTGTCTTATATATGTCGAACCACGAACCTTTCGTCCCAGGTAGTTGCCAACAGGTCGTCGCCTTCGTTTTCGATCGTATCTAGGCTGGTCCTGCTTTGCGGTGAATTATTACCGAGAACGCAGCGACAGAACGATAAAGCGACCGGCCGAACGAGCTACCAGCCAACCGAATTATTCGTTCAGAAAGCAACGCCTGTAATTACGATGTTTAGGTGCAATTTTAAATCTAATAAAATTTATTTTCGGAGTTGAGTGCGTTACAATTTTTTTAACTAAGTTAAGAGTTTAAAGTTAATGACCTATAAAATTAACCTAGTTAAATTTAAATTTTATAAACAAAAACTAAATTAAAAAAGGTAAATTTAAAATAATTATATAGAAAAGATCATCAATTTTCTTTGATTTTAAGTTATGCTGTAAAAAGAGATATATGCATGTACTGCTTATCATATTTTAACGTAATTTTAACTGTGTGCAAAAATTACATTCTATTTATAAAAATTATTTTGTTAATATCTTTTTAATAAACAAAGGGCAACTAAAACTTTTTGCGCGTTAATCAGGGATAGAACTTTAATAATCAATATCAAGGTCAAGATCGTAATAAGTGAGTCCTCTAATGTAAAGATTTACTAAAATTAAATCAGAATATCTTGAATCAATTTTTTCTATTATGCTTAATAAAGCAGTTATTTTTAAATAAATTCTAGCTATTCAGCGCCATCCTTTAGACGGGCGCATGCTTATGAGCCCGTGCAAGCTATTTAGCGGCGTGAAAGTGTGGCAGAACAACGGCGAAACGCTTACATACACTATCAGGCGCGAAGCTCACAAATATATCAATTCATTTAAAAGACGGCGTTGATTAGCTGAAATTTATTTAAAAATAACTACTTTATTAAGCATAGTAGAAGAAATGCTTCAGGGCTTTCTAATTTAATTTTCTATAAGAAATATCGCTATGTATTTAGTAAGAGGGGAGAGGCACCTAAAATAGATCACCTAAATAATTTGTAAACTCTATGTTGTAAGAAAAAATTGTTACATAGAAAAATTGCATGATGAGGGAGTCATTAGATAGTATATGTATCTTTTTTTTTATAAGTGAAAACGTTTCGGAAATTTGAAGATTAACTTTGATTTTTTATATGAAACTACTTATTTTACGTAAATAGATTCCTTGTAATATTTTGCGTAAAAAGTTACGAGAATAGTATGATTAAAAATTGAATAATTTAGGAGATAATCTTACCTTAAAAAGAAGATATGAAAGAGCGTATAAAAAGAACTTGTTCTACAATACATACAAATGAAATTCGAAAAACAATATTTTCCATATCTAATCATTTTAGAGCATTAATACTCGATGTTATCATTTTGAACACTTCAAATAGGATTGAGTATCTAAAACAATAAGTTAAAGGAAAAATGCGTAATATGCAATGTATCTCTTTCTTTTAAACAATTATACGCGCACGTTTTCTTTACATCAACCAATTTATTCGTTTCATTATATGCATAAAAGTATTAACTTTTACTTTATATGCAGGATATGACAAAGAATCTTTATATAAAACAAATAGAGTAGTTTCATATATAAAAAATTTAAGTTAACCTTTAAATTGCTGAAAAGTTTCCATTTATAAAAAAAATACGTATACTATTTAATGACTCCTTTCATGCAACTTTTGTATGTAATAATTTTCCATACAACGCATAATTTACAAGTTATCAGGTCATCCGTTATATATATATATATATATATATATATATATATATATATATATTATCTGATAACTTGTAAATTATACGTTGTGTGTAATAACTATATTACGTACAAAAGTTGCATAATTTCGAGGGGATTATTAAATAGTATACATATTTTTCTGTGTGTATACAACCCAGAATCATTTTAATATTAATGAATTATTTTAATTTGTATAAAAAAGTTTACAAATTGAAGTTGATACATTTTAAAATAACCAAGTTAAGTTAAAAGTTATTAACTTTTTAACTCAATTTTTAATTGATTAGCTAGTTATTACCTCCCTACTTGCTACATTCTACCTTTGTTTATAATTGTTCTCATTAAATTATGCGTTACATTATACGGATTTCAAGAAAAAATATGTTTAAAATGCAATATAACCATACTCGACATGATTATATTCCACATTGTTCTTTAAATTTTCTCTGGACGGGGATGGTGAAGGTTTAGCGGCGAAAACAAGGGTAAAATCTGAATCTGACGACGAGAGGAGCGAAAGGGTGCGTGTGTCGCGGACATTCCGCTGTCATGGCGCGTTTCTCGAGCGCTCGCTCACGCCGACGCTACCATTAATAATCACTTTGATGCATAACGTGGTCTCGCTATTATTTACATCCGGCCGTCGCTCGTGCGGCATCCACGATTTACGGGCGTATTGTAGCGACGGCGGGACGGACTTATGCGGCGGCCGGCGCGGCACGACTTTGCCGTTGCATCTCGTCTTTTTTCGTCGTTGGAATTAAGTATCCGGCGAACTTCTTGAAGACGACCCAAGCCGAGGCACGTTCCCGTCAGTTCGCGACGTCATAGCTCGCTGACAAATGGCTGTTGTGCGTCGAAATATAAAAAGAATTGTCGTATGTGCGGTAATAATGAGCGCCTTCGTATCTTTCCAAAAGTCGCTTTTCTGTGTCTCGAATTTCTACTTTGATACAGACAACGAAATACGCTTAGGCGAATAACCAACAAGTCGACCTCTTCGATCCATTTTATCGCCGTTCAGTTGTTCCTATCGACCGACTAGCGAGCTGGAGCGAGAAAATTTCGCGCGATATTTCGCCGGACGGATGGCACAACAAAAGGAAACGAAGTAACGGATCGGGGGAGGACGGTAACACACGTGTATCCGTCACGAGGGCGCCGAGTGACAAACTCGCTGACGTGCTTTAATTAGCGACAAGGAAAGAGATTAGAACTCAGCCTTGGGACCGCGCTGCCGTCACTAATGCATTTTGGGATAGGATTCCGCGGGCACGGGGAGGGCGGGCACGAGTGAGACCTCTGGGAGTGACAATTTCAGGAGCGATTAGCCGTCACGCTCTGAGTTATGCGCTTACTAAACGGCGCGCCGCGCCCCATTGAGCCACACGGCGCGTTTTTCGTAAAAATAGAATCACGAGAAGGGCGCGATCTCGTGGCTGCTTTCATCGCTCTTAGTTAACAGCGGGGGTGCGAGATGCAGAGGAGTGACCGTGGCTGAGATGCAGGGTCAGTAAGAAAAAAAGGAGAAAAAAGAAGGAAGAAAGATAAAAAGAGAAAGTAGGCCGACGATTACCCGCATTAAAAGCCAAACCGCAATCTTCTAGTCTATTCTCGGGACAAGGAATTTAATTTAAGCACTTATGTTTTTTCTCTCTTCCTCGTCCTTTTTTCTTAGCTTAAGATGTCAAGCGATAATTTAAATCATACAAGGAGAGACAAGCCGCAAATGTTCATAGCGTTAGCTTTTTTGAAGGGATCTTTGCATTCTTGTAGCAATATTAATCAACCATACGAAACATATCGATTAGAATTATTCGATATATTTGAAGCTTCGGACTTTATTCGAAGATTTGAAATATTGAAACTCTTAATAAAACAAATTTTATTGAGTACAACAGAATTCTATGTAATTAGTATCACTTTAAGTATCATTACTAAAGATACAACACTTCTCCCGACTAGAAATTTTAACGTCTAATATTGTACAATTATTTGGTAAATATAAAGTAATCCTAAGTATGATATATCTGATAAAAGTATAGTGAGAATTCACAATAAGAGTAAGAGAAACTTTTGTAAGGTTATAATAACTAGGTTGTAATTACGCCAATATGCCACCAGTACTTAAATAGAAAAATTCATCATAAATTTATCTCTCTCATAGAGTCACTTTAGGATCCTAATATATTAATTTCTTATTTAGAAATTTATTCCATTATTCTGAATTGATTATCAGATTTAGTATTATCTAAGAAGTTATTTTAACACTACGTAATAAGACCTTATCACGTCAAATCTTATGCTGCAATTCTAAGCAGAATCGTAAGTCTCGTAACTTGTTCTCGTAAAATTCGTCAGAACTTATAGAATAGATTTACAAGTCTATGCAATATCATATGTCGTCAATCATTTGTAAATATCGTAAATTACATGAAATCGTAGATATTTACGAGTAATTGTACGACATATGATATTGCATAGATTTGTAAATCTAGTCATAAGTTCTGGCGAATTTTACGAGAACAAGTTACGAGACTTACGATTCTATTTAGAATTGCAGCATTAGTCAAATCTTTATATATATCCAGAAAAAAAAATATTTTATACATTTTATTGAACTTAAACAAATATAATAATTGAATGAATGGTTCAAAGGTTAATGTTTGGTAAAAAAGAATACTGATAACTAACGATTGTCACATTTCATATGTTTCTTCCGTAATTCAGTTTCGAGCTACGGCCGGCCACAATTACTATCTCATTTCTTAGACGCAGTTGCCAGTTGCTTGATTTCGAAGATCGAACGGTAGGCATCTATCTCAATGATTCTGGTAGTAATTTTGCGACTAAACTTCGTATAAAATATTCTTATAATGTTCACAGAACGTTGACATATTTATTTACAAACATCGAAAAAAACGCAACAACAACCGATATACAATTGATACAATGTAAATTAATGAACCAGTGACTTCATGATTATTTTTCGATTTTCAAGTAAACATTATAATAGGTAATTCAAACAATAAATTGGCTTGAAACAAATTCAATGAAATCCAAGTTAAAAAATTGGATTAGTGAATCTAAAAAAAATCTTTGAAAAATACCACTTTAAATAATAATATTTATTTATCAAATAATTTAATAATAATAATTGTTTTCTTCAATGTAATAAAATAATTTTTATTATAAAATGTTCTCTATTAGAAAAAATAATATTTTGTATTAAAAATGTTTTAGCGAAACAAATTAAAGTCAAGCAGATAAGAATACTAAATTTTAAAAAATATTATACAGAAAATATCTGTATCAGAGAGAAAGATTATTTTCTATGAAAAATAAAAAAATTATCATTTTATTTAATGATTTTTGAGAACCTGATATTTGATTATTAATATATGGTATTTTCACTTTATGCTCGTATGTTTCTGATGATTTATAAGAATAAGCTATATCGTTAGAGTTTGTTATCATCATCAATTCCTGTTCGATCATGAATTCAAGCAATATATGAAGTCATACATGGAAAAAAATATTTGCTAATATATGGACAACTAAAAATATTAACTGCAGGATATATATATTAACTGCTAATATATATATTAACAAATCTTTTAGCTATTACAACTAAATAACTTTGCTATGAAAGCAAGAAAATTTGCTTCTGCAGTTAATATTTTTAGTTGTTCATATATTTTAGCAAATCTTTTTTTTCGTGTAGTCAATAAAAAAGATAGGTGATTATTCACAAGACAGCAGAATACTTGGATAAGAGAATTGTGGTAAATTTTATTATTTATTAATTAAGATGAATCTTATCAGGAGTATGAGATAAATTTCTAATTGGGCTATTTTTTAATTCTTGAACTTTCGAATATTGCCTACTAAAAATTTATCTCATGACTCTGGTCAGGTTGAGTCTAATCAGTTATCTGATCTCCAGTCGGATTCTAGTTATTAATAAGATTCTAATTATGAATAATCATTATTGATAAAGTGCTGATTGTTACATTGCATTATACGCCTATCACGATCTGATAGCATTACTTTGTGTAAATCGGGCAACTGAATAGAATGAACCTGATCAGGATTATAGGATAAATTTCTAATTAGAACGTTCGAATAATTACATTTCGAAATTTCATTGTCCGAATATAATATATATATGTCTGAAGCTTCAAATATAATTTATAGCCCTAGTATTAATAAATCAATCGAAAAAATGAATTTGTATCTTATTACAGGTCGCACATACAACGACTTAAATCAGTATCCGGTGTTTCCTTGGGTTTTAACGAACTACGAAACGAAGGAACTTGATCTCAGTTTACCGAGCAACTATCGAGATTTATCAAAGGTGCGAGAATTTCAACATGTTTTTGCAAATTTACGCGCGTATCTCATGTAGCGATAAGAAACATTCTATCGATCTCCTTTCATACATGTCATGCACATTAAATATCAAAGTTAAATATCAATGTTTTAAATATTATCATCAATTTTTCACGCGAAATAATTAATAAACCTTTTATGTGTTACACAGCCGATCGGCGCATTAAACCCAAACAGAAGAGTTTACTTCGAGGAGCGCTTCCAGAGTTGGGAGCACGACACAATACCACCTTTCCATTATGGCACGCATTATTCCACCGCGGCTTTTGTCTTAAACTGGATGATACGCGTAGTAAGTATCCTACTATTTTCTACTACAGTAACCCTAACATATCCTGAAAGTGACGTGTCTTCTGTATAATTTGGTGTCTTTGATCATCTAAAAAGTAAATATGAAAAAATATTCAGAAAAATAAAGTATTATACTTTAAAAAGGTTTGGTTGAATTAACTAAATATCTGGTCGAATATGAACAATCCAGAAATTCCGATTGAAGTAACTCGAATTCTGTTTATCTCATCATTTCTCTCAAAAATCTTATTAACTTAAACAAAATTCAGATTACTTCAATCGAAATTTCTGGATCGTTCATATTCGACCAGATATTTGGTTAATTCAACCAAACCTTTTTTTCCGTGTACTTAATATATAACGAAAACGTTAAAAAAATTTCTAAATTGACATCTCGCGCTATCAGAATAAATATTTGTCTAATACAAAAGTTCTGCAGCTTATACATATCGAAAGTGTGTTTACTCTGCTCAGAAGTTTCAATGAGCGTTGCCATATGTTTACAACTAAATTTAGATGCTTCAAATATTTGAAAAGCTTGTAGGAAGATTTCTACATATACATAATTATGTTTTTCGCTAAATATGGTAAAACAAAGTAACACATTTTTATAAAATTTATAAAATTTCGTACTAAACATACGAAAAGGCAACGTGTTTGTATCTGTATTAATCTGACACGACGTTTTACGATCGCCTCGACATTTCGGGAGTTTATCATTCGCTTTGCCATCCGCTTAATTGGTCCTCGTGTCGTTACGATTTTTATAAATGATAAAAAGCCAAATGAAACACAAGAACATGGAGCCGGATTTTCGTCTATTCACGGCCATATAATTAGCTTCCTATCCGCTGATTTTTGTTTTCTCCGTTTACGAAACGTGTCCAGTCCGCGCCATAAATTTAAGCGACACTTTTAGTACTGCGTGCACGCTAATTTGGAGGCGTCGGAACGCCCTCGTATGCCAACGACGCTCACCTTCTCGTAAAATATGCACATTTATTTTCTACCGCATTTCCTTCTTCACTCGAAATTCGCAGGCTCTAACTGGAAATCGTCTTTATCTTCTTTTGTTCTCCGTGGAATGAAATAGATAATACGGCCGGCGCGAGAGTACGTTCTATATCGCTGTATGTAAATTCCCGATTATCTTCTTATTGTCGATTACGACTTCATCTACCGCCGGTGCGCCAGTCATCGTGACAGTCTCTATTATCGTATCATAGATTTATGTAATCAGTCTTAAGTAACGCTTAAATGGTTTTAAAACGTGTTTGTGGTGCTTACGTTATCGCACGTATTTAAATACAAAACAACAGCACGGCGCGCCTTTAATTGTTTATTCGCGCAATATTCCACACTAAAGAGAAAAATATAGTTGTCTTTGACGTCAACTATACTTTTTTGTGATTTTAACCACAAAAATAGTTAGAAAAACTATTATTTTAGTAACTATTATTAGAGAAATGGTTTTTCTAGTTTTTTTTTTTTTTTTTTCTTAAAATCAAAAAAGTATAGTTGACGCCGAAAACAACTATATTTTTCTATCAGTGCAGTGCATTCATAGACATGGTATACATAGACTCCGAACTCTTTGTTCTGTCATTTAATTGAGTGAAGCCAACATCTAGAAAGAGAACGAGAATAGAGGAGCTATAATTTTCTTCCTATTTTGTCACTTTTTTATTGCGCGCATCCATTTCTCGTTTCCATAATATTATAGAGCGCAACAGCACCCTGACTGGACTGGAAAACAAAAGTCTTACTTAAATCTTATTGCACACTTTGTCTGTGCAGAAAGAGACAGAGAACAGAGGAGCTGATGTACATATTGGCTTCACTTTTCTGACTGTATGCAGAGTATATTATGTCTACACGCAAAAAAAACTAGCTTCCAAAGCTAAAAAATAGCTGTGGCAGATAAGATGTGTCACTGAAATAGAGCCAGCTAATGTCGATATTACCGAAGCTAAATTTATTCGCTGTTTAAACTTAGGCGCTACAGCGAGAAATATTGGCTGCTAGAAACAAATGACTCTAGCAAATGATTGTAGCTATGCGGCAAACTTCTTTAATATATGCATACGATAAGAAATTTAGGAATAACTGTCATTTTCTTAGCTACTTCAAATAATGTGCATTTTAATAATGTCACCTAATATATTTGTATATTTAATAACGAATGCATTTTAGCTATCAAAGCCAATTCTTAGCAGTGACAGCTGAACGATTAGCCTTTTGACTAAGTTTGAATCAACTATATCGCGATTTAGCTGATATTATTAAATTATTTTTTGCGTGTATGGTTTATACGCTAAAATATCGCATCATAATTTATTGGTCTACAATCGTTGCTGCCGCTTTATACGTGAACAATCCAATTATAGCGTTAGGCTTTGAGGACTTACCATAAAAGAATAGACCTAATATGTAATATATACTATGATTGTAGGTGAATCACAAAAATCGACTTTATGGTTTTGTGTACGTTTACATTCTTATTTCGCGGCATGAAGATGAATCGATTGTAGCTTTTTATTAGTGTTCGTTCGTCTGTCAAGCGAAACAGATGTCTGACCGAGAACGATTGAGTTCTAAAAGAAAGCTCTTGCGTATAAAGTGGCCTTTAAGTAGTCATTTAGAATCACGCCTTTTCCACACTCTTTCGTTCCTTCACACCCGAGTTCATATTACCGGCACTCTGCCGGGGGATTTACATGTTCCAGTGGCGGAGAACTAGTCTAGAGTTTTTCTAAAATATTGCTTATAAACAAATGCTTCTTACAGGAACCGATGACGACTATGTTCTTGGCGTTACAAGGTGGTAAATTCGACCACCCCAACAGGCTATTCTCATCTATCGCTCTCTCGTGGAAGAACTGCCAACGCGATACGTCTGACGTCAAGGTTCGTTGCGTTTAATTAAGATACTAGAATTTACATTTAAGCCGAGCCACGGCGTGTAACCACGTCGCCATTGTTATCGTCGCTGAATAAATTCTCGATCGTACGCAATATTTGATGTACTCGGGATTAGCGGCTACCGTAAATTCTATTTCTTATTAACAGGAACTCATTCCGGAGTTCTTCTTTCTGCCGGAAATGCTGGTAAATAGCAATCGCTATCATCTGGGTAGGCAGGAAGATGGTAGCGTAGTCGGTGACGTTGAATTACCACCATGGGCTTCATCTCCTGAAGAGTTTATACGTATAAATCGAATGGTATGTTCGGTTTACCTTACTTTCTTCCAAGATAGTACTCTCTTAAAGTGAATCAATGAATAATCACTGATATCAGTTATAAGTATAGCACTGAGCACTTTCAGTGTAACACTTATAACTGCACGGAAAAAAAAGATTTGCTAATATATTGACAACTAAAAATATTAATTGCAGGAGCAAATTTTCTTGCTTTCATAGCAAAGTTAGTTGTGATAGCTAAAAGATTTGCTAATATATGTATTTGCTCTTGCAGTTAATATTTTTAGTTGTCCATATATTAGTAAATCTTTTTTTTCCGTGTGCAAATCAGTGTATATTCACTATTTTCAGTGATGTTTCACTGATTCATGTTAAGAGAGTATATTTGCATAACAATAACCGAAGCTAATCAATTCTCTCTTCAGGCTCTCGAGTCCGAATTTGTATCTTGTCAATTACATCAATGGATCGACCTGATATTCGGCTACAAACAAAAGGGTGAGATCACTTATAAAATTGATTACGATAATGAAGAGCATTCGTTGCGTAAGAATTATATATAATGAAAGATAGATGAAAGTATTTTTTCATACACTGGATATTAACACGCAGAGAATTTTTCTCAAATATATAAACATTTATTAAACGATAAAATATCATAATAATCTTGCCCGACTGGCATATACATATAATGTAAAAAAATTTGAAGAAAGTGTAAGGGCCGGTTTTTCAATAGTAATTTAAACTTAGATTCAACTTTAAACTCTATTCTAACAATGTGTTTGTTTTGTTTGTTTTATTTAATCGCTTCATTTATATAAAAAAGCGAAAATATTCATTTTTGTGGCAGTTTTCTAAGAGATAGGAAATTTTCAAAGTGAGGAATTTTAAAGATTGCAACTATTTTTGAGAAATTGTAACAATTGAGGCTCCACTGTTAATGTTAATAGACAATCAGAAATTTTACATTAAATTGACGATCCTTTCCGTTAAGAACTTGATGCTCTTCAACATCATTAGTTTTATATAAATCCGCTTTTGATCATTTTACATAATATATCTGATAAAAACTATTTATTTATATATAAATTTATATATAAATTTTTGCTTCAGTATAAGTCTATCTCAGTCGTGTAATATAAGTTTTATAAACTATACTGTTAATATACTATATTATTTAATACCAATTTTCTACGTGAAAAATATCTGTGATATACAATTATTTTACAGAAAAGCAAGTAAGAACCGATCGCAATTATTATTCTGCAATTTCATAAAGATATATGACTTGTTCGAGAGATGGAAAGTTCATCTCTATTACAATTATTTGTAGTAAATTGCACAACAGAAATTACGATTACTCTCACCTATCTTTTTTATATTAACGGCTTTTAATTTATATTGTATACTTTGATTAGCTGCTTCTAGTATTTGTAATAACATCGCGCAGAGAAAAAGCTCTTGATAAAACTTTATTGAGATACGTTTTTCATATCATTCGATGGTTCACGCGAAATCGTCTACGTCAGGTTCGCGCAGTAACTTGTGAATTGAACAGATAGTATTCGCACAATGTCAGGCGCCGCTCGCGGGTGCCCAAGGTTGCACCGGGTGTTGAGACAGAGGCAGTCGAGTGAAATTAAATTTCTACCGATGGTAATTGCCGATGGCGCCTCTATATCCGGCGCTTCCTCGAAGATGCTGCC
The DNA here is from genome assembly GCF_010583005.1 of Odontomachus brunneus. NCBI lineage: Eukaryota > Metazoa > Arthropoda > Insecta > Hymenoptera > Formicidae > Odontomachus > Odontomachus brunneus. Next base: position 194,505 of record NW_022639466.1, on the reverse strand, counting down.
TCGACACTGGGACGAGGAGCGAGGGATGCGCGGTGGTATTCGAGCTCGCGCGTATGGAAAGAATTAGTTTTTAGTTAGCTCTTCCTCTCTCTCCTTCTCGGCTTATGTCCTAACCAATTAGGCACGTGTGTCAGTCGCGACAATGTGTCCCACCCGTAATACGCAACACGTTTACAAGAACGGTGGGTAGCACGAAAGCGGAGTCAACCACCGGAAATACCGGCCAAAAGCAATCGGTGCGAGCTCTCGGAATCGTTCCCGGAGAATGCATCGCAACGACAATGCAAGAAACAAATCATAAGATTGTAATAGAGAAAATAATAAATTAAAATGATCGCGTGTGTGTGTATGTGTGTGTGTGTGTGCGTATAAATAAAACATTTTGATATTATCTTGTTTTTCCAACAGGCCCGGAAGCCATACGCGCAACCAACGTTTTTTATTATCTGACGTACGAGGGTAGCGTGGAGCTCGATACGATCACTGATCCCATGATAAGGGAAGCTGTCGAGAATCAAATTAAGAATTTCGGGCAAACGCCGTCGCAACTCTTGATGGAACCGCATCCTCCGAGGAGTTCAGCGATGCACTTGGTTAGAGATTATCTTAATATATTTTAATGTTGAAATTAGTGAATTTTAGTTATATTTAGTTTGTAGTATATCTCTTGTAGAAAATGTGTCAATTTTTATCATATCTTGTGCCTAATTGGAGAAAAATCGTATAAAATAAACAAAGTCGTTAATCTTACAGAATTTCTATAAACATATATAGCTTGATTGGAAAAACTTTTTATGGAATTTTTATGTTATACTTGACATTGATAGTGATGAACATAAAAAAAGTGATGAACATAAAAAAAATTAAATTAAATTGCGAATTACGTGAAATGTCTCATGTACAATGTATTAGATCTCAGATGATCGTCACGAAAAACTGTAAGTGATGGAGAAATAATGAATTCATTTTAAAATTCTATGCACAAAAGAATACATAAAAAAACACATTCGAAATTCTATTCTACTATTTTCTAATAAATTACAGAATTAAGCAGGCAAGATTTTTAAACATGTTAAAAATGACTTTGAAATCTCTGGTTACTTAATTGTGAAATCTGTTAAAGAACAATGGAAATAATCGATTTTGCCAATTTATCCCAGTAGCTAATTTTAACCCCGGTCTCTCTCTCTCTCTCTCTCTCTCTCTCTCTCTCTCTCCCTCTCTCTCTCTCTCTCTTATACAGTCAAATAAATATCAAATATTAAATATTAAAACATTTAAATCAGGATTAATACCTATTAATCAGTGTTATCTGCATTAATGTTGTCTGCATTAATTGTATATGACACTATATATTTATTTTGAAAACCGAACCAATATTTTGACAGTACTGTCACATCATTATACAGTACCGGTTAAAAGTTTAAGATTGCTGATAAACGGATAAACATTTTTACCAGCGATCTCATACTTTTGACTGATATTGTACGTGTATTTATATATAGTTACAGAAATGGCTCTATACGATTTTAAAAAGTTCATACTTGTATATATTTTCAGACACCAATGATGTTCTCGAGCATCCCGGACGACGTGTGCATGACCATCAAATTCCCGTCTAATTCACCGATCTGTCATATCTCGGCCAACACCTATCCTCAACTGCCACTGCCATCGGTTGTGACGGTAACTACTGGGCAGCAGTTTGCTGTTAATCGATGGAATACTAATTACGCAGGTGAGTAATGTTTATATGTTTCGACACTCGTGTCGATTCCTGTCATCTCACGGTCATTGTAATTTAAACCTTCCATAGCCTCCGTGCAATCACCAAGTTATGCGGATACACCTCAAGCGCAGGCTGCCAATCAACCATTGTCCATGGATCCCGTTCTCTGTGAGTATACGTATGCGTGTCGATTATAAACGACATTTTTTTTCAAGATAATATTTTTAGTATGCAAACATTGATCGATGTTAAACAATTTTCTTCATTTAGAAAGTTTAGTAAATAATTTGATAAAAATTTTGTGAAAATGGTTTAAGAAATATTAAAAAATAATTATAAAATATTTCGAACGAAGTTCCTTCGCTGAAACAGTGTACTGTGATTAATGTACACGATATCTTGAAAACAAATTGTCCCTTGAATTTCTAATATAACATACTTATTCTTAACAAGACTATCTAGTATGTAACGTAGGATTTTTTTAATACAGTTAACCATTTTTTTATAATAAATATTAAAAGCTAAATTTTTTAAGAAAATCGTATTTTTGCTTTTAACTTGCTGTAACTTACATAATTTTTTTATTTTTCTCGAAACCGCTATGTTGCGTCCTATATAATTTTGTTAAGAATATATATATATATATATATATATGTGTGTGTGTGTGTGTGTGTGTGTGTCAAAAATATATACCAAATTGAAAGTTAATCAAATAATTGACTTTTTAGATATCGTGTACACCATTCAAAAAGTTTTTAAATATCATAATAAAGAAATAAATATAAAATAATAAAACTTTTGTTTAAAAAATTTGTTTATCTTTTATAGTTTGGACGTATTATTTATTTAGAAAGAAAAAAAAATGTCAAAGAGTGTTTTATCCACTAAGCTTGCTTACGTATAAATATTTATTCTGTAATTTAGTCTGAATTTTAACATGTTACAAACCCATCAAAATTAGAAGAGAACACTATGGGTTTCCTTGTAAAATTAACTTAGAAAATCAAATGACAAAATTAATTAGTACGAAATCACTTACTAGAAGAATGAATAACGGATGGCAGATGAGTATTATTTAGATATTATTCTCGAATTTGAATAGCACCATAGAATTTAGGTATCTGGATATAGAAATCATATAGTTAATATTGACAGGACTACTACTACTATTTCCTATGTTCTTAGCTCAAGCAGCAAATAGCTCGAATCCGACGTTACGTCGACATCTGGGGGACAATTTCAGCCAGAAACTTAAAATTCGCAGCAACTGCTTCGTCACCACCGTGGATAGTCGGTTTTTGGTAGCTTGCGGATTTTGGGACAACAGCTTCCGTGTGTTCTCCACCGAAACAGGTAAATCAATTTAGATAGAGATGCATAACATGTACACACTCAATGTATATTTTGTGTTGTACTTATAATAGCACATGTTTAACAATACATTCAAATATATTATTTTAAGAAATATTATTTCATTCGATATTTGAGACTTTCGCGGTATTCATGAATATTAGATTTGGTTTCCGGGTTTGAGCCGCGTGGATTCTCCTTTGTCTGATTCCAAAGTTTCACGAACATTTCAATCCTTATTTTATTATGCTATATTTTTAATCAAGACAATTAAATTCGCATAATTTCATGGCATCAAAATATCGAAATGTGTCTGTCTAGGAATCTTGATTCACAATCAATCGCAAATTTCGATAAGCAATGATCGAATGTCAATCTTATATCTACAAGACAGGAAAATTTTTGCAGCAAAAATTGTCCAGATTGTCTTCGGTCACTACGGCGTCGTCACTTGCTTATCGCGTAGCGAGTGCAACATTACTTCCGACTGCTACATCGCATCCGGAAGTGCGGACTGCACTGTCCTTCTGTGGCATTGGAACGCCAGGACGCAGACAATCGTCGGTGAGGGTGAAGCTCCGGCACCTCGTGCGACTCTCACTGGTCACGAACAGGCTGTAACAGCTGTCGTCATATCCGCCGAGTTGGGTTTGGTTGTCTCGGGATCGTATTGTACGTATTACGAGTACACATGTAGAAATAAAAAGAAAAATTGATATCAAAGAACTTTGCTTATTTTTATGTGGATTCTAGGGTTTCAGTTAAATTGAAGGATTATCTATATCCCATAGATACAATTTTCTAAGTCGTCACTGTTCAGAAATATGCTCTTTAAAATATTGGGAGAAAATATTAAATGGCATTTTTTATTCAATTTCACAGTGTTCAAGGCACTTCTCCGTGGTGTTGATGCTAACGGTTGATGATAACATAAACTACTTTGAAATACCAACCGGCGATCTTTCCAACAACTTATCAAATTTTCAGTTGTCTATCATTTCTCTATCGATCAATATAAGATATTACTAATCGCGATAGGTTCAAAATAAGCAAGGTTCTTTCCATTTTGGATATATAGGATGTCTGGATTTAATGTCCGAGTATGCGCATACGCAGATATAATTTATTAAACTGTGTAAGAAAATTCTCTATTATTTTACGAACACAACAACGACAATTATTGAAATATGAATGAAAGGAAACTATAGGATAAATAAATGCGCAGGATACGGTGAAATGAACTCTGCAAGACAATCTAAAAAGACATGTCTTGGATTTTTTTTTATATCTTAGCAACGACAAATATAGACGTGCGGCTCAAAATCATGTGTGTAATGAAGAACCGTATTGCTCGTAATATAAATTATTAATAAGGAAAGTGTCGTTACATTTTTGAGTACTTCTTTAGTTTTCAAGATATTTTACGAAATATGTCAGAAGACCTGAACATTCCGGATAAAGTTAGCGTAGTGTCGCGTCATGTCATATCCTACTATCGACATCGATCTATATTTTCTTTTATAATACTCAACATACGCGATGCTACCGCGTTGTTTGGTTTCTCCTTTCGCTGTCATTCGATTTCGTTATCCAACAAATTTTGATCGTATCCCATATAGCACAAATCTCTAAAAGACTTCTTAAAGAATTCTAAAAGTGTTCTGGAAGACTTGGGGACTTTTTTGGAACTCTTTAAGAAGTCTTTTAGAGATTTGTACTATATGGGTTGTTTGCTCCATGAATGCAAAGTCATTTTCAAATTTTGACCGTTAAACACAAATTCATTTTGTCGAAATTTAGCTATCATAAAACCACTATTATCTACTATTTTCCACTATATTATTCACTGTACTATTTTCCAGCGAATATCGAGATATTTGTAACCAATCAAGAATATCTAAGTTATCATGCTATCAGCGTAAGACCAGCGCATTATCTAATATTAATATTAATATTAATATTAATAGAGATAATTGAAGTAATAATAGAAGTAATGGTCGAATTCGTTACCGTCATTGCAAAAATGTAACGACATTACCGTTACAAACAGAAAAAAGTAACAATCGTTATCGAAAAAAAGTAACGATAACGGCGTATAATAAGTGTTATTTCCCAATTCTGATTTAGTCAACAAACCCAAGTACTTACTGTTACACCTTGCACTATATCACATTGTGAACATTCGCTAATCTTCTTTAATTAATAATTTGAAATGTTACGAGGTTGTTTACAAAATGGTAAAGAAACTTTTTATTCAATTTGACCCAGTCTATACATAAACGAGAGTTTTATATGTTATCGTCAGATATATTCTGTATAAAAATACATGCTACCTCAGATAATCGAATACCCAAGCTTAAGCAATTACAGGACTATTGGATTTATTCAATTATAGATGGTCCAGTACTTGTCCACACCACATTCGGCGACCTCCTGAGATCGCTGGAAGCACCAAATGGATTTTCGTCACCCGAGAACATTGCTATGTCACGCGAAGGTGTTATTGTGGTAAATTATGAACGTGGACATATAGCAGCATTCACCATCAACGGGAAACGTCTTCGTCACGAGTCTCATAACGACAACTTACAAGTAATTTTTTATCATTTCTCCTTTTTTCTCTTTTAGTGATCTACGACGATCATAACATTATTGTTCATCTTTAGTGCCTATTACTGAGCAGGGATGGTGAATATCTGATGACAGGAGGTGATAAGGGCATCGTAGAAGTTTGGCGAACCTTCAACCTTGCTTTACTCTACGCGTTTCCCGCGTGCGAAAGTAGCGTGCGTTCTCTCGCGCTCGCTCATGATCAAAAGTTAGTAAAATTAATTGGAGCATAAATGATAAGCTATATAAGAGTTGTCGTTGAATGTTGGGCACGATAATTTAAATTTAGTTGGAGAATAAAATTGTACATCAGAATGTTGTATACGTACCGGGTGTATTTTCCAGACTTGCATTATTTGTTTTAATATATTGTTGTAAACAGTAGTTTATATTCACAATAATTGATTAACGAATGATTAAGCGTTGGTCAAATAATTGCAGAAATACTGTTAAGATGTATAGTCACTGCAAATTTCTCAGTAATTTATAATATTAAATTTCTGTAAAGACCTAGAACATTCCCTGGACACATTCAAAATGATCATGGAATGTTTTGTGCTGTTCGGGCTGCTTAATCAATCATAAATCATTTTATGAACATATTCTTTCATTTCAACATATTCTATAAGAATATTGGGTGAACGTTTTATCGCTTCTGATATTAATCGAAACGGCAACAATATATTTTCTTCATTATCAGAGTATTTTCTTATATGAAATTTCATGATTTAATTTCATGATTTAATTTCATGATTAAAATTTCATTTTGAGACTTCTACTTCAATATTGAACCATACACAGTTTACAAGTACATGAATATGTTCCATTTTGCAGGTTTCTTCTAGCTGGTCTGGCAAATGGGTCCATCGTGATATTCCATATTGATTTTAACAGATGGCATCACGAATTCCAGCAGCGTTACTGAAATTACGATTTCCTCTTCGCCTAAGAACGCATGCGTAGCTCTCACGAGATGCCGAAGAAGACTCGCACTCTTTAAACAGTTACGACAACCTCTGTTACGAACTTACTCGCATCTCACGGACACATAGCGCTTCGTTCGAAGGACTCCCAATTGATCGTGTGTCAACTCGCGAATTCGTGGAGTAACTGTGTATCATTAATACGAAGTTTGTACGGGCCAGCTTTTCTTCGTCGGATTTTCGTTGAATCCGCCGTAGTTCACGAGATATGCGGAGTATGCTATATCAAATGGATTCGGGTTAGGTGCAATGAACGGCGATGAAAGGAGTGACATGTATTCGTCCTAGCATCGAGATACCTGCGAATTTAAGTGTTTAGCAATAAACTCGCTTTCGTGGCTGCGTGCAGTGCTTCGTGAAGGAGCAATCGAGCGGAGCGGAGTACATAAGAAATAAGATATAATCAGAGCTCCTGGGTGTTTACCTCCGCGTGATAGCCGCGTGTAAAGACATCCGGCCATCGCGAAAGTTCATAAGGTGTAGACTCTACACGCATACCGCTCGAAATGCTAGTCAATTAATGAAGATTCGGATGTATCTACCTACGTTTGCGACTATTTATAGTTGCTGATCGCGCGACTTTTCCTCACGCTGCGCGGGAGGAGGAAGCACATCATTCGGGAAAATAGTCGCCAACGCGAAACCGGACAAGGAATCGCTTCTCCGACAAGAACATACGTTATTTTTATGCCTGTAACTGCACGTGGATTTGGCCACGCGACATTTTAGCTGTTAATGTCCAATGTGTAAATACGGATATATTCTTCACATTATACATGCACGCAACACACACACATACACAACACACACAACATATATGTAACACATTCACACTTATGTACAAGCACATATACATACGCACATGCACATACACGCGTACCAACATACTCGCGCTTTATTCAATTTAGAGAAAGCGAGGAAGAGAGAGACACGTATTATTGTGAGAGGTTTGCATTGTATTCTTCGCCGACGTATTAATGTCGCTCACGTCGAACTTTTTGGCTAAGCACCTTGTACGTTCAGTTCGAACTACATGCACGCGAACGCACTGTGTATCACTGATGACTGGTCGTGTCCTAACGAATGTATCGGTTACCAACATGTCACCGATGTTCTCCAGGACCGCCTTCAACAACAGTTCCCTGCTACTACACTTTCTACACCCTGATGTTCGCGTCCTTCGAAAAGATCCTAATTTTTATCAAAGCCGTCCAGCTTAACTTTTGCGAGGATATTTCTTAGTATTTTCGCACGCGACGTATATTAATCAGCAAAGCAAGTTATTTAGGCTAAAATAACATCCCGAATTCACCCCTATAAACATTCCGCGACTCGTCGAGGATAGTTTGTGTGTGAGTGCGTCATCGGCGATTCTTAGAATGCACCGAGCGACGATAGAGTAGAGTATGTGAGATGAAAAAACATGAGAAACGTAAGTATGCGAACAAGAGAGGGAGAAAGAGAGAGTGAGAGTATGTATGTGTGTGTGTGTGTGTGTGTCACAAGGAGCAATTTACCTTGACATTCAACAACGATGGGGAAGAAGATGCTTGATCGTGCATAAGTGATAGAATTAATAGCTTCATTTTCGTTCGTACGTCATCGTAGAACGTGTGATAGCTGTCTTGTAATAGTACTACTAAGTATTAATATCATTATTCTGCACCCTGTTTCGCGAGTGAGACACGAGGTACATATAAGTATTCGATTGTTTGTACGCATTCTCGATATAGTGTATCATCGTCATCTCGGTTAATCTTACGTAACGAACGATTACTTATCTAGGGAGGTGTTTTGTTGCTTATTAGTCGTACGATGATGACGGACGCGTTCGCGAACTTGTCACGGCAATAGTAAAAAATAGTTTGTGAACGAGAAAATTGTGAATGGCACAGCAGGAAGGAGAGAGAATGAAGATAAGAGAGAGTTTAAGAAATAAAACAGAGAATTGTGAGTAAGAGAAAATGGCAATGGAAGAGCGTAAATATAATTCATTGAAAACGGATGTGTTACGGATCGCAGTTGATCGGCGTGATAATTTAAAAGTGCATCTCCGTGATTTATTACGCAATCTTGTATTCGCGCAGCTCAATCATCATTTACTTCGCATACGCGGACGAATGACTCCTATTCTAGAAGTGCTTGGATGTAGGTATGGGGGAATAGACGAGGAGTAAAGTGCGAAACGAATAGATAGGTAGCTTTGAACGCGGCCAAATTTTCCACTTTGTGAACGCCGTTTCTGACGTTTGAGAAGACATATATCGAAATCGATAGCATCTAAGGCGCCATAGTGCAAGGGCACAGATTTTGGTACCTCAGCGCGTGTGTCTAGTCAAAGATAACTGTCGTTGCAAATCATCTGCGATCCTCAGCATTTTAGGTATCAATATACTTAAAAAATACGCCGTACTATTTACATGTAGATGTATAAAAAAAAAGTGAATGCATAGTGCCGTCGTTTTAGCGATCAAATCACATTTCGGGCTTGCGAGATCGCGGTAGCATTATGATCGACTTTCGCTGTACACCGACGGGTGCAATGGTTGCGACTTACTCGCGATCCTGATCGTCGCCAGTAATCGTATAATCATTTTTAAGTGCATAGAAGAATGTTATGTATGCAACGTGTTAATAACGGTATCTTACCACTCGTTATGAGCGTGCTTCTGCATAATCGTTCGTATCTCGTTTCATTCGTGCATGAAAGAATGTGAGCAAGAATGAAAGAAGACGTCAAAGAAATGGAAGAGAGCGAGAGAGAGAATAGAAAAGAAGAGAGTGTGTGTGTGTGTGTGTGTATGTGTATAAAGAGAGAGAGAGAGAGAGAGAGAGAGAGAGAGAGAGAGAGAGAAAAGGAGCGAGGAAATCAAAGATCGAAAGAGAATTGTTTGGTTCTTTCAACGATATCACTAGCTCCGTTCATACGTGCGCATCGAAATGGACTTTCCGTCGAGCATACTCGATGTATAGCAGCGCATCTCGGCGTTTTGTTTTCGTCACAATGAGAGATACGTGAAACGAAAAGAAGAAAACGGAGAGAAGCACGCGACATTCCATCCGCATTTGCCGCTTTTCACATTCGAGTTCAATTGGGCTAAGATCAGGGAAGAAAAGGGAAAGAGAGAAAATTGACAATATTGTTCGCAAACCGCTAAAAGTAGTCAAATCGTAGGGTACAGTGATGGACGGCACAATGTTCAGGACATAACGTTCGACGAATGACACATGTTCACGGAGTATGACGTGCTTTCGATTAGGTGGCACGCATTTTCGCATTATTCAATCAGCGCAATGGGTGAGAATGCATCAGATTGAAGAGGACGTGTAAGAAGAATTTTTATATTTGTTTATAGATGTGTGAGAATGTGCTGCACTCTTTGAGCAAGTTGTTAGTGAATTCCCTCCATATTGCTAATATACATAAAGCAAGTTAACTCAAATCGATTTCTGTCCGTACTCGAGCATTCAGTACATAAAAAGAAAAAAACAAAAATATCGCTACTATTTTACATAACGCTAAGTACAACGCTACGAGAGTTTGCCTATATTATTATTACGATTACGATTTATTGTCATCATTATTAATTAATATTCTTATCATTGTACTATTATGGGGCTACAGTAACGTACTTAATATTAACGAATATCTATATAGGAGCATAGATTTGTATATTCGTCCGATAAGGTCCTTAATGTTGCGTGTTAAGTGAACACTTTTACTTACTCATATTACGATTATGAGAATGGCGCGAGGGTAATAGGTAATTGTGTAAAGTTTTATCCGATTTGTTCACACACGCTGCAAGCTGTCCGTAAGAAAACAAAAATACATCTAAATTAACCGACACGTAATTTAATGTCTATAAGCGTAACCACGAGCGTGAAACGGAAGAAATGACGCTGCGACTCGCGTGACATTGATAACACTCAAGCGCTTTACTTATTAGACTCGTATTATCTACCTAAATCTGATTTAATCTTCTCAAAGGTATTCAAAAGTGATGCGGGAGAATGAACAGTGGTAATCGTAAGCTGTAGCAAGGGGAAGCTCAATAGAATATCGCAGATCGAAATTTCGGTCTCGATTCTTTCGCGAGACAATGAAAGAAAGGAAAATAGATAGATAGAGGGGAAGAAATAGAAAGAAAGAAGAAGCATAACAAAACCAAAAAGCTTACGTCTCGACGCATTAATCGTTTTTTTTACATCAAATACATACACATTCACACACGAAAGTCAATATACACATAGCCGTAAAGTGGAGCAACCTCGAGCGTGCGGATCCAACGACGGGCACCTATCGTTGAACATCATTTGCACCATATAATGTTTTATAAGCACCAACTCGTTTGTAATTGTGTACCTTAAGCGATGCGATCCAACTACGCGCGCGCGTCCCATCCGCCGCGTCTCATGGTTGAACTCTCTTCCAATTTACGGATCACTATTACACCGATAACATCCCGTCGCGATCGACCCTCTTACCGATATGGTTCGGCGTATTTTTACGGTGCACATTTTCATTATTTGAAATTAGAGACACAAACATGAGAGAGTAAGAGAGAGAAAGTGAGGGAGAGGAAGAGGAAGAAGGGGAGAGAGACTCGGTTGTGTTCATGAGCGAATTGTAGTTTAGAGGCCTAATTGTTTTTCTGGCAATGTTATAGTGCACCGTAACGGTTTGATGCTCGATCGGCGAATAATCGGGATAGTCGGACACACCGTCGAGAGGATCTTGACACTTGCCTCGTATGATTTTCGATAAAGCCAAACCGTAATCACGATCACCGACGAGTAGCAGTAGCCTTGTCGTTGATGGGATACGGTACAGATTTATTCCCGCCACTTTTAAGAAGTACTACTTAGGTAGAAGTACTTAAGTCGTTGCTACATACCAGCATAAGCTCTATCGCTTATTTTATACTTAGAGGTATTGTAATGTTTCGATTAGAGGTAATATAATGGGAAAGTTGTATCTTAGTATAAGGTAGAATAATCTGTAAAGATAAGTAGTCAAATAAATGAAAAGTACATTTGATGTTGCAGACGATACTTCTTCTTTATGCGACCGAGACCGATAAAATTGATGTGCCATGAGACTTCATGTTAATAATAATATAAATCTGAGTAAAAGTATATAAACACATCTTCGTTTCCGATTTCCTTTATCCTTATTACTGCCATTAATCTAGCGATTAATTACTGATTTTTAGTATTAAAAATACTGTTAGTAATTTTTAGTGATTCAAGTACAGCTTATAGTGATCACAAGTATTTTAATGTTTAAAATTGATAGTGATTAATCTTCAACTGGAGCTCTGGGTTACTTACTTCCGAGCTGTGCATAACAACGCTAGGCATTCACAAGCCATAAAGATGGAAGAAATAAGAGTAGGGGGTAAAAAGAGTTTCGTATCTCCATTAATTCCCCACCATAGCAGGCTCTGAAGGTCGAATAGGAATTTCCCATAGTCGTGATTTGTCAGTCTACGGGCGCACTACAGAAACCCAGAGCTCCAGAAACATACAAATTATTGAAAATCTTACTCTAATAATTCAAAAATTTTTGTGTATTATAAGTTTAGATTTATTGTTAATAAGTGAAAATAAATTGATTTGTAACATTTTTTATAATTTTTGACGTTATTTTATAGAAATTTAAAGGACTTAAAATAAAGTCTGTGAATAAAAGCGTCCCAGATAGTACAGAGAATTAAAAAAAAAATTCAAAAAGAATTCAGCCGTATATTACCAATTCTGAGTTCATTTTCAGATGTAAAAGAATTCTTCAGAGTTTAGTTCAGTGAAAAAAATTCTTTTGCACCTAAAAATGAACTCAGAAATGGTGACGTATGACTAAATTCTTTTTTAATTATCTGTGCTATCTAGGGTGTATGGCTTGATATTTTTAAAAATAGTTTGTTTTCAAATAGACAAAAAGATATCTTTTAGATTATGTATCTTGAAGTTTCATAATCAAAATGTTTCAGTTTCAAAATGAAAATTATTTCTTCTATGAATTTATATTTTTACTTCTAAACCATCTAATTTCACCTTGCCGACAAAATATATTTTTTTTAAATAATCGAAATAATGATTTTTTTCTTACAGTATGTTCAATTACCTTTGCAAGCTCGCTGAAAAAAAGTTATTTTCTCCTCGAAATTAATTTCCAAAAGAAAAACATATTTCTCGCGAGGTAAAAATGATTTCTTTTCATTTTCTCCCGAATATTTCGAATATTTTCAATTTCTCAATTTTTGCACTCATTCATTTGTTTTTTTTGCACTCATTCATTTCTTTTTTTTTATTATTTAACGTATCGATAAAAAAAAGTTCAAATTCTATACATTACATACAAAGATATATGCGATTGAAAACATCGAGTGACGCACTATATGCTCCAGATTGGAGACAGATATAATGGCTGCATTCAGCAGACTCAACAGTTGAGTAATTTGTCAATGGCTGCATTCAGTAGACTCAACAGTTGAGACATCTGTTTCCGATGGATCGAACTCCGCTATAAATTTTCTACTGAATTCATTTGTGATATCGCTACTAGTAAAGATGGCTACTTCTAATGTATTACTTTAAAATAAAAGCAGATAAGGTTAAGTTAAGAGTAGTTTGACAGTAAAATTAAATTTGAAATACTTACGAATAATTTATAAAACAACATTGCATTATAAAGTTATGTTATGTTATTACAGGAAATCTATACGTTCATACAGGACCTAAGCAGAATAGCTATCTTGTGAACTTACGACAATGTGTAATACAGTTTAATTATTGTTAATTTAATATTTTTACATGTATAAGTATGTATAAGTATTTCTTACACTTATAAATATTTCTTGTAAATGTTAACAAAATAATATATATGATTAAGGTTTAAGGATCGATTGTTCCAACTTCTTGGT
>NW_022639466.1:118391-176095 GCF_010583005.1 Odontomachus brunneus | reverse complement strand
CGTTCAGATTCCCCACACGGGTGTATTCTATTACTAGAAATGTTATAGTTATGTAACATATACTATAGTGTTTCTAGTGATAGAGTGCACCCGGATGAGGAATCTGAACGTACCATGAGCGGAGCGTCATTCAGTAGAAAATCTAGTAATGTTGCCCAACTGTTGAGTCTACTGAATGCAGCCAATGTAATTGGTCTAGATTTAGGGATCTAATAGCAAGAACCAATAATCGTTGATTACTCACTGAGCGCTTTTTCTACTGAATGCGCCCAATGTTCCAGTTGAGTTAAATACTCTTACAGTATATATTACTAGCTGGCCAATTGTTATTATTGTTGCGCGTTACGTGTTCAAATCATGAGCACACACAAATACGCTTCAACAAAAACGCGTAATATGCTAAAACTATACGCAATTTTTATAATATGCGCAACGGAAAACGCGTAACGTCTCTGATTGTTTACGCAATAAGCGTTACGTGAAAACTCTGTGCCATGGGACCGCACTCTCAGGCTTTTCTCTGACGGAACTAACACGTGAAATTAAATGCACTGAAGATTTCCGACTACAAACGAGTGGCTTTTTCGCTCACCTAGATCATCTCGCAAATGAACTTATAATCTTCACCTAAACAAAGGCGAGTGTTTCGCGGAAATCAAAGTAACGTTTCTTTAGTGCATGCCAACCTTCATTATCCTCCTCTCGCGTGCCATGCCCTACACTGGGCAGATCTAGTTTCCGGATTGATCGGAGACTCGCTCAATTCCCGAACAATAACAATAACTTTGATACTGTATGTGTACACTAATATTAGGCAAGTATAAAAAATAATTGTTACCACTTTTAAAATATTTATTATCTCAAAGCAGTAGAATCTGTACATATAATGTTAAACTTATATAAACATGCTTTCTTCATCTTCTTATAATAAAATATTGTGAGCATACTGCCACGTGAAATATAATCTTGATTGTATGCGTAATGAGATTCTCTAAAATATTATATAACCCACACAGGAGAAATGTCTCGAATACATCATAAGAATATTATAAAGATATCTCAATATCTGTAGAATATCCCTATGATATATTCAGGACATTTCTACTGTGTGGGAATACAGTCCTAAGTTGTAAATATATATTCTGTTTTCAACAAATGTTGATAAAAAAAATATGTTTCACTATTACTTCAATCGCTTTTAAACAATGATTAAGTACATTTTGAGAAACATAAATTTGAGTAATTTAAATTATTCGACTAATTTTAACAATTTGTATAATTTGGTAGTACTGCAATATTTGATAATTTTATATCAAAATATGTCAAGGAGATGGACGTTATTCTTAATATTAACTCAATTGTATACAACTCGACATAATAGTCTTAATATTTAGTCATAATATTTAATATTTAGTTTACTAACATTCTACTTCTCCACTTAAACAAATTTACGCGCTATATGTATACATATTCGTGCATCATAATTGTTAATTATTTCGAGGAAGTGACTCCGTCGGAAAAACTAGCAGTCATAATACACGAATATATATATATACATTGTGCATAATCAAGAAATTTATTTGGAGAAAACTAGACTTAGTAAATTAAGGCTATCATGCCAGATAGTGTATACTCAGAAATTTCTAAGATTATGTAAAAAAATTTCGTTATATATTTTTACAAAATAGATTTCTATAATATTGTTATAAAAATCGATTAATTGTCTTATTATTTAAAAATATTTCATTTTGAAAATGCTGAAGAATAATATTCTACATTTACATGATTGTTTCTTGAAATTCTTAGATTTTAGATTGTTTTAAATGCAATAATATGGCAGTGACTTGTTACAGATGTATACAGACACTATATACATATTTATACAGGTATCGAAATTAGTAATAGTTATAACAAATATAAATGCTGAACGATAGTGGATAAAAAGTGACGACAAACCCCTGTGTATATATTATAAAAAAATCTTTGGTATAAAATGATGCAATTATAAAAAAAAGAAAGGCACTTCAGGGCTCGAGGCGAACTCGCTGATAACAATCAACCGGCAGAACTTTGCGGATGTCGTCGATATTTTCCACTTCAATTCGTAATCTATTGACCTCGCTTTCAAAGTTTTTTACCCACTGTGTTTGCAGATTCTTAGCATCCGTTAAAGCGCGAATTCGCTGGTCCAAATTGGCTGCTTTAATCTCTTTCTCAGCAGCCGCTAGCCGCTCCTCCAATCGATTTAGATCGGCATCGTCTGGATTAAAAAATAAAACATGATTATTGTAATTATGTAATTATCATATTAAATATTTTTTAAATTATTTGTCATTCTAAACTTTTTACAGCAAAAAGTATTTAAAATGAATTAAAATACTTGACAAAAATTTTAGAATTTTTACATGCAAATAAAATGTATAAGTTAAAAAATAGAATTAAAATATATAAGATTAATATAATATATATAAGAAATATATAACAAATATATAATACGTAAAAATATATAAGAAATATATAAGAATATATAAGAAATTATATAAGATTTAAAGAAAATAACTATAAGAAACTCACCGATTTCAGGTAGATTTTCTAGCTCTTTGATAATCTCAGCTACTTCGAATAAGGCCTTATCGACTTGATGCATGGCTTGAGTTACATTTATTTTCGCCTGACCAACTTTGTGGTTTGCCTAGGAATAAATCATAAGTTTAAAAAAATAAAATTTATAATCATAAACAATATCTGTTTAAATTTAATATTACAGGGAAATACATATTTTTATATTTATTATTTGTAACGCTTCCCGTTATATAATTAAATCTAAATATAATAAAGATATATAAGTCTACTTTTATTTACATTTAATTATATAACGACATCTCTATCACATAGCACGTCATTTTATATTTCAAATCGGTTTTATTACTTTCGGTCTTATTATTTCGATAAATTTTATTTATTTATCTCTCACCTCCGTGGCGACGTTTGAGTCCTTAACCACTTGGATCTCATACTGCCTCATCATTGTGTCTGTGATATCTACCCTCTGATGGAGCTTTTCAGCCTCATTACCAAGTCGCAGAGCTTCAATCTTCGTTTTATTTGCTTCCATTCTGATGTCATTCGCGTTTATGCTTGCTTTGTCCGCATAAATCTAAAATAACGTAAATTATAGAGAAGTACAATAAGAAAATAGAAATTATAAGATATAAAATATTTGCAAATAAATGAAACTTTCCAGAACACTTGTGAAAAATACGAAAATACGATATACAGAGCATCCAAGATATACATATATATATATATATATATATATATATATATATATATATATATATATATATAAAAGCTCACAACAATTTCTCTTACCTGAGCATTTTGTGCTATTTCATGCGCATTCTTTGCATTGTCTTCCGACCCGTTTAGCGCTCTCTCTACTTCTTCCGCCTGCACGCTAGCGATGTCGATCAATTCTTTGATGCTTTGTATATCCTTTAAAGTATTCTGCGCCTTCACACGCTCGCGTTGCACCTCGGCGTCGAATTCTAAAATTAGTTTCATTTAAATATTCTTTTTATACATTTCAGTGTTTACAATACTGTTTAACGTATCTTGTTATATCTTTAAATTTCTTCGAACTTTTCTTTTTCTAGGGAATTTACCTCCTAATTTTTTCAGAGTTTCCTGAGCTTCTTTCAGTGTTTGGTCGCCACGATTAACGGCGTCGTTCGCTGTTGCGTTGGCTTGATCTAATTCGGCCAGTAGCTCGGCTGTCGCCGCTTGTTGATCTTGAGCTCGTTCCAGGAGCTCTTGACTTTTCCTCACTTTCTCGATCATTTCGTTTATAAGATTTTCGTTTTCTTCTAACAAAAGTTGCGCTTGTTCTTTGATCTTTACACCCTATTTTAATAAATAGATTATATAAGTCACTTAAATTATTTACATCTAGAGACATAAAAATTAAATTAATAAAATGCTAAATTATGTAAATAAATCTAAATAACACGATATCGTAAGTCACCTCATTGTTGACGTTTTCTACTTGCTGCCGCAGTTGCTCGATATCGACAAGCGGGAGAGTTAGATCGAGAATTAATAAATCTATGGCTTCTTGAGAAACAATTGAAGACTTGTTGGCCGCGATAGCAATGAGATTTCTTACTTCGTCCATACGATCCTCCAATTGTGCTAACTTATTTTCCAATCCTCTTATTTCGTCACTGCAAAATTGTTTCCAATATATATGTATCGTACGTTTACAGACCAGTGAAAATTATAAATTAAACATAAATTATACTAAAAATAAAAAAATATATGTGCTGTGTGTGTGCATGTGCGTGTGTGTGTAGTATACATATACATCACTTCTACATATACTTATACGTTTTACTTTGTTACATATATGTGAATAAATCTAAACAAAAGTCAAACTGAACAAAAAAGGCTTCTACTAATTTGCAAATCATCACATAAATTTTTAGATATTAATTAAAGAAAATTTGTGTATTATGGTACACAATCATATGTAACAATTTTCTTTAATTAATATTTTAAAAATCTATGTGGTTATTTGCAAAATGGTAGAAGACTTTTTTGTTCAGATGACTTAATGTATAAGTATACAAAGATAGACGGCGCCACCGCAGTTCATCTACCATATCGTACGTAATTATTTAACAATCTTCTTTAATTAATATCTCGACTATTGCAAATATCGTAAAACTGTATAAGACTTTTTTGTTCACCTTGACTTTACATTTTCACAAAATATGCGGAGGAAAGTCTGGGTCACCCTGTATACAGACACACACACACACACACAAGTAGTAGAAAATGCGTAGTTACTTACGTAATATTGGAATACTTAGATATCGCATGCTTCGCGAGATTGTACGCTTCCAATGTAGTATTTCGAGCTTGTTCAGCCAACATGTAAAGCTTCTTAGCTTCATTGGTGTTTCTGAAAAAGATAGTGCCAATATATCAGAAAGAATAATTAAAATATTATATAAAATATTTGTATTAATTATATATTATTTAATATTAGCAATAATAAAAAAGTAATCAATATCTTAGTTTGAATAAAATTTATATAATTACTAAAAAATAAAAATTCTTCAAATAAAAGTAACTTCGAGAAAATTAATAACGCAAAATACATACACATCTGCGAGCAAACGGGCTTCCTGTGCGATTTCTGTCATCTGCTGGTTTTCCTGACCGACCTGTTTCGCGCGCAATTTCGCGTCTTGGAGAGCGCTTGCTCCGTCCGTAGCCAAGTAATCCTCTGCTTCCTTTTATTCGCGTAATTAGAACAAATAATTGCATTGTCTCTTTTCTCTTCTATCGATTTTGAGAAAATTTCTTTCCAAATCTTTGTAATATTTTCAACAACAAAATAAATTTGGAGAAAAATTGAAAATATTTTAAAACAGTCTTGAATCCTAACTCTATTGGAGTCCAAATACAATTTAGCTCTCAAAAACAGGTTCAGTAAAGTTTTGCTTACCGTCAATTGCTCGTATGTCTTATCTAGCACTTTTTCAGCTTCGTCAATATTTATGAGGCCTTCCTTGATAATGTCGCGTGCATCATTCGCTGTTACATTCACTGTCTGGTAGATTTTGTCGATTGCGTTGAGCTGCTCACGTAACTCGTCCAGCTGCTCTACTAGCGTTTTATTCTCACCTGATAAAAGGAGACGTCTAAATAATAATAAATATAATATAATAGAAAGTTTATTTTATATAATATTGATTACGAAACTTGTGATTTTAACATATCGACTCGAAAAAAAGTTTGTGTTAATATAATGATTTTGTCTACATTTAGACAAATGTAAAGTATATTTAAAAAATAACAGTAATAATAATAAAAGACAACAATAATTACTGCCGGATCCTTGTATGGCAACATTCAATAATGCTCTGACTCTATCTTGAACGTTCTTGAGTTCCTTTTCGAAGTCCGAATCATTGATGACAGTAGGACTGCTGTTAATTTTCTTCAGGGTGTTCTCCAATTCGGCCAAATGTCTCCTATGATCGTTGACGGCCGATTGCACAAGATTATAACAATCTGGACATTCCACGCATCCATTTTGGCGGTTGTGCTTATTCTCTTTACAACGATCGCAGCGTCTACCTTCTACGTTCGCCAGACACTACCAACAATCATCAAATATATAGCGTTAACTTTATGTGAGAAAAATAAAACATATAAAAACCATTCGTAGATGTTTAATAGGAATTGAATTTAAATTATAGGAAGATAATAATATTTGACAATATCAAGCGCATGTGACGTAGCGTCGATGGCTCTTGTATATCTTATTTCTCTTTTATTTCTCACTCTTGGTTGTACATTAGTACAGCTTATTTACGTGTCACGTTAATTTTATAAAATTTTTGATCAGAAATATCTTGATAGCTTTTGAAGATATGAAAAGTGTCTATAATATCTTTTATCTTAAATGTATACCTACAGGACACTGTCCGCTGGCGTCGCATTGCAAATCCTGAGAGCCAATGCTATCGCAATCACAAGGCTTGCAGCCTTCTCGGCTGAATCCGTACTGATATGGCTCGCATGTATCACAATGTTGTCCAGTGACACCTACTCTACACTGACATTGACCGGTGATAGGGTCACAAGTTCGATTGTATGAACCCTCGAAGTCACAGTTGCAGGGCGTGCAGCCTTCGCCACTCATAATATGATAATAGCCCTCTTCGCATCGGTCACAATTCCGACCGATTACATGCGGCTTACACGCACAGTGTCCTGTCAATTGGTCACATGGCATAACTCTACCATCGTCCAATTCCAATGTGCCCGGTGGATAACACTGACATAACTTACACCCGTCCTCTTTACGATCCGATAATGCATCCCCGTAATATCCTGTGTGACAGATTAAATAAATAATTTTTAATTATGTAAAATAATAAAGAAATGTTAAATTTTAATTTATATATTAAATATTATATATTAGCCCACTAAAGCACGCATGATGCAATAAGACGAAAGCTAAACGCACGATTGCGCAGTCGGTTGACCGCGCGAGCCTTTTAGCAGCGAGTATCACCAAAATGCATAAATGCCCATGGGAGGCGGAAAGACAATGCAAACAGTATACCAAAAAAAATTTCCCATATACATACATAATATATACATATATAGTATACATATATAATACATATATATAATATACATATACGTGTGCGTGTGTGTGTGTAGTATTATAGGTGGAAATAAATTATATCAAAGTACCAGGTAGACATTCGTCGCAATGAAACCCTGCCGTGTTGTTAACGCACTTGAGACACTCTCCAGTCTCGTGATTACAATTTCTCACAGCGTTTAAGTCAATATTGTTATTGCAATCGCAAAGACGACAAGCTAAGCCTTCCTCAGGATTTCCAAAGTAACCGTCTGAACACGTTTCGCATCTAGGTCCTAAAAAAAGATAAATATTTTATTAAATTGTAATGCTTAATAAATTAGTAGTAAATATCATATAAGAAGAAAATATTAAAGTATATTAATCATATATTAAAGTATATTAAAGTGTGTATATTAATCACACATATAATAAAGTATATTAATATAATTGATTAAAAAATTAAATATATCTTAGTTAATATAAGATTTTATTTAAGATATATTAATCACTCACCGGTTCTGCCGATAGGGCATTCAGAGCAGATGGGATCGGGATTGCTTCCTAGAAGAATGCAAGGTCCGTTATCAGGGCAAGGGCACGATTGGCAATCGTCGGGCGTTCCTCTTAACGGATGTCCATAAAAGCCGCGGGCGCATAGCTCACAATTGTCACCGGCCGTATTGTGCTGACAGATACACTGTCCTGTCTCAGCTTCACAGATATCAGCGTGACCATTGCAATTACAGGATACGCAAAGAGCGAACGGGCCACCGTTAGGCGGATCGTGATGAAATCCTGGCGCGCAGGACTCGCAGAATTGACCGACGTAACCGTGAGGACACTGACAATGTTCCACCCAATCAGCAGGTTCACCAGCGGCACCACGATGCGCTGTTTCTAATTTCACGTCGTCAAAAAAGCCTCGACCTTGATTAGTGTATGTGCCGCGGATTTTAATAGCCGTCAGGTTTGACAAGATTGACATAAAGGCTCGAGAAGAAAGTTGAGGTTGCCAGCCATAGCTCGAATGTTCGTGCAATTTAAATTGAAATTCCTGACGCTGCAACAAAAATTGCATCAGTGTCACGTGTCAAATTTAAATATTAATTTTAGTTTTGTGTGTGTGTGTGCGTGCGTGTGCGTGTGCGTGTGCGCGCGCGCGCGCGTGTGTGTGTGTGTATGTGCATATATTAAATTCTAGTATTCTAATATTTTGTATGTAATAAGCAAAGTAAAAAAACAAATGAAACAACAACGAACATAACAAAACAAAGAAAAGCGTTATATAACCTTTCATATAGTCGGATATTTTTACGTGATATTTGAGAGGACTTACTATGAATATATAATAATAGAAAATATAGAGAAGAATAAAAATATAGAAATCTTACTTTGATGGTTGGTGGTCGATTATTCTGTCCAAAGATGGCCTGTGTGATTTGTCCACCGTTTGCACCTTCGAGAATCACGTCTCGCGCCGTGACTGCTGGGCCGGTTTCTCCTATCCTCAATGAAAAGGACAGATCTTGATTGTATGACGCTCGTTGATCCCCTAGGAATCTATCGGGAGCGAGGAAGTAAACGTTGTCACGGCTCAATGCGGTTACAGAAATGGTTTGCGTTAGTGCATCGTAGTGTACCGGGATCTGATTGCCGACCACCATAGCGGACCAGCGTTCGTTTCCTCTGACAAACATACTCTCGATGACGAGCTTGGAGTAGCCGGTGGCTGATCGACAAACAGCAGAATGACCATAGCAGAAGCACGGCGTACAGCCGAATTCATTCTCTACTGCTAAGTTGAAGAAGCCTGGACGACATCTGTATATGTATATATGTGTATGTATAGTTATAACAAAATAAATATAATTAAATAAAATATAAAAATCTTCACTAAACCAGCCAATAAGTGCTGACACAAAATATAGGATGCAAAATCTTTCGATTTTACATATGTATATATAAGAAAGTATATTTTGTAACATATATCCTGTATTATTTCTTATTGGCTGGTTATATTTAATGATTGTACATTTAGGAGCCCATTATTACTGTATTAGTAAAATTTAAAAAATTAAAAATATAGATTTGGACACTTTATAAATTAAATGAAAAAGCAAAGAGTATGATTAACGTTGTTTAAAGTGTATTTAACCTTAAAATTATTTTAATAAAAGTTCCTTCTAAATAATAAATGTAAATAATAATAAAGTTCCTTCTGAATAATAAGGTTTCTATTAGTCTGATAGTTCCTCCCAAATAATAAAGGTTTCTATTAGTCTGATAGCAATTTCGATTGGATACACTAGTGCGCACTAATATCCATTAAGGCAGTATTCATAGTCAGACCTTATATTTATGATTGTCTTAAATTTATCTTCAGATGCTGTGCAAATCGTTTGATTGATACAGAGCATTTCTGGAGGTAAATCTAAGATGATTTTAAATACAAAAATAAACTGATATCGGGTTTAGTGTGCACTACATCCAATCGCCATGAGTTCCAAACATCGTTCTTACATTCTCATATCTCAATTATCGAATAATAATAACCCCTTTTCATTTTTTAATCTAAATATTCCAATATTAATTATAGATAAAGCAAGCAGTACTGACTCTCTGCAGCGTTTTCCTTCGACGTTTTCTTTACAAACACAGACTCCTGTGACCGAATCACAACTAGGACTGTTTCCCTCCGATCCTGCGAGACTGCACTCACACGAGGTACAACCCGATGAACCAAAATTGTAGAAATTAGGTGCGCAACGATCACATTTATCTCCTGTCACACCTGGTTTACACTGGCACTTGCCTTCGCTATTACATTGCAGACTTCTCGAACCTGATTATCAATTACAATAATTATCTTTAATAACAATAAAATAAATAATCATAAAAATTCCGAGAAAATTTTTAAATTTCATCTTTTTTTGACGAAACAAGTAAAAATGATTATTTGTAATATCAATTCGTAAAGCTTACTTATGATAATCATCGAAAAAGCTTCCATAGAAAGAATTGCACACATACCGATCTCGTTGCAGTTGCAGGCGATACAGTAATTATCTTCAGGTCGTTGGTAATAATTTTCACGACACCGTTCGCAATTAGCGCCATCACGATTCGCTTGACAATCCAAGCAATGACCCCCATGACCCGTCAACTTGTACAGTTCTTTATCAAAATAACACCTGTCCGAGTAGTCATTGCAATTGCAAGCTGTAAAAAAATCGATTAATAGTTTAGTATTATTTGCACGCACGTGTATAAAAAGTGTTTTAATATAAATAATAATATTTTATTGAATAATTATTTTAAAATACTATGTTATATACTGTTATATACTATATACATTATACTATATTATATACTATAAACATTATATAATATATTATAATAAAATATGTTATAAAACAATCAATTACCAGATCTCGAATACCAAAGGGGAAGTCTATTCCATGCGACGCATTTTGTTATACATCTTATTATTATCAATAACATCAACAATCTCATTTTTCCAGTATAACAATTTTCACAGAAATCAATTAAAAATGAGTTATTTCAAGACACTGGCACTTTAAATTACGATCATTCTGGATTTCTATATTCTTTACACGAATATTCATCCGATTTTTATACACTCGCTTTTTTATTATAAACTTCTTGGAGAAAAAATTGTTAGACTTTTTGAAAATCTATTTTTTGGACAAGTTTTATTGTTTAGCGAGTTTCGGAGGTTTCGACAGAAAGACAGAAACAGATACGTCTTTTATCGTGGCAAATGGCGATGTAACGAGTGCAAAGAGAAGTACATTGCATCTTGCCCATCCCCACTCGCGAACGCAGCAGAGAGATGCACGTTAAAGGTAAAGCCGGTCAGTACGTAAAAGGTAACATCGAACCAATACCGTCGCTTATGGTCATCTCGCTTAGCAGGACCATCGTATAAAAACTAATCTCCGAAATTCACAAGTTTAAACTAAAATTTAAATTTTAAATTAAATAAATTCAAAATAAATTTGAAATTTTAGTCCTTGACATATTTTAGTTAGATAAACGCTTTTTTTGGAAATTTGATATTTGGTCAATAATCAATTAATAATTAATCTTCCCGCCAACATATCTTTAATTTTATCAAATTCTCCTATACAATTAACAATTTAATGTTTTGTCTTAATTATATATTTGTCTTAATTATATATTTGTCTTAATTATATATAGAAATTCCTTTTTAGATAATGATAAATTGACATAAAAATACGAAGATAATTACTTACGTTTACATTCGTGTGCATCCGTGGTAGTAGCTCGACCCCATGGCGCATCGTTATAAAAGGGTAGACACTCATTGCAATCTGGACCGGCGGTATTGTGCTCGCACCTACAGCATTGATTTATTAATTTTCAATCTAGTCAAAAAGATAACCAGGAAATACACTATAGAAAAATTAAAAATTGACACTGTTATAAATTTACTATTAGAAAAATACAATTGTTAATCTCTCATTGTTAGATAATTATTACAGTTATCGTTACAATCGAGAGTATAATTTATTGCAACTAAACCGAGCATTCTTATAAAAAATATATTCATCATTGTGTATGTGTGCGTGCATGCGTACGTGCGTGTGTAATGAGAAACGTATTGTCATCGACGAAATAATATTAAAGACCGTTGGTCTTACGGGATTTAGCTCAATAAAAAACTTGGATATTTAATGATTTCTATCAACAAATTTATGCAAAATTTGATGATAACTGCAGAAATTCAGTTTCATAGAAATATCTAATATATAATATTTTATTAAGTCTGTATAGGTCTGTAGGTATACATAACGATTAAACATCTCAAAATAGTTATAAAATTAATACTTCATGTACACATTGAATGTACGTATTTATTTCGAATAACTAAAATCAATAAGATCATCCTCTTTTAACGACCGTAGAAGGGTAGAAGGGTTCGTAAAGGTAAATGTGCCTCGAAAATTTACTTAGGACTGACAATCTTTAATAATACTTCATCGGTAAAATTGCTGAGAAACGAATCATTTTACCGGCACACTCGACGAGTTCTACCGTCCACACTAGTACTGTTGACACATTCCCCGGCGTGACCATTGCAGGCGCATCTTGCGCCAACTGCCACATCGGCGATAGCGTAATAGTAAGATTTCAATACGTGCGAGTCACCAAAAACTTCATCGCCAAACGTGTTCAATCTATCCAAAGTGATTCTCAAATCTGTCGCTTGTACCCATTCCTATAAGATGTAATAATATTTATAATAAAAGAGGAGAGGGAGAGCGAGAGAGATTATGTAAAGTAAAACTTCGATGAATATTATTGAAGAAAATTAAATTACCTGAAGTTCAGGATTGGTATCGAAATAATAGGCGGAAGGCCGACCCTCCAAGGTAGAAAAGGCGACGGTACCCTTGGTAAGAGGTGAGATGTCAGAGAAATCCGATGTACATAATACGCGGGTATCGTCACCGCGCACGGTTTCTTTCGATTCGGGTAATTCGTATGTGTCTCTGCACGTGGCCGAATAGAACTGATACGGTTCCCACGTCGACTTCTCATTCTTCCGTTTGTAAATTCCCCAACTCTCTGGTCGTGGGGATTCGAACAGTACTCTTACATACGTTATATCGAATGTCTTACCTATAAACCCATTCAAATCACACATTATTATAAAGTAATAAATAATTATTCTATAAGTAATAGCTATTTATAAGTATCATTCTAATAGAATAAGTATATTGCAAGAGATAAGGAATTTTGTAGTATAAATCGTTTTTTTAAATCAACATCAACATTGTCTTCTCAGTTCTCAGAGTATGTTAATGTAACCATATAAGCGACAATATATAAGAGGAGGAGATGAAAGAATATTTCAGTGAGTACACATATGGTATACAGATGGGATGCACATATGGTATATATTATAATAAAATTTTCTCTCTTTCATTATCTCTAAAAACGTTTAAAACTAACTAAGCGGGGACACCGATTAAATAGTTAAATAATTTGAAAAGAACAACTCAAAAAAATTAAAAAATGAAAGTTAATCAAACAATTACGCGAATTTTATGAAATCACAATTTAAAAATTTACATACATAAAATATAGAATGACAAAATAATATCAAATTGTAGAATATAATTAATTATCATTAACTACATTATCATCAACTACATAAAATGAACATTTGTCCCATATTATTTAATAAAATTATTGTTATGCAAAACAATTCCTCATATGGCTCTAATGCTCTCGAGAAGTAGTCTCGCGTATTTCTCCATCATCCGCTATAAGATTTATCTCATCGCACATCCTCATAGATAAGGAAGTAGGATGGCAATGAGAAAGTGAGTGAGTATATGAGAGAGAGAGAGAGAGAGAGAGAGAGAGAGAGAGAGAGAGAGAGAAGGGGACAGAGATGAATAAACGTCTGTCAG
This sequence comes from Odontomachus brunneus, assembly GCF_010583005.1. Classification (NCBI taxonomy): domain Eukaryota; kingdom Metazoa; phylum Arthropoda; class Insecta; order Hymenoptera; family Formicidae; genus Odontomachus; species Odontomachus brunneus. The sequence goes on along the minus strand of NW_022639466.1, from coordinate 162,463 downwards.
CGTGATATTCTGGTATCGTATGTTCATAATACTATTTCATACTATTTATATCACGTTTGTTAATATTTTAAGTCATTACAAAAATATCATTTGAAAAAATTATAACAAATATAGCAACAGATTAATGTGATCTTATATATTTTAGACATATAATCAGAAACTATATCTCGTCAACTTTTTATTATATTTATTCTATGCAAAATTTTTTAATAAATTAAACACTGACAAACATTATAGATCCTAAATTCTCGTTTTTCTAATTGTAATATCATTAATATTAATGAATGCATTTAATGGTAATAAATATTGAAGAATGACATACCCAAATGCAAGGTAAGATTAACCTGATTGGGATATTCAATGCCTTCATACATGGTGCTGGACTGCCACCATGTGGCGTTGTCATTGTTATCATGATCGGTGAGATAGGTGGCTGAGTGATCACCCCGTTGACACATCTCGCACGACTTTTTTTGCACGCCCGTTTGCTTGCAAAACTCCGTTGGATGATCGTCGCCACATGTGTTAGTTGCCTCCATCGGCACGTTGAACGCCGCGTTCTCGAACGGTGGTATACATCTCTGAAATATGAATGAAAAATTTCTTTTTTTTATACTTAAATTATATTTTTTATATTTATATTCTCTTTTCTATATTTTTGTGTATATTTTGTTAATGAATAAACGACGTTACTACAATCCATCTTATGCAATTTTAAACAGAATCGTAAGTTTTGTAATTTGTTCTCGTAAAATTCGTAAGAACTTGTAAGTAGATCTACAATTCTCTATGATTGCTTTCCAACAAGAGACACAAGTCGACACAAACATCATTCTATCTTTGTTCCACATTTAGTGAGTAAAGATAGGATGATACTTGTGTCGACTTGTATCTCTTGTTGGAAAGCAACCTATATGTATCATACTGTACAATCACTTATAAACATTGTAAATTACGTGAAATCCTAGATATTTAGAATTATACATCTACTCATAAGGTCTTACGAATTTTATGGAAGCAAGGTACAAATCTTACGATTCTGTTTAGAATTGCAGCATTAATCCAAATAAATGCAAAATTATTTTTTAAGTATTTTTTTATTCATTTCATTGTTTTTCAAAATTACTTTTTTTTATATCAATTTATTTTTCAACATTATTGTTATTTCTCCAGCCAATCAAGACTTACACTAAAAAATAGTGAGTTAAAAAATAAGAAATAAGAAAAATGTAAAAGTTGATATTGTCTGTTGATATTAGTATTGATATTAGTATTGTGATATTTTCTAAATGTTTAAAGTTTTTAGTAAATATAAATAGAAAAGGATTGTAGAAAGCATCTCTCGGACTTGGGAATGTTATCTATTCATGTATATCATGGACCAGTTATCTTCGTGAGTTCAAGCAACTTGGAACCCTTGTGATAACCCATTCTTTTAATTCTTTTAACATACTCCCGAAATCCAAAGCTACAAGCAATACTAAACGTTGCACACAAAGAATATTTTCTATTATAAAATATTTTGCTTAAAAGTAATAATAAAATATTAACTCTTAAAGTGAATAGGGGAGCCATTCACGTACAGACCAATTTTATATTTCTCTTCATCCTGACTAACTTTACACTTTTATTCATCCTGAAATTTATAAAATTTCATATGTACTGTATCATATAACTGCAAAAGAAGTTTTGGTAAATACAATAACTTTGCACTTTTCTTAAAATTTCTTCTTCATATGCACTAAAAAAATATAGCAAGAGCATTTGAGGCTCAATAGCAACAAAATTCATCAATTACTGTCTGAATAGCAGCAAGTTAATCCTGAACACAAATGATCTTCTTATTTACCTAATGTATACTTTTTAAGCAAGTATAAAAGTTTTTTTTTATATATATATATAATTCTGCAATTGACAAATGTATCCTGGTAGAAAAGTTTCACTGAAAATATCATGAATTTATTGAAAATAGAAATGAAAATTAACAAAAGATGACTGAATGTATTTTACTATAAATCATAATTTTTCTACAGAGATATAGTAAAATGTTATAAAATATAAGAAATTTTAATAAATACTGTTAATGAGCAACGAAAAAGTATTAAACATTAAATATAAAACACATGCTAGATTTAATAAAAAAATTAATACAATACTATTAACATAAATAAGTTGAAAAAAATGACAAGTATGCAATAACAATCTTAATGACAAACCTGAGGCTTGCCGTTCTCATCGTAACACTTGTCCTCTTTACGGGTCCTCGGTTGCAAACGGCTGAACAGCTCTTCCGAGGGCTCAGGATTGGCGAGCGCGCAGCTTCCAGCAAGCAGCAACAACAGAGATACCTTAGTCACTTGCATTTTTACACAGAAAAAGTTCAGCGTCCAGAACTTCACTCACTGAACCTTTTCTCACTGCTCGTAATCAAGTGTGAAAATACAATTTCGAAGTGACGTTATGCAGCGGCGAGGATCACTCACCACTGTCAATCGTTATTATCGAACGCGATGCATCTCCCGATTCTTCGAAAGAAATTGGACCGCCGCGTAACCTGCAACGAAATGAGCAACCGATGAGCAACGGCGCACTCATATGCTGCGAGGTATACGTTCTCCCGTATTTGTATTGTATCTATACCTCTCTTTACCTCCCACGCACTCCCCTGCTCATTCTCGCCAGCTTACGACAAGATAGGTTACTTACGCATGCGCAAAGAAATAGGGTGCGTTCAGAAAACACAACTGTTGCACAACGATTGAGTAATTAGTCAACGTAATTGGTCTAAAGTTAGGGATCTAACAGTAAGGACCAATAATCACTGACCGCTCACTAATCAGCTATGTTTTCTGAACAAATCCAGTAATGTACACGTAAATATATGAACATTAATTTTAACGAGATCTGCAGCTTTGTTCTTAAAAAATATCGTATATAATATTTTTCAAGAATACAACCCCTGCGGTCTTATTCTCAAAAACTTAACATATGATATTTCCATGAAAAACTATAGTTCATATTACGTATACTACAGCTTTTCATCAAAATATCGTATGCAATATTTTTCAAGAATACGACCCCTCCGACTTTATTTTCGAAAAATATCACATACAATATTTTTATGAAAAGTTATAATTTATATTACATAAACTATAACTTTTCATCGAAATATTGTTAATAAAATATTGTTAGTAAAATTAAAATAAAGTATCGTTAATAAAATATTTTTCAAAAATGCACAATATACGCGACATAAATTATAGTTTTTCATAGAAATATTGTATGTGATATTTTTAAAGAGAAAAAGACCTTCAAGCCAATATTTCGATGAAGAACTATAGTATATGTAACATGAACTATAGCTTTTCATATAAACATAGTACATATACGATATTTTTCAAGAATATTGGGTCTTGATTCTCAAAATTGTATTACTTATGATGTTAGATAAGGCCCAGTTGCACACAGACCCAATTGCACACCACCAACTGGTGCTCTGCTTTATCTAGTGCATTAGTTTTTCACTGGATAAAATAGAACACCGGTTGGTGGTGTGCAATTGAGCCTCACCCATTTACGCACAGAGGCAGTACTTCGCGCTCTCGTCGTATATGGTCTCCAAAGTTAACTCAGCATTTGTTTACGACTCCTTTAACATAACATAGTAAAAATTGTTAAAAGTGAATAAATTTATTAGGTGTTGACCAATAAAACTGTAAATCTTCTAGTAATTACTTAACTCTAGTAATTAAGTTTAACATATTCACATTTATAATTTTCATCAACTTGTGTTAGGCTAATAATACATGCGTCGTACGACAAGTATTGTCGGATGTGTCGATTGGCCGGTGGATAGAATCCTCCTAAAGTCCTTAACTTTTTTTCCAAGTACTCCACAAATTAATTATCCGACAGCCAATTAGAGCGGTCGACACGCTTGTAGGCTTAAAAAGGAAAATCTGCCTTACACAGTATTTTTCTGTAATGTATTATTTTAAATAAATATTTTATTCTGCAATGTATTTTTCTAAATAAATATTACTTCTTTTGTTATAAACTTTTATTACTTCCATTACAAATTGCATTAATTATGATTAAAGGTTGAAAAATTGATTAATGGTTAAAAAATTCATTTTAAAAAGATAAAAAATGGTCATATCACTTTCGTATGTTTTTAATATGCCAAAATACTGATTTTTCAAAATAAGTTATTTTCTTATGAAATCTTCTTATTTTGAAATGAATATCTTCTTTCATGATTTTTTTCATAATGCCAAAGGTCCAAAGTAAACTGTAGTGCAAGCGGATTTTTTAAAATTCTATAAAATAACAGCTGGAGAATTTTTCAAACCTTAGCAAAGCCATATTATTCTCAGGAACTTTACTAAACCACGCGCTACTAAATTACCGTTATTACTAAATAAATTTTGTAACAAAAATAAATCAAGTTTAAAAATATAAACTAGCATAATAATGAAATTATACTACTTAGAAAATATCGAGAATCTATCAAATGACAAATAAAATAAATCAAAATCAAGAAATTCTATTCAATGCTAATATTCAGTGTTATCATAAATAAATCTAACAAAATTAAAATAAATTAAAAAAATGTACATCAATTATATCATCTTGAGATGCCACTTGTAAAAATCTTTTCGAAATAACTTTGAAGTTCTTTCAAACTCTTAAATACATCTTCTTTGGGTATTTTGTCCTCACTGATTTTGCCACCTTCATTATGTTTGATTAATAATGCGTTCCAACTAGCACTTTTTGCCCCAAGATAATCGCTATTAATTGTATCGCCGATGTGCATTGCCTCTTGGGGCCAAATTTTCTCCTTTCGAAACAACATCGTAAGTCTCAAGGCCTCGTTGAAGATCGGCAAACACGGTTTCTCTATGCCAAAGTCATAAGAAGTAAGGACGAAAACAAAGTATTCGCGAATCTGTGTATCTTCAAGGATAGATTCGAGACGTCGATCGAAATTTGATATGACTCCGAGGATGATATCCTTACTTCGCAAGAAATCGAGTAGCTCCACGGCACCCGGATACGTGTGCCAACATCGAGCGGTGGCGTAGCAGCTTATCAGGTTATCGGCGACCTGTGGTGATAATAGCAGGGTTTACGATAACGGGATTTCGCTATCCAACATTTTTCCTCCTTTTTTAACTTAAAATATGCAAATTTATATTATTTTACACAATAAATAAAAAAGTTAAATATTCATTGTTATCATTGGCGTCACTGAGACCAATATTCATTCTTTTTACGAAAATATTTGTCTCTTATGCATTCTTTTTTTTATTTCATCCTTCGTTTTTTTTAATATATTACACGCATATTATTATTACCTTGTTGAGTGTGTCTTGAGATACGGAGGGATGTTGATCCTTAAAAACTTTATAGACGATAGTCCGCCACCAATTTTCCCATCCTAGCCCAGTATGTCGACCGAAAATCGGATGTTCCGCAGTAAGTCGGATGAAATTACTCTTGAAACTTCGCGCCAAACGGTGCGAATCGACATGAAGACCATATTGACGACCGATATTAGCATAATACTCCTCCAATTTGGTCATCAGCAGTGTTCCTGTCACGTCGAAAGTTACGAGACGTGGTCGAACACGCTGAATCATGATCTTTGATGGTTTCTGAATAGAAAAACTTCAAATGATACCTCAATGACTCAAAGAACATTACTCGAAATACAGAGCTGCAAGATCTCCACAACAATGTCACACGCACCACCATATACTAATGCGAAAACATTCGGTAAGACATCTAGCGAACATAACGTAAGATATAAGCGTAAAACGCAAAGTAGTATTTGTATTTAACAACTATCGATAATTTAGAATTAAAGCCAAAGAAAGTCAGCGTGGCCATTAAATTACTGTCGTAAAACCAAAAATGCCAGCATCTTATTACATCAAAAAATGTCGTAACAAAAAAATAGATGATATTGAACGTTATTTGCTCTGCTCTTTTCAACAAAAGAATTTTATGACTAAACGTAATGAAAATATGTAGCGGTAGCAGCCATTTTCTCGCATGCACCGGAAACTCTATCGGACGCAAAGCGTTACATGCTTTTAGATAGCCTGTTAGCAATCTAGTTTAGTATAGACATCTGTGTCTGGCATTGCGCATAGGACTTTACTAACAATCACGAACCACACTTATGCAGGATTCACACGGCGTCCGATGTCCGACTTACGACGTCCGATATCCAATAAAAGAATAGAATTTCTAATGGAGAATTGAATTCTATATTAGAAAGCTGTTCTCCTATTGGATATCGGACATCGTACGTCGGACATCGGACGAGGTATGAATCCTGCATTACTGAGATGCGCCAGATCGAAAAAGTCCAATTCTCTAAATACCAGAAATGTAAAGGCATTTATAAATCCTAGGTCGCGTTCCGTTTCACGCATATGCGCGCATTCATCTATAGTTCGTGTTACGTATATTGTAGGCAATGCGCGCATAATGCGTGAAACGGAACGCAACCTTAGTCTACACTAGTCACGTTACATATGCTATAGAATATTAAGTAAAATTTCTTCAAAAAGGCTGTTTTGGAATGCAACTTTGGAAATTATTTAGAAAAAGCCGATTTTAATCGATCATCAGAAGAATATATTATTTATATTGATAAGGACATACATATAGGATATCCCGCAAAAAACGTACCAAAAGAAAAATATAAGTAGAACAGATAAAAGTGCACAAATATTGTAGAGATCATTTTTCAAACAACCACGTAAAATTTCGATATTAATAAAATTTTGATATTAATTAAAATAGTTAGGAAATTAGAGCGCGCGATGCAGGGACATATGGGTGCGTTCCCACTTAGCGAATTATGCGTCGCGTCGTCCTTCGCGGACCAATCAAATCGTCCCATTTTATTCGTCGTAAAGTTAGGCAATAAAATGAAACGATTTGATTGGTCCGCGAAGGACGACGCTAAGTGGGAACGCATGACGTCGCATGACGCGCTAAGTGGGAACGCACCCATATGGCTGATGACTCCTGCACACAGGGGTGCGTTCGAAAACATCACCCGTGTGTATTTTGTCACACTCAGATCGTTCGAAAACCCCTAATGGGCACACTGACCATGCGACCATGGCCGTTCGAAAACCGTACTCCGTGGGCCACTCGTGTGACTTTTCTCCACTCTCTTTTGCGCGGTGTGAAGGTGGAGATCGGTGGAGATGGTGGAGAGTGCGCAAAGAGTGCAATACAGTATGAAATTACTAAATTATTTATGGTTTTTTGTTCTTCGAAACATTCGTACAACCATTAGCCATCACGGTAAAATAAAAAATTTAAATACAGCAGTTAGCCAGGTTTAGATTTATTTCTATAGTGATGTATATTGTCAGAATATTGTCTTTAAATATAAATAAAGCTTATTAAGCTTTTTGTATTTTATAGGTTCTGAAATTTTCTTACGAGATACGAGGCACGTTAAAAGTCACGAATCAGTAACAATTTGTGAAAAAAAATGGAAAATTTAATCCCGGGTCGTCATATTTTATGCATGGATATTTAAAAAAATATACAAAAGGATGACAAGGGAAATGTCTATATATACGATGTTAAAGGTAAGGAGTAATAAATAAGTTTATAAATTTCCTTAGGCCTGGTGTCCACGATGCTAGAAATCGATCCGAGTTCTCGGACCGAGGAATATATAGTCAATTAACTTTCCAGATAACTAAATTATAAATTAATAATTACTAAATTAATTAATTAATTAATTACTAAATTTATTATTATTATTTTGCTGAGAAGCAATTATAGCTAATGTCGAAATACGCTTTCGATCAGCCATTTTGTACAACACATATGTAGGCACACACACATGTAGTATGTCACATGGAGCATTCTTCCATGGCTGTTCGAAAACTCCTCTCGATACCAACTCCACTAACCCCACCAAGCCCATCCACCACTTTCAGTCGTGGACTTTCAGTGTTTTCGAACGCACCCCAGGACGCGGTAATGCTTGCCGCGCGGAGAAAGTTTGCGCGATAACCAATCAATATGCTTCTTTCTGTAATAACCTTTTAGCTTTTACGGAAAAACAACATATTGATTGGCTGTCGCGTGAACTTCCGCCGCGCGGCAAACATTACCGCGTCCTGTGTGCAGGAGCCATCACACATCGCGTCGTCTGCTGCGTCACGAGTTAATCAATCAAATCCTCTAATTGGGATGACGTGCGCGCGATGTATGACGCATTTGTTCCAATAGAACGATTTGATTGATTAACTCGTGACGCAGGCAGACGACACGACGCGTGACACGCACAGTGGGAACTCAGCCATATGGCTCGCCGTGGTCGGCGAAGAAAATGGACGATTGCTCGCGGGTCCTTCCTTCCTTCCTTCCTTCAATATTTGACTAGAGGCGTATCAGTGACTCATGCCCCAACGCCATTACTCAAATTGCTCGCGGGTCTATCACGCAGTATCAGATCTAAAGGCCAAATCACACTAGCAATTAACGATTGACGATTGACGATTGGCGATTGAAGATTTTGACGAATTAACGAGCTTCAACCTTGATTTGTTTTGTTCCAATTGGTCAAGTTTCAATTTTCAATCGTCAATCATTAACCGCCAATTGCTAGTGTGATACGGACTTAAAGGCTAAATCACACTAGCGATTGACGATTGATAATTAAAGATTAGATTTTAACGAATCAACATTTTTCAACCTTGGCTTGCTTTGTTCCAATTGGTCAAGTTCCAATCTTCAATCGTCAATCATCTATCGCCATTGTTAAGACCAAATCACACTAGCAATTGACGATTGAAGATTAGATCTTGACGAATCAACGAGCTTCAACTTTGGCTTACTTTGTTCCAATTGGTCAAGTTCCAATCTTCAATTGCCAATCGTTAGTGTGATTTGGCCTTAAGACGTATTCCCACCTCTAGGCCTATGAGATAGCCCGCGAAAAATAGTCTATTTTCTTCACTGGCCGCGGCGAGCTGTATGTCCCGTCTGCCACGTTGCGCGCTCTGATTTGTTCAACTATTTTAATTAATATCTCGAAATTTTACGGTTGTTTGAAAAATGAACTCTACAATATCTGTTTACTTTTATCTATTCTATTTATATTTTTCTTTTGGTACGTCTTATGCGGGATACCCTGTATATAATAAGTACTGAAAAATGACTTTCACAATATTTGTTCACTTTTATCTGTTCTACTTATATTTTCTTGCGGACATCTTATGTGAGACATCTTGTATATCTTCTTGTATATCATCTTGTATAACTTTTGTATCTTCAAGACAGTTTCAGTACCAAGGTTACATTCCGAAACGTCTTTTTTGAAGAAATTTTATTCTATACTCTATGTAACGTAAACTATAGACATTGAGTAAAATTTTCTTCAAAACGAATGTTTTGAAATGCAGCCCAAGGAATATTATCCTCTTGTCCACAAGAAATTGACAAACCACAATTGATTATTTTTAAAATAATCGACTGTGGTTGGTCAATTTATTACGGCTTAAAGATTAAAGCAAGGTTGTGGACAAGAGGTATAATACTAGCAGAATTTAATAATATTAATAATAATTTGAGAAAAGAGAGAAGAGATAAAAAACAACATATAATGTCACTGAGGAGTGCTCGACGTTATATTTATATACGCGATTATTCTAAAGTAATTATGTCTGTGGCGCTTGTGTAAGGTCTGATGTTATGATAAAAATAGAAATGATCGCAATATAGCGACTAATGATCACGATCGTTTAAATTTTTGTGATGTTTCCCCTATAGCCCCTCGCTGTTCATCGATATTTGACTGACATGCAGACGTATGGCGTGCGTCACTGCTATATATATATGTGTGTGTGTATGTATGTACGCGTAGGAGGAGAGGAGTCGTGCGATATGAGTCTGTGAGGTTTAGCAAAGTGTAACTATTCGCGTTTCTCATTTCGTATTTTGTATAAGTAAAGCTACAGATGGGTAACAAACTACGTGGTATTGTTCTTATATTCGTTTGCGCCGTCCTCGCGCTGATAAATGGTTATGCGTTGGATCTCGCTGAGTCGCAGCACAACTATGTCACCACGTCGTATACGCATTACGAGGAATTGCAGCGATTATTCCACTCTTTGGCCGAAAAGTACCCACATCTGGCTCGCGTATTTTCCATTGGAAAATCGGTAGAGGGTCGGGACCTCATAGTGTTGGAAATCTCGGAGAATGTCAACCATCGCAGTCCTGGTGAGCCTATGGTCAAATATGTTGCCAATATGCATGGCGATGAGGCTGTTGGCAGGCAACTGTTGATTATTCTTGGCCAATACCTCTTGAACGAATATGGGAAAGACGAACGCATCACCAAACTAGTGAACCAGACTGATATTTATCTAATGCCTTCCATGAATCCAGATGGTTTTGAAAATTCGTTGGTAAGATCATTGTGTTAATTGATGTGGAAAATGATGATGAATAATGATTAATCTAGAAAGTTTTTGTATCCTAGGAAGGAAAATGTGAGTCCAAGAAAGACTTTTCAGGGAGGGAAAATGCCAACCATGTCGACTTAAATCGTGATTTTCCTGACCAATTTGATAGAAGAAGCCAGCTCAGGAGGGGCAATTTTATATTAAATGGACGTCAAAATGAAACTGTTGCTATGATGACCTGGATTTCCAATGAACCTTTTGTACTTTCTGGTAACCTTCATGGTGGTGCTGTTGTTGCCAGTTATCCATATGATTCTGGGTGAATATATATTTATTTTATTACTATAATTTTATTATACTATACTATAATTTTGTTTCTGCCAATTATATTTCTAGAAGCCTTATCTATTGTTTGTCAAGAAATTCATCTTTTCAGAATCTCTAAGGATTGCTGTATAGAGAGTAAAAGTCCAGATGATAATTTATTCAAGTATCTTGCTCATGTTTATGCAGACAATCATCCAGAAATGCATAGAGGTAATGCTTGTCCACCAGAAGTATTCCAAAATGGTGTTATAAATGGAGCATACTGGTAAACAATCATATTATAATGTAAAAATCAATATTAAATCTGCATGAATTCTGCTTACAAAATTGTTAAATATTGTTATTGTTGAAAAGTCTAAAAGATGTTTGCTACTTATTCTACAATATTAAATCACCCATAAAATTAATTGGATTACTATGTCAGGTAATAGAAATTTTTGAATTTTTAATAGGTATGAAGTAATTGGTGGAATGCAAGATTTTAATTATGCTCGTTCTAATGCGTTTGAGATAACATTTGAGTTGAGTTGTTGCAAATATCCACCTGCTTCAACCATACTTGATCAATGGGAACTGAATAAAGAATCTCTGATAAAATATTTGGAACAAGTACATATTGGAATAAAAGGTAATATTGAAATATGTCAGTTTGTCTTTTTGAATTAATCGGAATGGTATACATATACAATGTATCTGTTTCTAAATTTCAGGATTTGTATATAGCAAGGATGGTAATCCAATTCAAGCAGCAAACATCGTTGTTGAAGGAATAAACCATAATATAACAACTACAGCTGATGGCGAGTATTGGCGTTTACTTCTCCCAGGAACTTACTCAGTTCATGCTACTGCATGGGGGTTAGTATATTGTAATAAACAAATATATAACTTTTATGTGCATCTATTTCATTTATTGTTGAGTAAAAATTGACAGATATTTTTTTAAACATATGAAATAAAAAGTATAGAGAATATTTTTTTGTACAACACAAATTTAAATATTGGAAAGAATAGTTTATTTAAGGTAGTAATTTTAAGAGAGAAAAGTACGCTTCACCTAATATATTATTAAACCAAACTATTAAAAATATACAAATATTAAAAACTATTTTTAATATTTTTATTTCTTTATTACAACATTTGTTTTTTTTGTTTAGGTATGAACCCAGTGAGACAATAAATGTTACTGTATTAAAAGACACACCAACAATTCTTAATTTTACATTAAGCGGCGAAGAAGTATCTTATGATCAAGGTAAAATTGACATAAATTACCCACAAATACTACCACTTTTTAACAAATATCCTACATTCTATAAAATGTTAATGGATTATGATAAATGAAATTATGATATATACATATATCGACTAATTAATTATGTCGTTCTCGTGGCTATTGCTTATCTAACATTTTTTTTTTTTGCAAATTATAACAAACTATTGCTGACTAACATGAATATTCATTATAACAATTAATATATTCTATTGTTACTAAATTTTCTCTCATCTAATATTAGAATTTGTATATTTATGCATATAATTTTATTTCAAGCATTTGATTTTTAAATAATTATTATTTTCTTATGTTATTAAATATATTAGAATTTCCGTTATATTTATTCTGTTTTACAGCAAACAATTAGTGTTGTGAGAGTTGGATGTTGAGACATCATTTCTGTTAATTTATGATGCAGAATATTTTACTCATTTGGAGATGACATTTTTTTATTTTTTTACATGTGAACGAAGAATAATACATAGATGTGCAATTGCACAAATACATATACACAAGGTATGGAGAAATTAACTGTATATGGCAGAGAAAAGACCTTAATCCATTTTTTATCAATTTATGTACATAATTAAATAAGAAAAGTATTTCAACTATATTCCAGTTTGTGTGGCAGAAGGCATATATTAGTATCTCTTATTTACTGCTTTCTTCTATCTTTAATATCATTTATATATTATTTTTACTTAGATTTTTTTATGTATAACTATAAAAGTAACACATATAAACAATGTAAACATGTATACTTTAGGCAATTGCAAATAATGCTCTGTCTGCAAATTGGAAAGTAGTACATTACAATAACAGTGCGAACAAAGATTAACTCTGACCAAACATATCTTTACAATGATAATGATTACCTATAACGTTATAGATTAATTATATTTTGAATCATACTGAAATTTTTACATAGAGATATAAATTATTATATTTTGTGATTTATATTTTTTCGACATATTACATATTACATATATACTTATGATACACAAATTAAGAAATTATGAGCTGTAATGCATTTTTCTTTAACGAAAAGTAAACATGTTACATTCGTTATTAATCTTTAATACATTTTTTATTGTTGATTTTACAAAATTTTTGCTAATTAAACATATTGCATTATTAAAATAACATAGACAACTGAACAAATATCAATGCTAATATATTAATTTACTACTATACGAATATGCATTAAAATTAAGCTTTTAAGGGTATTTCAAACTTCTTGTTACTATTCCTTGTAATAAGACCTAATTATTTTATCTTTGATATTTAACACAGAATTAGCTGAGAAGATATGTTTTAAATGGAATCTTCTAAATGATATTTAAAAGTAAGATTTATATAGTTGACAATATGGAATTTTCTTTTCTTTATTTCTTACAAAACAACCGCAAATATATAAAACGAGAAAATGAAAAATAAGTGTACTGTATTTTGCATGTAATGTGTAAATTACACAGTACTGCCAAAATACAATTTATTGTATTAGGAATTAGATGAATAAACGTAAAATGGTGTCAGTGGGTGATATTTATAATCTTATCTGTATAGTGATGTATATGTTCTAATATTTTCCCTACAAAAATATGTATTGTTCAAAATTAGAAATAAACAAAAAATTGCATTTGTCTTGACCAATGTGAGTAACTTTTTCAGTACTTATCCTTTTCCTCTTAAACTCATACCTACATATGTTGTTTTTCTGCATGTCTAATTTACATGTAGTAATATTTTTATTTTCTCTATACCTTGTGTTATATTTCTAGATTAATTTTGATAGTATTATTCAGTATTATGTACATTTGATTTTAAATCTATGTAATTATATACAAACACATTTCATTATAATATTAAACAGTTATTTTTTTATTTTCTTTATTTAATTTTTGTAAACACAATCATAATTATGTATTCGTACAACACAGGCGAAAATGCAGTTGATGTTAAGGAAGTAAAAACTAATGACAAATATGGTTTTTACCATACCATGGAATTCAAGCATCATAACTATGTGACAATGGAAAAATACTTGAAAGAACTCAATGGGAATTATGCCAATATAACGAGACTCTATAGTATAGGAACCTCCGTAAAAGGTCGTGAGTTATATGTTATGGAAATCACGAAGAATCCCGGAAAACATAGTCTTGAAAAGCCAGAAGTAAAATACATTGGAAATATGCATGGCAATGAAGTGGTAGGCAGAGAAATGCTGCTGTTACTATTAAAATATCTCTGTGAGAATTATGGTACTGATGAAAGAGTTACACGGATAGTGGATACTGTCAGACTCCATATATTACCAAGCATGAACCCCGACGGATATGAGGTTTCCAAAGAAGGTGACGTCTATGGAATAAAGGGCAGAGCAAATGCAAAGGGTGTGGATCTCAATAGAAATTTTCCCGACCACTATGCAATTAATAATGTACGTTGACAGTATTGTAATGCATGCATATTTAATACTTAATATTCGTTTATATAGCATTAAGATATATTCAAATTATCACACAACTACTAATTAAACTAGCCCATACTTACGCTGTATTTTTTTAGTTTAATCAACAGCAGCAGCCTGAAACCAAAGCAGTGATGAATTGGATAGCAAAAGTTCCGTTTGTGCTTTCTGCTAATCTTCATGGAGGTGCATTGGTTGCGAATTATCCTTACGACAATGGACCAGAATCTATGACTAACACAGCGAACCTAAGTCCAGACGACAACGTCTTCAAAATGTTGGCACTAACATATTCCAATGCTCATCCTCGTATGCATCTTGGAGAACCTTGTCCACCGATGAAAGCCTATGGCCAAAAAACTCTTCTTGAGGAACGCTTCCCCGACGGAATAACAAACGGTGCCGCCTGGTATCCTCTCTCTGGCGGCATGCAAGATTACAATTATTTACACAGCAATGATTTTGAAATCACTTTAGAACTCGGATGCATTAAATTTCCAAACGCGAGTGACTTGCCGAACTTTTGGTTGGAAAATAGAGAACCTCTTCTTCGTTTCATCGAAATGGTAGTTTTTACTTTTTGCTAACTTTTTGCTTCTTAACTTATTAAGAAAGTCAAAGTGTGCGATCATAGAAATACACAAGAAGCGCACTTCGAGTAATAATCTTCCATATCCATATCTGGTTTACAGTCTCGTAAAGGTGTGCATGGTATAGTGAGTTCATCCATTGGTACTCCTATATCTCATGCGAGAATCTCCGTGGAAGGTATAAAGCATGATGTCTATACTGCTGAAGGAGGTGATTATTGGCGACTGTTGGTGCCAGGAAAATATAATATAACTGTTAGTGCAGTGGGATACGAAGCACTTACCCAAACTATTAATGTACTTCACCGTGAAAATATCGAGGATGGAGAAGTGATGTTGGATTTTACATTGATGCGTGACGATCCTCTACACTGGTATGATTACTTTTTTAAAATGTAACTTATGCGAAACATATTTGCTCAATGATGCACATATTGCGAAATTGAAATATTTTCGAAAAGGTGGAAAACCGGGCAGCAATTCCTTAATGAATTTCTTGAGTGAACTGGTGTACTTCTTGAAATATGTTTGCTTCTTATAATCATCTTGTAAAAATAATTCAAGTAACATGACGGAAAAACAAGATATAATTGTTCAAGTAGTTGCATGAATTATAATGTATTAAAAATATTAATAATTGATATTTTATACAAATATTTATTATAGGTCGTCAGCGTACGATTTTAGATTAAGGGCAAATTTACAGAATGGTTATTTAAAGAATTCACAGTTGAGTGCTAGATTCAGTCAGTTGGAGAATCATCAATCTGATATCGCGGAGTTTATAGCTGGTGATTCGTTAATTAGCATGGCTATTCATTCATTAAAAATTACGCATGACGTAAGTTTGGTATCGAGCAACTGTATCACGCTATAGATCATGCGATTTAAAATTATGCTTTCTAGGTCGGGTCACCGGATGAAAATAAATTCCGCATTGCATTGGTGGGAGGATTATTTGCTTCCCAGCCGGCGGGTAGAGAAATTCTGTTACGTTTGGCGACGCATATCCTTATGGGGAATCAGATTGGAAATCCACCTATCCAACGAATACTGGATAACGCTATATTGCATTTTATTCCCGGTGTTGATCCAGGATTTGATAACATAAGAGAAATCAAAGATTGCAATCCTATAGTAAAAGATGAAGTAGGAGAAAAATTATTATTGGAAAGCAATACGTCTGAACGTATAGATGCAATTACAAATGCATTTAAGAAAATGCTGCAAACTGAAAATTACGATGTTGCCGTGATATTAGGAGGGGGAGCCTCACAAATTGGGTAATGTAGATGAATATATGATTATAAAAACTTTAAACGCAGGGCATTTTGTTTTTTTTATTTCTTTTAAAGAAAGATACAAAAACATATAATTTGTAGAAATAAAACTTACATATGTGTGTTTCATAAATTAGTTTTCGTTTTTCAGCTATTCGTATGATGATCTGGGTATATTTAAAACACTCGCTGAAGATTATGAGCATTCGAGACACAAAGAAATAGGCAGTTATACAAGCAATAGTACACAACGTTTAACAAATTTTATACAGCGCGTATATAACTTACCAGTGGTAGCTATATAAATTTTCTTAATATTTTCTCTATTTATTTATGATATTACTAAATACATATTTTAAATATAATCGCCTATTTGTAGATAAGCTTAAGTTTGTCCTCTTGTAAATATCCGCCTGCGGACTCCATTCCTATCATTTGGCGTGAGAATCTGCAACCGCTGATGAAACTCGTACAAAGCCTCACGAGCGGTATTCGCGCAACAGTAACAGATGAGCACAATGTGCCACTTCGAGAGGCCACCGTCAAAGTAGGAGAAGAAAGTTACAAAGTGTCAAGCAACATGGCTTATTTCAAGATGATACTTGTGCCTGGTAATTATACGTTAACGGTCTCCTGCAAAGGATACAGTGTACAAGTATTAAAAGTTCATGTAAAACAGGAGAGCATAACAGACATTAATATTAAAATGATACAAAAGAATACAACACAGAATGACGACAGAATAAGCGTTATAAATCGTGCTTTAAGCGACCTAAATGTGAAATATCCACAACAAACGACTCTACACACTATCGGTGAAAGCACAAAAGGTAGCAAAATAATGTGTTTGGAAATTGGTTCCGACAATGATCAGAAACGAATAGGGCGACCTGCCATTATATTCTCAGCCGGCATGCTACGGAGTGAAACAGTAACGTCTGAAGTACTTTTACATTTTGCCTCGTTTCTCTTGGACAGTTATAAACAAAATATTGAAGTTATGAGTTATGTAGATAATTTCTCTATATATATAGCACCGGACTTTGTCCCTGATTCCGATGAGAATCACACTTGCTTACCACCATTGGAAGGCTTGCAGTTTTCGATTCACAATAAACTCGATAACGAGGCGACTATGATTACGAATTGGTTTAAAGACATTAATGCGGTATTGGCCGTAAATCTCAATAGTGGTTCACGACACGTTGAAATTCCACTCGGGAACAGCTACGGGAAGACAGACGAAATATATAAAAGCGCCGACGAGGATTTATTGCAACATTTAGCACGAGTATATGTAAACAAGAGGGCAAACAAATTATCTACAAGCTCCAAATGTAAGCAAAATATGAATATTAATGACAATAGCGTGATACACGCAGGAGTAGGAATTAGTGGAAAAAGAGGTAATCCTTTGATGGATTATGCCTATTTTAATACGAGCACCCTAATGATGGATGTATATATTACTTGTTGTACTACAGACAACTCGGTTGTCATGTGGCAAGAGAACAAAGATAGTTTATTAGCTTGCATAGAAGAAATAAGCATAGGCGTGAAAGGCTATATTACTGATGAAAATGACGAGCCGGTTGAGAATGTTATTTTATCTTATGACAAGTCACCGCATTTTGTTAAAAATGGAAGAGTAGGCGCTTACTCAATTCTACTGCGGCCAGGAAGTCATAATATAACAGTCACGGCAGCTGGTTATATTAAACAGACAAAACTCGTTTCCACATCCGACGCAAAGAAATTTTCCAGACTGATGTTCAAGCTTAGTCGTGACGACAATATTATGGGAATGCCTCGACTAGTATTTATTATGTTGACAGGTACATAAGTCGGTTGTAAATATTATAAAATCGATATTCAAAGGACATAGTTTATGAAGCGAAAAAAATTATTGCTTAGTCATTGAAATAAATTCGTTATATATGATATATAATATGATTGCAGGTACAATATGTTTTGGTATTGTCTTATGCGGCATATATATTTGCATGAAATATCAATCATCGGAAAGTTCCGAAAAGAGTAGAAAGGGATACGCGTTTAGTCTATTGAAAGACGGTACCAGTTTCTTCGATGATGACGAGAAGGAAGTTGAAATATTTCGAAGACCAGTGGATGGTAGATATTTGTATTGTAATGCTAAAAAATGAGACATTAATGATATATTAACACGCGATGACTGATGACAAAAAATATTAAGAAAAAAAGATTTAAGATTTTAGAAACTTATAGAAATATATATAAATATGCGCCTATAATGTTTAGTATACGAATACTAATTTCTATTTTAATCTAATATCTAACCTAATACTCGTTTTAGGATACTCCACGAACGATAGTGAAGTTACAAAACCATACTATGATGATGATAATAGTTCCGAAGATGGCAGCGATTTGGAGTTTATTCGGCCTGAACGAGAGTGGCATGATAAAATACCACAACAGACGTGATAGCGAGTTTTTGTACAATATATAGTTTGTTGCAATGTATATGGTAAATTAATTGAATTGATAAAGATTTAATTAATTGTGTTCAATGTTCAAGAAAAAAATTTAATGAGATGCGAATAGTAGAATATTAAAACTTACGAAGATGGAAAACACAGGGTCCAAATATATTTAAAACATGTACTTACATCAGATAAGTGTATGCTGCACTTTTATTTTTAAACCACGTGTGATAATTATTTATGAGAAGTTGCATTATTCAATATTCCATATAAACAATAAAGAAGAACACATTATTTTTAAAGCATAACAATAATAAAAACACAGGACATAAATCATATATAAAATTACATCACTTAAGAGAATTTTCTTGTAAACCGGATTCAAAGGTTTTGTAAATTTTTTCATGAATAAAAATGCAGATATAATTAACAAATATATATTTTCTAAAAGTACATTAAAAATATATTACAAAAAATATTTTATATCTCATGTTGCTTTCCAATGGTTAGTATAATATGGCGGAAAAATTAGGCCTGCATCGCGAACACAGTCAAACGATTACTATCCTAGAAATCTTACAGTGAGTCTGAAAAAACAAAAATTGCACGATTTTCTTGATAAGGGAACTTGTAATTTCTGTCTGAAGCAGTATAATTGATATCACATGCATATTTTCAATATGGTGGCAATTTGAATAAAAATTTTATTTTACTCGTCTTTTCCCTTATGTCGATCTCAGGAAAATATGAAAAATCAATCTAGGTTATTGATCGTGGTTCAAACAATGATATGTTTATTGAATATAAGTGTAAAATCGTAAGATCAGAGTTTTTTTTTTAATTGTAGTCATTATACTCGAAAACGCGCAATTTCAAGAAAAACGCGTTTAAAGTTTTATCAAACATTTTTCATAATAATACATACAAATTAATGGACTTACATTACTCAGTTATTTTAGAGCTATAGAGGGAACCTTCTTTTTCTTCATATATTTCTTTTTTTTTTCATATGTGGATTGTCCTCGCCTCTCAAGCAGCAGTTCTCGCTTAGTTTGAACTAAAGGACGCGCGATGAGCCGAGTGTTTGAATCATTTTGGATAAAACTTTGCTTAAAGAATTTATTCCACGCACATTTATTTGCTAATTTTCTCTTAATATCTCAAAATATTTTTATAATATTATTTTTAATATAATTTATAATTTATAATATAGTTTCTAATATATGTGTGTAATAAAATGATACTTTTTTTGTTTAATTCAATCAGTTTTACGTAAACGAATTTATACGTTGTGCCAGACATTCTCAGTAATTACATGTAATCCCTACATAATTCAACGTGATGACAAATGACGCAGGCATGATTCCACGTTCTATAGTATACGTCAATAAGTAAAATGCTAGCAGATTAGTAGAAAATTCGATTAGATTACTGTGGCAAGTCTATATTCACATTAAGCTCGTGTTCTATCGATAAAGCTTGCTAAAATAACTTGATAGCAAATTAGCAGCAGTAATCAAGCAAAATCTACAGTATATATCACTGAAATACATTCAACTAGTTACAGAACCATAGATCTTATTCGGTTTCTATTGTCAACCTGTCATTATAATTTGCTAGCAGATTGTTATATCTACTCGTAAATTGCATCTTGTTATATTCTACTCGTAAATTGCAGACAAAATTTACAACAGATTGCATAAAATCTGCTTCTGCAGATTTAGCTGTCTGGGATATATCATAGTGAAAGTAATTGACCTCTTGTAAATAATTACCGCGTGCATATATTTTAGTAATGTTTTATTGATAATAGTTTAATTATTTTGTGAATGTTGTATTGTTATATGAACATTGAGTGCAATTTTATATGAACGTAAAATTATATAATTATTTAAATATCAGACGATTTTATATCGTAATTTTAATCCTTCGCCGGTCGAATTAGAAAAATTGCGTTAATTACGGTCGCATGTAATCCTCAGAGATACTATTTTATTTTAATTGAACTATTGATTAAATCAACTTTTTATTTGTTGAATAAATAAATTTTTCTGATCACGGAGGGCGATTGTGAAAGACTATGATCCAATTAACTACGTCAAAATAAGAGAAAATTAAAATTGTCTCCTATATTTTGTTAACAACGCCATATTTGAGGTAGGAACTGTATCTGATCATATCATAAATTCTGTATATCATAAATTTATGTTTTAATTGCACAATCTCTATAAAGATGTTGAAATCTGAGAAAAACTTTTTTAAGAAAATGTATTTTCTGTGTAATTGATCCTTAAAATAATGTCTTCCTAAGGAATATAATTCTCAAAGATTTCAGCACACTTTATCATGCTTATGGTAAATAAATGAATAATTTTAAAATAAGTCTACGCTGCTTAAAAAGTTCAAGAAGGATTCATAGAAATATATACAAACAGTACGGCCAGGAGTGGTCCAGATTCATGGTCAAAAAATTTTTAAACCATTTTGGGTTTAAAATAAAATTTATTTGCGCGTAGATTACAAATATTCAAGTACTAAATAGTCGGACTTTAGGTTTTCCACAGATATGACCCATTGAAAATTCCACTTCCACGAAATAACGTCAGTGCTCTTCGTGGTGAACTACAACCGCGATTATTGCACTTATTACATGACAATCACATTTCGACTAGATTTGTCACTTGTCACACTACTATCAATCAGTATTTAGTTATAAATTTTTTCATAAAAAGAGAGAGGATCGAGATTTCAGATTCTAACCCGTGAGTCTGAGACAGTTTCTGCGCAAGTGTGCGTTTCGAGATTCGAGAACATCTCGTGGAAATTGAATTTTTCATGGACCAAGAAGGTTCAACTTTGGTGCATATTTGTAATCTACGCATCGTAAACTTTATTTTAAACCCAAAATTATTTCAAAACTTTTTAGCTATGAATCTAGACCAGTAGCTTATTAACACTTGACCGCACTCTTTTCTTGGAATACTATGTGATCTTTTTCATATAAAAAGTTCATATAAAAAAAAATTATCAATTTCTTTCATTTTATATTGTAATTTACTTTGAACGATTGTATAATCTACACTATTAACAATTGAATAGTTATCTGAATGCATATGCCTTTCTATGTAATTTTATCATTTTTTCCAAAAATACGATTGTCTAATTCTATCAAATCTTTTGAGCAGAGTGTATAAAAATACTTCCATTTATATAGATTCCAAATATTAATATATCTGTTATTGACAAAATTAATTTAATATATTATTATGAGATGTGAAATTTTCGATTTATTGGATAGTTTAATAAAGGGTTTAACCGAAAAGTATGTAATGCAAAATACTATTATGATTTTGTATCGGATAAAGCAACGAATACTATGCACACGTATGTAATAATGTACATAAATATGTAAATTGAAATTCTGTATACAACGAATTATAAATCTTATCCGTAAGTCAAACAAGGAAATATAAAAATATATACTGTGTCTTCTAATCACTTTACATCTTTACCTTTATACAGTTATATGTTACATGTTACATGTTACTAGTTACATGTTACATGTAACTAGCGGGAAAAGAGTTACATTTCTTTTTGATATGTTTTAAAATATAAATGAAGATCATAAGAACAATTATCTCTTTTCACTTCTTTTAGAACTCATCAAACTGAAAAGTATTGCAATCTTCACAAGAATGCTGGCACAATACCGACTATATATTGTAGGCAGTATATGAAGTTTTTTTGTATATGATTGTATAAAGTGGTCTTCAGTTACCACTCAGCAATTATGGTCGCTGCGTTCCGAATGCGCTGACAATGTTGTACTGTTTTCGCGCCTCGAAATTATTTTCAGTATGTTGTAAGATAGCGAAACTTACTATTTTTTTTACGAGAATAGACTCTAAAGAATTGCTCATTTCCGATTAATTCCGCACATTGCTTCGAGGTAGTGCAAATTCAGTAAAGACTTTTACATATAAAAAAGCATTAACCGGAACCGTAATTTTAGTAGCAGTTTCCAACACGGACAATCAAATGGACTAATACAAGTAAAATTCTGTAATCGTAATTTTAAGACCGTAATTTTAAAATCGTAACTTTAGTTGTAAAATTTTCGTCATCAAAGAATAAAAGGAAGGAATTAGTCTGGCAACTTGTGCAAAAATAATATTGGAGATGACTGATGATGATCACATGTATCCGGACAATTTTTCCTGTACATTTGAATCAAAACTGGCTGAAGAAAGTATCGATGATGTTGGTGAATTTGTTGTTACACTTGATGAACTTATCATCTCTTGTGTCCAAAGTTATACTTATTTATATAACAGGAACGATAAAAATTACAAAGATCATGTAATCCCAGACAGCATAAGATCTCCTGAGGACGTCCTAAAAACGAAGAAATGTCCTCAAGACTTCCTTAGGATGTACTTTGGATGTCCCCTGGACATCTGTGCTGTTAGGAATGAAGGAGAAATCCTGGGAAGAAATTGCAAAGACGTGTCAGGTATCGTCATTTGACGTCATCTTGTTTGCTGGGATGTAATTAAAATGTTTTTGCATGTAGAAATGTAACTATAATCTTAAAATAATCAAACATTAAAATCAAATCTAACATTAAAATAATAATAAATCTGAAAATAATATTAAATATTTCGTAGTCTGTGAAGTACAGCAGAGGTGGAAAAGATTAAATGATAGATATATCAAAGAAAGAAAATTGAATGAAAATACCATGCGCAGTGGCAATGGCATACAACAAAAAAAACAGTGCCCATTATTTAAAAGCTTAAAATTCATGAAGAAGCATATCCAGAAAAGGAGATATAAGTAACAAAAAATTAATTATATTAATGATATAATAATTACCCTAATAATTATGTTGTAGTATCTTCAGGAATGTTCCATTGCGATTCCGCAGTAAATCTCAAAATAATGTATCTGAAGAATTAACCCACACAGCAGAAATGTCCTGAATATAGTAATATCCTACAGATATTGAGATATCTTTATAATATCCTTATGATGTATTCGAGACATTTCTGCTGGGAAATGTTGGTCATCCGAACAAAAAGTTTGTAAATTTCAATACCGTTAGTTTCAATTATTAATTTTCTTATTTAATGAAAGAGTCAATATTTAATAGATTATTAGAAAAGACTATTCTTGCGAGATTGAATAATGGTTATGGGTAAATAATAATATAAATTATGGATATAAGCATGTATGATATTTTAACCTCTGCTTTTTAAATTACGAGTTTCGTGCGCATGCGTACGTATGTATTAAGAATGGACAATAGATTTTACGACTACGAAATTAAAGTTATAGTAAAGTTAACGCTTTTTTACGTGCAAAGGTCTTAATGCATATGGCGTCTGTCTATCTTAATAGAGAAGTATGAGAAACGTCATATTCTGCGAAAAAGAAGATATTTAAATAATTTTTATTTTAATTATGATGTTAAAGATTACGGATTTTAATCACATTTATTACTTTATAGGTAATTATCTTACCTAAAGTGTTCTTAAAGCCTTCACTTGAAAGGAAAGCGACTATATTTTCAACATAATTTTTTACACGTGATCTTAATACTAGGTCTCCTCGTTCAGTTATTAATTTAAAAATATCTGTAATATTTTTGTTGTTTTCTAATAATAAACTTTTATTATTTTCAAAAAAATGCATCATACTTTGTGCACCAAGTAAAATTGCTAACTTATTTATAATTATAAAAATTTGTTCTTTGCCTCTTTATAGATTGTATAAATTATATTCTTTCTGCTAGCCACTGCACGATACTGCAAATACGTTCCATTTTCCCATGTTGTTGCTATTTACTGACAATTTTGGGACGATAAATATGCTGGTTTCAATATCAGTACTGTCAGTACTGTCAGTACTATTTCGGAACGCAGCCTGTATATGATCGTATAAAGTAGTCTTCAGTTACTACTTAGCAATTATGGCCGCTACAAAGTTATGAACTGTGTATTGTAACGAGAAGACATTTTCCATACAAATGTCTAGTAAAATAAATTTGTCGTTGATTTGTTTTGAGTAGAAAAATGGCAGGAATAGAGGGCTATGAGAGCGTATATAGAGGTCGGCCTGCGAAATCGTGGGAAATGGGAACACCTTATCCACAGAAGTATCACCCTCGAGAGGTTATTCGTCCTCTGGAAATACCTGTTATTCATCCTTTGGCAGAAGACAATCCACCAGTTGTCGAAGATGGTGAGTTCGTTGAAAATTATATCCTCGATTTCTATAAGAATACTATAAAAATACGTGTCATATTTTCATTCACTCGTTGCTTGTCACATTGCTTGGGATCAAAGTCTACATTTATATTTAAATTTATCCATGACATATTATGTTTACATTTCAGAAGTGAAAAAATATATAGGACTAGGTTGTGGATTAGTAAGCTTAATTACAGAAAATCTTTTGATCCATCCTTTTGTGGTATTACGTAGACAGTGTCAAGTTAACCCAGGATCAACAAAATATCATCTAATACCTATAACTTTAGTACCAGTAATAGTACGTTTGCATCAGACTCAAGGTATAAATACATTATGGAAGGGAATCGGCTCAGTTTTACTTGTGAGAGGCATGACACTGGCTGTTGAGGATTTAATTTCAAAGATCACACCATGGCCAAAGTAAGGTGACCATTAATATATTTGTTATTTTCTAATTTCTTGCAGATTTTTGTAGTAATTTTTTCCTCAAAACTAAACACTTTATTTTAGGAAGGTTACTTGTAATAGTTCTTTAAAAGCATTTGGCCAACATATCCTTCTCAAATGGTAATTATAACAAAATATTATATGGGTTGAAAGAAATTAATTTTAATGAAAGATTTATATATATATATGGTCTTCAATTTTATAGTGTCTCCATAGGTATAGTGACTCCTTTCTATTCTGCATCCCTTGTAGAGACTGTTCAGTCTGAAATTGCTTCTGAATGTCCTGGAATTTTGGATGTATTCCGAGATGGTGCAATTCGTTTGCTCGATGTCTGCAATAAGGGCAGACTCATCCCTATCTATGCTCTTGTGCCACCTACTATAATTTATGGAGTATCAAAATATCTTTTCACTCTTACTATAAGAGGAGTTGCTAGTCGAATAATGCACATTAGATATAAGCATATACAGGAAGCAAGGGTATGTATACATATTTGACTTTTTTTTTAAATATATCATAGAGCAAAATATATATATATAAAAGTAGATATAATAATATACTTAAAACATCATTATGTTATTTTAGGGTGCATACAGCAAAGATTTATTGTCTGAAAGTGTTGTTCAAGATATAGAAATGCAGTCCATACTTGTTTCGATGTGTGCCGCTGATATTTTGTTTTATCCACTTGAAACTGTTATTCATCGACTGCATCTTCAAGGTACACGCACTATTATTGATAATTTAGATACTGGAAGAAGTGTTACACCATTATTGACAGGATATAGCAGCGCATCTGATTGTTATCATACAATAATATCAACTGAAGGACCGCTTGGTCTTTATAAAGGATTCGGTGCTCTTCTTTTACAATTTGCTGTACATGTCGTAGTATTGCGTACAACAAAATGGCTCTTAACAGAATTAAGCACACTATTAATACCGAAACCTAAATCAGTGAAGCAACAAAAACCTGCATTTTATGATGAGATATAAAGGAAGCACTATTCCTGTAATAAAATGTGAGATATATGAAATTATTTATTATTCAATTGTATACACACATATATATGCTGTGTAATATATACATACATATATATATATATATATAAAATTAAATTTGTGGTAATATGCAACAAAAGATTGAATGGATAGTGAAAATGTTTTACCCTACTATTAATATAAAGTAAGAATTTCTCAGCAAAAAGAATTTTCATAATTCTTTTCATACTATTGCTGATGATAAATATTTTTTTATCACGTACGTTTGAGTATTAATTGTGTAAATTTTGTATTGTACGTTTTACATTCAATATAAAGTAAATAAAAACACCAGATTCGGCTTAAGTATTCTTAAAATATACGGTATCCCGAATTTATAGAATGTGGATAGTATCTGTAGATATGTAATTTTGTATAATATAGAGTTACTATTTTCATGTAATTAATATACAACAAAATATGCAAATTGATGAGATTTCTTAGAATACTATATTAGAGACACAAGACAAACACATATTGTAAATTGTTTGTGAAGTAAATAAATTAAGTATATAGTTTTGCAAAACCTTTTATTATAAAAAATATAGGATTATTTTATGTATAAATCATAAGATTTTACAATATGAAAATTTAAGAGAGAAATTTTGTAAGCCTTCAAGTCAAGCTTCATGTTATATTTTACACAGCCTTTTTTCCTTTCGTAGTGTTACTAAGTAAATTGATTTAATATGGATATATATTATAGTTGATACTTTAAAAAAATTGGCGGGTAATTATGAGATATATTATTTACATTTTCTTTTTTCCCCATTGATCTCTCGAGTATATATTATATACAATATACATATAGAACTTTCATCTCAATGATATTTTGGCATAAAAATAATTATCGTTTAAACGTTCATTTCCTTGGTCTGTTGCAGTTAATATTTTTACTTTGTGTGTGTGTGTGTATATATGTATATACATATGTATAGTCCTATTTTAATTTAGACACTAATATCTCGAAAATAATGCATTTTCAAAAAGAGTGTTTTAACAAAAAAATATAGAGGAAAAAAAAGATAGTAATATTTTTTTAATCTTGAAATGACTGTGAAAATAACCTGTGTCAAAGTCAATTCTAATTTTTTAAATGAAAGCACATAGTTTTTTGGATATAAGTAAAATCTTTTGACTATTATATGTACAAAAAAATAAAATCATTTAAAAGTAAATACTTCTCGAGATATCTTCCATTTATTCCGATACTTTTCAGCATAAAATATGAAGTATCTTCTAAAGTATACACTTTTCGATAATTTTACCCTAATATCTTTATGATAGGAAAAATTAAATGTATAAAATCGCAGAATAATGGATAAAATCGATTATTGCAAAAAACATACAAACATTTTAAACACAATTCCATGTATTTTGCAGATTTGATTATTAATGCACTAGTATACAAAGATTAGTATCACCGATCGATTTTTCCTCCTTTTCACAAAAGTATTTGAATAAGGTAGTTTAAAAATAAAAAATTTATATTTTATATTGAAAAATAACACAGGATAAAATGTGAAATATTTTGGGAAATATTAATTTTTTCATGATTTTTTTTTACGTAGAATGACTAGAGAAATTTATTTATATTTAAAAAACTATAAAAAAATATATAGAATTATATATATAAAATCCATTTAAAAAAAGATACATATATAAAATTGATCTGAATGGGTTTTTTTCAAAATCGGAAAAAATATTATCTTTTTGTCCTCGATATCCTATAATTATTATTGAAAACACTTTCTGAAAATGCATTATTTTCAAGACATTACAGTATCTAAGTTAAAATCGGACACTCCGTATATGTGTGTGTGTGTGTGTACACATACACACACGCACACACGTATATGTTCATATATAATGTACACACATATATGTACATATATGTATACATATATATGTACAAACATACCAATATAATTTTTTTGTATCTTTTTCTCTTTAATAGTATTACCAAGCTACAAGAATTATTTATATTTTTGATCAACAACGCGTAATAATAATACTTTACAAACAATCCTCGCATGTGTGTGAGAATATATGAAAATTTATTTTAAGTGGTTACATTGAAATACTATCATATAACTTTTTATAACATAATTATATATATTTAGATTTTGGTAGTATTTCTATATCCACATTTTTTTTCTTTTATACATTTTCCCACAATGTAATTTTGTTTTATTATGTCTAATATGTACCTAGTTTCATCAAATAAAACTTGATGGTCTCATAAATTATTTACTGCATAATGTATTAATATAAACAAATATTAAAATATTTTTTACTCCCATTATTATTATTGATAAATGCTTAGGATGATTTAAATAATGTAAAATTTATTCACATTCTTTTAGTATCAAGTAAGATTAAATTTGTACATATTCTTCACCTGAACGTTAGAATATTATCTTTTGAAAAAGATATTTAATATTTAAAGAGATATTTAATATACACGGGATACATGATAATCTTAATAATATAATATAGCATTCTCTCATTTTCGGTTGTTGTTAAGGTATTTATATTTTTATCATAAAACAGCCAAAAATTACACGCAAATACGCGTGTATACATATACATATACACATATATATATATATGTGCATGTCTTTTCTTTTTAATATTAAATGATATATATTTAATTATGGTTGCATTCTTGACTTGCATTCGTGTATACCAAAAACATTAAAGTAATAAACTTAAAGAAATGATTTAAATTTGAACAAAGATGTTTGTATAAAGATTAAAGAATATGCAGGATAGTTTGAAAGATGTATATATGTATGCGTTGTTCATACTATTTTTTCATATATAAGACAATTATGTATATACGCGAAAATATATAATATTTTCTATAAAATAATTGAAATAACAGTTTACAAATGTTCTAATTTAATTTCTTTCTCAAACATGGTCTATCTATTGTTAAAGAAATAATTATACCAAAGTTTTACATTCTTTAGTTATTTGTTAACTATGTACATGCTGTGCTTGAAGTTCATCTTCATTGCTATCACCTCGTCTCACATACTGGGGTTTTTCATGACCTTTTACACATTGTTCTGTTATATGAACTGACATCACATCACTTCCTGGTACTTCAAACATAGGATCTAAAAGTAACGATTCCATAATCGCACGTAAACCTCGTGCTCCCGTTTTTCTTTCCATTGCTAAAGAGGCGATTGCGTTCAATGCGTTAATATCGAATGTTAGCTCCACCTAAAAAAAATTAAATATATTAAGTTATTGATTGAATGTAGAAAAATGATAGGTTGTCTAATACTGTAGCAAAAATAGCATCATTAAGTATACCTTGTCCATTGAAAACAACATTTGAAATTGAGGAACGATGGCATTTTTTGGCTCTGTAAGAATTCTTACTAGCATGTCTCTGTCAAGTGTATGAAAAGGCACAAGCACAGGAAATCTGCCAACAAATTCTGGTATCATGCCAAAATCAATGAGATCTCTAGCCTCTACTTGTTGCAGTAACATATCCTTTTCCTTATTATCCTTCTCGGTAGAGGGCGACATATTGGCAACATCAGCTAAAGTTGCAGCTCGTCTACCTGGACTTTCAGCCGCGGGTTTCGCGCCAAATCCAAGATATTTTTCAGTTTTACGCCGTGAAATAAGCCTGTCTAAACCATTGTAAGCTCCCGATGCGACAAAAAGTATATTTGTCGTGTCCACCTGTAACGTTTCTCCGCGAAGCTTTCTGGAACTATTCCTTTCTGGTACATTTACAATCGTTCCTTCCAACATCTTTAACATTCCTTGTTGTACTCCTTCTCCACCAACATCTCGTAATTGATGGATTCCGGGAACAGCTCCTATTTTATCGACTTCATCCAGAAAAACAATCCCCATTTGAGCTCGATCTACTACATAATTAGCATCTTGAAGGAGTTTAGCTATAACACTTTCTATGTCTTCGCCAACATAGCCAGCCTGCGTCAAAGTAGTGCAATCACAGATAGCAAATGGGACATCTAAACATTGCGCTATTGTCTGCGCAAGTAATGTTTTTCCACTGCCTGTAGGACCAAGTAACAATATGTTACTTTTCTCTAGTTTCAATTGATGCTGCTTGCTATCTAAGATATCTGACCCAGGGACAGACTGACTGCCTGATGATTTGTGTTCACTTCCTACATTAACATGTTGATATCCAACTCCCAGTGGATTTCCAACACCCGAAATATGTAGTAAATCTGAAGATAAAATAATTTTACAACAAGTTCATGCAATACTTTATCAATAGCGAATCTGGGAGGATAGCAAACTATGTGAAATTACTACTTTAATTTGCAGATTGTTTTCAATCATTATTACTATATTAAAAATATGGAAATAAACATGCATTATATCATAATACTAAAATACTATATAACATTATATCATTGGGAAGTAGCTATTTACGTGGTTTGAGACCTCTATGAGTGAAGGGATGATTTGTTTCCTGTGTGCCAACTGTATGAGTACTGGTTTGTACTAAATTTTGTATTGGCAAGTTATTATAAATTCGTTTATAATGGTTATAAACAGCAACACTTAGCACTTTCTTAGCATATTCTTGTCCCACAACATGTTTATTCAGATACTCAAATATCTGAAAATATTTTTATATTATTGCAGTTTTTTCCTGTGCTTAACTAAAACAAATAAGTTAATATTGTCTAAAAAAAATTATAAATTAAAATCTCAAAATAATCACCTTTTTTGGAGGAGGAGGTGGCTTTCTGTATCCTCCTTGCTTACCATCTTCTGGCCTTAGTGGTTCTTTTAAACTCCTCTTTGAATCAGTATCCGAGAGGACAACGAAGAAATGATGACATTTCTCACACTTAACAAATCTTGTAGAGGCTGTATTATATAAAGATGCTATGTAAGATGTCAATATATACTTGAATGAAAGCAATTTTATTAACTTTGACAATTCTACTCATTTTAATAGAATTGACTTTGAACTATGATTTAATGATAAATTTAATATTCTACTTACATACAAATGTTTCTACATGTGTACAAGGATCTCCACATTTAGGACAGGTTAATGTACTTTTCTTTCCACCACCAGTGCCACTAGAAGATCCACCAGATGTGGTATATGTATCCTTGGAAGGTGGTGTAGGTTCGGTTGGAGTTTTTCCTAAGCTGCCACTGGTTGTCAGAGTTCTAGTAGCCACAATTCTTATAATTTTATGTACTGCACAGTTGGAAAAAATAATCTCTTATTGCGCCATTGTCCTTGTAGATGACATTTGTAGCTACCATATTGTTGTCAGATTACAGAGATAAGACATAATGTGAGAATTATTTGCAACACCATACCCACCATGATTGTTGATATGATTAGAAGATGCCAAGCGACTTGCACTAATCAAGCAGCAACGCACGCAACTCATGATCAGTGAATTTTGTGTGGCCAAAATGGGTACAAGATAATACGAAATTACTCGACTACCTTTGGTTCAAATGCTCCACGCACTCGGATCTGGAATTAGACGTGTATTTTCTCGCGTGACCATTCCGTTGCGAGTCGTGCGTATATCTAAGCCCAATAAGCAATGGCTGCGTCTACGTTTGCGAAATTGCACACGGTGGTAACCGTGTGTTTATTGCGTGTCAAAATAAAAAGACCGATACGGTCGCGACACGGTATATCTTCTCCGTCCTTGGGCAACGGTCACTCAAAATCTTTGTCTACCCGACGCGATTCTAGAAGAGCTAAATCGCGCAACTCATCCTATATGCGAGAAACCGCGAGTAACCTGCCAAATGGTCGAATAACGAGTAGCGACGAGCAACAAAGAACGATAGGACCTGCGTGACAGACAAAATTTCCGACATCGCGAGACGTTGGCACCGCGCGATCGCGCAAGGACGCGCTCGGATGATAACACGAAACAAACAGATATCGCTCTCTCTGGGAGAGAGAAGGAAAAAGATAGAGAGAGCTGGGAACACGTTTCGCGCTCGTCGTATCGCGATATTAGCGACATATGAATCGATTCGCGCTGATTGTCGGGTTACACGACATTTTCCCGGAAACTAGATGGAAAAATGTTGGTACCAACGAAAACCCCTAAGCAACACAATTGGTCTGTTCTTTTTAGCTGCACTGCTGAACTGGTGCAATAAGTTGAGTGAGAAAACTATATTTGTCTCACTTTAACTTATTGCACCAGTTCAACAGTGTAGCTAAAAAGAACAGACCAAATTTTAATTTTTGCGAATTAGTGACACTGTGAAGTAGTAAATCCATGAATTTTGCAGAGTTGTTTTGACATATGCGTGTGTATGTGTCAAATGACAAATATCATATAACATTAGTGCATTGTGACATTGAAAGGAGAATCCTGATTGCGTTATTCACATAATACAACATATTCACATAATACACATATAAACATAGCACACAAAAGTGCTAGAAAAGAGAGGAATAGCGCTGATTGGTTGCTTCTATGACGCATTTTCTATTCCGCAGTTCTATACGCACTATTTAATTTCACTGTTAGGGTGAAAAAAAACAACCATCGCCATCTTGGGCTGCGTTTGGAAACGTTACTCGAGTAACTCTTCCTCTTTTTTTATCTCACTCTTATATGTCGCTCACTCCAACGTAACGGGTACACTTGGATAACGTTTCCGAACGCAACTTTGGTATATTAACTCCATTACAATACATACAATCATTCCCCTCATCTCTTGGGTTTCACCTCCGCGACAATATGCTCCATCCATGTATTCTTACCGTGATAACAATAAATTTCTATGTTATTAAACTTTTGGTTTATATTCGTGTAGCGCGGGTAAAAATATAAGTGAAATGCATATCTAGAGATATTACTGTAAAAATAACAGAAACTATATTCTTGAAGCTGTGAAATACTTTTGAATATCACAACATTATCATTTTTATGAAAGTTACAGTTCGTTAAAATTTGCTTATATATCGTGATTGATAAAGGTTATATTTCAATTTTTGTGCGTAGTACGAATCAATTGTATACAACAGAAAAGTTTATTAAATATAGTTAAGTATACACTTTATAATACTAAATATATTTAAGTACACACTATATAATACTTTGACCCTACTAGTAAATAAAAAGCATCATAAATTCGCGACTAATGAAAAATGTGCTCTCTTTTCTATACTTTTCCGATACTTATAAACATATACAAATATACACAATGATGTATATCAGAGCTCGGAATTAATTGCTGATTTCGGCTGATTCTCGGAAGCTACGTCTTCTATCTTTCCTTTGCCGCGAGCGGGCCAAAAAAGTGAAGATCGCGGCCAGTCGCGGCTTCAAGTTTGGAGGCGCGACCGCATATAGGGACGTCTACATTGGAAGTAAAGGCCTTCACACACACTTTCCGTAACAGTAACCGTAAGACGTAACGTAAGAATTGACCAATTACGATGGAGTATTCACAAAAATGGCGACCTTATGTTTCGACGATTTTCAACGTGATTGGTCAATTCTTACGTTACGTCTTACGGTTACTGTTACGGAAAGTGTGTGTGAAGGTCTTAAGCAGTAAGAAGTAGGAAGTAAGAATAAGAAATTGACCAATCATAGTTGATTATTCTTCTCACATTCGACTGTGGTTGGTCAATTTCTTACTCTTACTTCCTACTTCTTACTGTTTACTTCCAATGTAGACGTCCCTTTATATATAATACTCCTATATGGCGCGTAGAGGAATTTTTGCTATAAGAGAGAGTGAAAGAAGACTGAAGGATAGAAGATGGATGATAATTGGCTCACTAGAAAAGAGTATTCTATGATCACAATGCGCAAGCGTGACGACAAAATATAAACATACATTATGTAAACATAGCGACGTCTTTTCGACTTCGATCGACAAGTCATTTCTTACTGGAAATATATTAAAGAAACTGAGTAATTGATAATAAATAAGAAAAATAAATATGGAAAGCGTCTATAATGTTGTGTGTGTGTAGGTTAGGCGACAGTTTCCCAAAAAGTGGAGGGGATAATGTTGGTACCAAGAGAAATCTCTACACGATATAATTTAAAGATCTGTTTTTTGTAACTGCACTGCTGAACTAATGCAAAAGGTTAAAGTATGAAAACGTATAATTGCCTCATTTCAATTTATTGCACCAATTTAGCTGTGCAGTTATAAAGAACAGAATCTTTAAATTATCGTGTAGAGATTTCCTTTGGTATCAACATTATCCCCTCCACTTTTCGGGAAACTATCTTCTAACCGTGTATGTATGAGGTTAGTTTCGGTAAGGCGTCAGGTCTAATCATATTGGCTTAGACAATGATGGAAGGGTAAACGTTACGCATGCAAACGTTTACTTAGCAGAACACTGATATTGATACAGAAAAAGACAGACGAGCATTGTCTGCACCGTAGTGTTGTGGTATCGCTGAGAGCTCTACGCGTCATATATTAGTATTATATATATGCGCGACCATCACTTTCGTGGCCCGCTCACGGCAAAGGGAAGGTAGAAAGCGTAGCTCCCGAGAATCGGCCGAAATGGCTAACTAATTCCGAGCTCTGATGTACACAGTAGGTCGCAAAACGGTTTAGACACAATGAACTTCAGAACGTAGTCAATGATCCAATAAGAGAACAAACTATTAAAAAATAATTTCTCTCATCGGACCATTGATTACCCAGATAACATAAAGAATTCAAAAAAAATTCAGTCGCGTATGTCACCAATTCTGAGTTAATTTTCAAATGCAAAAAGAATTCTCCAAAGTTCAATTCAATGAAAAGAATTTTTTTCGCATCAAAAAATGAACTCAGAATTGGTGACATACGATTGAATTCTTTTTAAATTTTCTCTGTGCTATCGGGGTACGCTCTGAAGCTGATTGTGTCTAAATCGTTTTGCGACTTACTGTACACTATTTCTACATATTTCACATATATCAATAATATCGTTCAAACAATATGCTCTACAATATTCTCTACAGTATTCTCTACAAATTATTTCTTTTATCTCCGTGCATCTTCTATTTCTGCTTCATCCTCCACTGCTGGCTTCCCAGTATGCTTGATATTAATGACTCTTTCTTTCTTGTCGTCTACAGTTTCCAGCTTTTTCGGCATATTGATTGTCAGGACGCCGTCCGATGAAAGGTTACTCGTTATTTTTTCCATATCACATTGCTCCGGAAACATATATTTCCTCACGAAATGTCTGGAAATTGTTCCGTATTTGGCTTTTTTCTCTTTATGTTTTCCTGCAAAATACAGTATATCTTTTTTGCTGTACAGAATATGTTTAACACAATAGAAAAGCTTTTCTTTCTTCTTTGTTATTCGATGATGTTCGAATATATTTAAACGCAACCCAGTAAACATGTAACGTTGTGTTTACTGGGAAATTTTCTCAATGATGTTGACACGCGATAAATACTTTGACGTATGAAAATAAATCGCTGATTAAAAAGGAAAATATTGTGATTAAAATAATTCGTAAAGCAATCGAAATATATTGATAAAGAAAATTCGTTCGAATAATACCTAAACGTAAGCTTTTATGATCGACAAAATATATAGATCTAAGATGCGACTTTGTAAAGCGTAGACAGACTAATTCAAAGTTGCATCAGCCAGTTTTGTCATTGTATTCAAATATATACAGGGTGTCTGATTCATACCGTACTAGAGCTAATATATAGCTAGAATAAGTCGTGTTTTTTTTTAAACAACTAGGTAAAATTTCGAGATATTAACGATAAAAGATTTGTACTGAGCGCCAGTCCAGTCTAACAATGCGTTGCTAGAAAGTTGACTAGCCTCTCATGCCTATGCGAAACGCATATAACGTCGTCTCACCGCAGCGCGCATGCTGATTGGCCACTAAGCTGGCGCTCGGTACAAATCTTTTATCGTTAATATCACAAAATTTTACGTAGTTGTTTAATGAAAGGTACCGATTCCATTACTCATCCTGACCTATTTTAACTATATATTAGCTCTCCCAGATAACACAATTAAAAAAATATTTTAAAAAATTCAGTTGTATATCATCAATTCTGAGTTTATTTTCAGATACAAAAAGAATTCTTCAGAGTTCAGTTCAATGAAAAGAATTTTTTTTACATCTAAAAATAAACTCAAAATTGGTGACATATGACTAAATTTTTTTTGGATTCTCTGTGCTATCAGGATTTGGTACGGTACGAATCAGACACCGTGTATAATTGTAATAGTGTTGCGAGACGGATAATTTTTTTATGCATATGCAACGATCGTGGCATCAAGAAAGTATCTAGGACAAAGAAAAAGAGGTACGAATATTCTGTCTCATAACACTGAACGTATGATATATGATGAAATTTTTAAACCTCTATACATCTTTGCTCTGCTAATATCGAAAAATATTATTTTTTCAAAATGCTTCGTACAACTATAGATGCGATCCATAGTTAAATACTATAAATGCTTTTAAGCGCTGTATATATCAATCATGGTTTTTCTTTAAACACTTCAAAACGTACACAACGTCTAATGGCTCTCGCAACCAGCGCGATTTGCGACGCGACACGTGATATGCGACGCGCGATATCCAATGAGCGTACAGATTTTGCGGAATACTAGTATGCTTATTGGATATCGCTCATCGCTTCCCAGTAAACATGCACGTCTAAAAGATGTCGAAAAGATATCTAAAAGACGTCTTATGCAACAAAATGTTGCATAAGATATCTTTTACATATCTTTTCGACATCTTTTAGACGTGCATGTTTACTGGGTTATCGTGTGTCGCGTCGCACATTGCGCTGGCTGCGAAAGCCATAATGGATCGCACTTTACAATGATGCAATCTGCCTCAGATGATGCAAGTCGATTTGAAAGCGCGACATAATCAATACCCGAGGTAAGATCCATTCGACACTGCAAATACTTCAAAGCATCAAATAAAACAATATGATTGGCTCTTCCGTCGCTTTTAAGCATTTGTAGCATTAAACGGACATTATTTCCAATAAACATGATGATATCAAATGATGTAATAATAAGATATTAATGATATTAAAGATGTTATTAGTATGTATCATTAAAACGTCGTTCTACTATTTGGATACTTTCTAAAATTTTAAAGGTCAACTACATTTCTCTTTTCTCAAAAAAGATCTCTTACCTTCGACGATAATAAAATTGTTCATCAATTTGACATTGATTTCGTCGGGTTCAAACTCTTGCACATCCAGAGATATTTGGAAATTGTTTTTGTTATTTTCTATGACAGGCCATTCGTTTTCGTGCTCCCGCAGAAACTCGCTCCATGGTCGAGAGAAATTCTTCAATTCTCTCTCGAATTTACTGTCGAATCTATCAAACACCGAAGGTCCAAAAATGTGATCGGGTTGAAATTTCCTCATAACACGCTGCTCCAGGAAGCGATGATGCGGCCGTTCCAGAGTTTCCCACCAATACGAAAATAATTTCGGAAGTAGTGACACTCTATGTCTACTCATCTTATCGATTAAAAACGTCCAAGACCGAACTGTGCGAAACAAGTTTATAGTAGATTGTATAGTAGAAGTATTGTGCTACGGCAGTCAAACTGGTTTCGACGATAGTCGCTTCTCTACTGATTGCACGCGCATTGCAGGAATATATAGCGCAAGATATGACTTGCGCGTTTTAGCGCGTAAATAGAGAGAGAGAGAGAGAGAGAGAGAGAGAGAGAGAGAGAGAGAGAGAGAACTATCGAGAAAATTGGACGAATTTTCCGGAAGATTCAAGAATTTATTATTTAAAATGACAACGAATAGTGATTTCAATTTGCGAGATATTGCGTAAGAGTTAAGTGACACATATTATTATTGATTCATATACTACGTTTCACGTGCACTGTGTTACATGACAGCGTGATGAAATAATTTGTTTTTGGCTCTTATCGTCCTTGAAATTATTTTTTTGTGTTTAAATCTTTAGAGCCGTTTTTTATTTTTTTATTTTTTTGAAATAATTTGTATTTTGTAATATGAAAACATATATCCCACACAGCAGGAAATGTCCCAAATACATCATAGGGATATTTTGAAGATATCACATATCTTTAGGATATCTTTAGGATATCTCTATGATATATTTTGGATACCTCTGCTGTGTGGGATACATATGTAGTAAAAATTAAATTGGGGTAAAAAATTAATATATTGATCTCATTCTAGACCAATGGAAAATTTTTCATACATATAAAATTATATATAATTTTATATAATTTTATATGTATGAAAAATTTTCCATTAGTCTAGAATGAAATCAACATATTAATTTTTTTACCCCAATTTAATTTTTACTATATATGTATGTTCTCATATTACAAAATACAAATTATTTAAAAAAAACAAACGTAAAAAAGTTAAAAATAAAAAATCATAAAATTATATATAATTTTATATAATTTTATATGATTATATTTAATTATACATAATTATGTATAACAAATTTTATATATAATTATGTATGACAAATTTTTTATCAGAAAAATGCCGACATTTTAATAATAACATGCATAAATGTATAAGTGTGTACACATACACACACACACGCGCACACATACACACATACCACACACACACACACACACACATATATATATATATACACACACACACTTATAAACTTATACTGGGTGTTTTAGGAAAACTTTGGAAGTTCTTGTAGAGACATAAACTGATTGAGGTGAATATAAAAGTCATATCGTTTTGTGATATTCGCAATAATTATCAAAATATGAATTAAAGAACATTTATGAATAATCATGTAAAAAATATGGTAGATAAGCTGTAGTAGCGACGTCTGCCATCATGTGTTTGTACATTAAGTCTAACTGAGCAAGAAAGTCCTTTAGCATTTTCTTAATAACTTTATAGATTTTTAATTATTAGTTAAAGAAGATTAGCGGATGGTTACTCGCGATAAGATATTAATGTTATTTAATTAATAACTAAAAATTTACAATGTTATTAGAAAAATAGTAAAGGATTTCTTTTTTGTTCAGTTAATTGTTTAATTGTTTAACCTAATGTACAAGCACACGACAGCAGATGTCGCCACTACAGCTCATCTACCATATTTCGCCACATTTATTATTTACAAATTTTTTAAAATTAATATCTCGATAAATATTGCGAATATTGCAAAATGGTATAGGATTTTATGTTCACCTTAATCCATACTATGCTTCCACGAGAGCTTCGAAGATTATTTTGAGACACACAAAAGTATGTGTGTGTGTGTACGCTCTTTATGAATCATCATTGACGACACCTGAAAGTACAGCTAAAAACGTGGGACAATATTTGTATAACATGCGTTTGCCGGCAAACACGAAATTTCTTCGCATATAATAATAAATTACGCAGTTTAAATATGAAAATATCATCAATGTGTTATTTTTTTTGTTTCTTATTTTTTGTTGTTAGTATTAACAACTTTTTTCAAGTACGATAATTTTGTTATATTTTTTATTGTTAACATTTAGTAAAGTTATATAAGACTTTCTTTCACTATTGAACTTTAATATTTATATTATATTTTTTGTAAGGGAATATCACTATAAATCATATAAAAGAAATTAATATTCAACGTAAATATTTTCGAATTAAATATTTTCGAATTAAATATTTTCGAATTAAATTATTTTTGTCTGCAAATTAAAATTTGCGAAATGAGCAACGTGGAATTTTTCCATCAAATACATGTCATCTAATATCTATTTCAAGGTGACGTTTTATAAAAGACAGCATAATTACATCATATTGTAAAATGAATAACGCTTCGTATATTATCTGTTGTAATTACTCTAGCCATTTTGTCACCGTATCTGCTCCACGTTATTGTTACTCATCAACAAACAGCAGCAGGTTGCGTCATACAGCTATCATTTCGAACGTTGACGTGGCTTTATCATTTTAGACGCATTCTTACGACTGCTTTGTTCAATTATGAGTCTCCTTTTTGCAATTTTCACATAGGCACACAGTCTTATCTATGTAGATTGTTAATAAAACGGCGATTTTAACAAGTTAACATTCGATATTGTGCGACTATAATATCGTACTGCAATTTGATCGATTCGAAAATTTCTCGGTGAGTTTACGAATTTTTGAAGAAAAAATATTGAAATATATTACTGCGCCGAAGTTTGAGCCGGTAGCTATCGATACAAACATAAGAGAATAGGATAGTCGAGCGTATCTCCGTCCAGCGTTGAACGTTGATTAGACCGAGAGAGGGTTGCGCAGATTGGCGCAGATCCGTTTTAGTTGCAACTGCAACTTCCATCCGCGGTAAGTTCTGGAAGCCACCACGTAGCGCACCGTAATCATCCTCCCCACCAAGTTGAATCGGTCCAACATAAATACCGGTCGCAACGACCCCCGCAGCAGTTGTAAAAACTAAGCCTCGAGTGAGTGTAACAAAAAACGTCACTGCTTTTCATCCACTTTTATCAGCAAGGCAATAACTCAAGAAAGTTGATTACTGTCCAAAGCGAGAAGACAAAGAGAGAAAGAGAGTAAAAATCATGTATCTGCTGCCGTTGCTGTTGTCGACTTCCTTGATCGATTTCGATCGTTCCCATCGTATGATGGATCCGAATCTCGTCCTTACAGGCTTAAACCCTGACAAGTCCATCCTCTCACGTCCTTCCGATCGCTACTTCCCGAGCTGGCGAGATCAAGCGATTTTGGATTTTTATTACCGGCCCTGGATGGATGTAATGCGTCGCAAGGACGACGCCACCATGATGGGTATTGCCTCCGACAATGACAACTTCAAGGTCATCATCGATGCGCGGCAGTTCAAGCCAGAGGAGATTACCGTCAAAGTAGTGGGACGCTGTATCGTCGTTGAGGCCAAGCACGAGGAGAAACGAGACGAACACGGCAGCATCTCCCGGCAGTTTTTGAGGAAATACCTGCTACCGGATCGAGCGGACCTCGACCAAGTGTCAACGACCATATCCTCCGATGGTATACTGATCATCACGGCGCCGTTGAAGAAGGAACTCGAGGAACCGAAAGAAAAGGTGATCGAGATTCAGCAGACCGGCAAGCCGGCTCTTCAAAGCGATGGCGGCGGTGCTGAAAATGAAAGTCGTATCACCACCACTGAGGCTAATGCAACGTACAGCACCGAGAAGACCGTCGAAGACAACGAGATAGGGGAAGAGTTGACGACGCAGGGCCAGCAAGAGGGAACGAAGCCCGAGAAGTAGCGGACTCAATCACGAGTTATTATGCGACGTACGCACATGCGTGTCAGTCACATTTTATTGTTGCTCATTCAAAAGTACACAGGCCAGTACAATAGTTTTCTTAACGTTTATATTGTTGGGTTTGTAACGATTTTCAATAATGCATTTTTGACACGCATCAATAATTGTTGATTGAGATTGTCGATTGAGAACTGTAGCCACTGCGTATTGAGACCGTTATGTCGAACTCTGTGCAACATTACGCCTCTCGCTGACTGATAACTATGTTCCTGATAACGGCATGTCTCCTTGTGTATTCTTTGGATTATGCAGATTTTACTCTCAAAACATCGACCAATGTTTTATTTCCTTTATGATTGCGAGATCATTGTCGCGTGATATGTATACTCGCAAACGAGAAATTTATGCGCGACACTTTTATAATCTTTATTATACAACTTTTTGCACCAATATAATAAATATTTCTTAGTTGCACCTTTTTGCATTGGTATTTAAATAAAATTTTATTTCCGAATGTGTTGTACTATTATTACGATTTAGTGATCGTTCATATCGTTTTCGCGTGCATAATACATGTTCATTTAATTGAATCTCATATACTTACGCGCAAAGAGTTTGTCGTAAAGTTCTTGCAATTTTTCTCATATTCGCATAATTCATTTTTAAATACTTGAAACAATAATAAGAGTCATATTTCACAATGTAGAACGTTTATAACAAAGAAAATATATTCAGAAGTAGTTATTTCATCAATTATAGTGTTTTCAAGTACGTTTTGTAGCATACTTCATTTCTTCATATTCTACTAATTCTTCATATTCTACTAAAGTAATTTCACTTCACATGCGATTAAAACTTTCTATAAGGCGTTGAAGTATCTCGCAGTTTATTGCGATTCCAGGTAGAATACAAAATCATTTTGATGTCAAGATGATATCATTTTGACATCATTGTTATGAAATTGTCACGAAAATGGTATCGTTTGACGTCAAAATGACAACATATCATTTGACGTCATTTTGACTTTTATATGACTGTGTTCTACCTGGGGATTGCGCGCGTCCCCTGCAAATGACAGTTCTAAGTAAATTATCGTTACAAAAATAAAAATTATTCGTGTAAATTGATATAGAGATATGCAGATCTTATTGTAAAAGAGAAGTTATGATAAAAATAAAGAGAAAGATGCCTTTTATATTAGAAACTAAAATTACTTGGTCATTCGATTGGATGATTGTACGAATCCTTTTTCTCTTTTTTTTTCTCTCGATTTTTCTTACATCTTGATATTATTATTATTATTATTATACGGTCATTCTCTTAAACGAGATGCATTTATTAAATGAATATTTACGAAACTTGGAAGAGCTTAGACATTTTTTAATTTTGTGTAAAAGTTGTAATCGCGTAACGATTAAAAAAATTA
Source organism: Odontomachus brunneus (assembly GCF_010583005.1). Classification (NCBI taxonomy): domain Eukaryota; kingdom Metazoa; phylum Arthropoda; class Insecta; order Hymenoptera; family Formicidae; genus Odontomachus; species Odontomachus brunneus. Next base: position 119,162 of record NW_022639466.1, on the reverse strand, counting down.
TCTGGTTATATCGTCGATAAAATTATTTGGGAACGGTTCTTTAATTCTGCCATACGTTATTACCTCGATATATCTTATCATTCTGCGATCCATTACTCACTATACACATTACACAGTAGCGCGAAACATGTAAATATTACAATGGCACACTTGACGGAAAAATCCAAAGCGTCGTTAGCAACGCGCACTGTTGCGAGGCAGATAATCGCTCTATTTTTACGTTTATCATTCATATCTGTATGAAAAAATGTACACGAGAAAAATCGAAATGGTTGTTACTACTCCATGAAATTTCAGTTATTTTTGCGATTGTGACTCAATGTTTCATAATTTGATCAGAGAATATTTTTGTATTGCTTGTTTATCCTTGTTATCCTTGAGATTAACTTAAGTTGCTATTACATAGAAGCGTTCGAACATCGAGCGTCAAACCGTGCGCAGCACCTTTGCGCAGAAATCTAAACCGTTCAGATTTCAGCGTCTTGACGCTATTAAGGTAGTTTGGTCAAAAACAGTGAAGTCCCAGATCTTCTTGAAACTTGTAGCAAAATTAATTTAGGTATTAATACGTATGTGTGTTAAATATGGGTTCGATTAACCGTATAGTTTCCGATAAATTACCGCTATAGTTTACTCTTTTTCTCGATATCTTACATGGCGCTGACGTAAAAAATAACACGTAAACGTGCATTTGTCAACTGCAAATGACCTACGCTAAGGATTAATACGAAAATTTGGGCAAAATTAATTGAATACTTACAGAAGTACTTT
>NW_022639466.1:95144-118381 GCF_010583005.1 Odontomachus brunneus | reverse complement strand
TAATACGTATGTGTGTTAAATATGGGTTCGATTAACCGTATAGTTTCCGATAAATTACCGCTATAGTTTACTCTTTTTCTCGATATCTTACATGGCGCTGACGTAAAAAATAACACGTAAACGTGCATTTGTCAACTGCAAATGACCTACGCTAAGGATTAATACGAAAATTTGGGCAAAATTAATTGAATACTTACAGAAGTACTTTAGTCTCAGCGAAATTGACCGTACATTATTAGAGTATGATTAATCAGCAAAAATAAGTTTGGTTTTTGCTTTTTCGTTCGCGACCATGCTTTGCGGATATGGCAACATTGTATAGCTTGGCGTCGCATAGCGCTAATAGAGATGCGACGTTGCCACGATCTATAGTTCCGCGACTACAACGCAAGTCAGCATACTGTTTTTTTTTTTCTATCATTTTATTTATTTTATCGATTTTTACTATTTTGAAAGAACCAATAGTGTTCAAAAATCTGTTTTTCACTTTCATTGAAAAGAATTCATCGGTTGTTGAACCTTTTATTTAAAATCTAATTTTGACTACCACAGTTGAGAAACACTACCTTAAGGCAATGTTGCATAATAGAATCCGTGTCTCTTTCTTTCTGCGAATACTTGTAACACCCAAACCTATTTTTTTGTTTTGCTCATATTGCATTTACAATTAGCGATGTTAATGCAATTAACTCCACTTTTTGTTTGTAATATTCGTTACTAATAATGCTATTGCATTTTAATAACCACAAATAATGCCGATAATTAATAGACATTTTGTAATGTCTTGCAATTTTTTCTGAATTGTTGATAAATGTCTCGAAATTCAACTGACAGTTCAGCATGCAGTTCAGTATGCAATCAAATTAATCTTACGTTTCAGCAACAACTCATATATTACTACGCATGTGCTCAACGCTTGACGCTCGACGCTCGTCGCTCCTATGTAAAGGCACCTTTACAGTGCACTGCAAAAACACTTCGACGAGTTTGACGTCACGAATTTGAATGTCACTTCCTACTGCGACTACTGCAGCTGGAGAGGTAAAGCAGTGGCAGTAAGGTGGTGCGTTCCCATTTGTCACCTTGCAGCACTTCGACAGTGCTCCAAGTTAAAACGGAACGCTACTAGCAGTTTACTTTTATGACGTCATATGGCTTCTGCACACAGAACGCGATAATGTTTGCCGCGTGGCGAAAGTTCGCGCGACAACCAATCAACATGCTGCTTTCCGTAATAACCTTCTAGTTCTTACGGAAAAACAATATATTGATTGGCTGTCGCGCGGACTTCCGCCGCGCGGCAAGCATTACCGCGTCCTGTGTGCAGGAGCCAATAGCGTCAATAGTCGCAGTAAATAAAGAAACGCACCCAAAGAAATCTTGGTTATCCCTTATAGAAATGTAATACTGATAAGTAATTATCACTGGCCAAATTATTACTTATCAGTATTACATTTCTATAAGGTATCTTTGTTCTGATTATTACCTATTTCTATCAACTTTGATTAACTTAACCGGTTGGTTATTCTAACAGAATTGTCTAATCACATTTCTCATTAGTCAAAATTGACAGATGCGACTGGTCAATTCTGTTGGAATAATCAGTCAGTTAAGTTAAGCAAAGTTAAGGCCATCACACACAAAATTACGTAAGAATTTAAATCGTAAACGTAAAGAAATCGACCAATCCCAATCGAGCACTCGGCTCTTCGTAATCCTTCCATTATTACGAAGAGCCGAATATTCGATTAGGATTGGTCGATTTCTTTACGCTTACGATTTAAGTTCTTACGGAATTTTGTGTATGATAGCCTTTAGTAGAAATGGGCATTAGCCAATTAAATGCCACTCTTACCCGTCGAGCAGGGTTTTGGAACGCAGCCCTGTATGTTGCATAGGCCTGGTTTACATCGTGCACTTGATATGCGTACTAAATAGTGACTTTCTATTAAATAATCTTAATATTGACAATGCATATCAATGATGACGCATTCAATCGATATAATACGTCTTCATAATGAGTATTATACCAGCTTAATATACCGTTGTTTATGTACATCATCGATATTAAGATTATTTAATAGAAAGTTACTATTTAGTACGCGTATCAAGTGCAGGATGTAAACCAAGCCACAGAGCCCTAGTTTATATCGTACACTTGATATGCGTACTAAATAGTAATTTTCTATTAGATAATCTTAATATCGACGATATATATAAACAACGATATATTAAGCTGGTATAATACTCATCAACAAAACATATTGTATTCATTGAATGCGTTGCCGTCGATATGCATTGTCGATATTAAGATTATTTAATAGAAAGTTACTATCTATTTAGTATGCGTATCAAGTGCACGATATAAGCCAAGCTAGAGAACGCGGTAGGTATTCTCCGTTACTACTCATATTCTATGCCTTCGTGAATCCATAGAGGTCTTTTCGCGTTGTGCACGGTTGGTGGTGCGTGTAGCGGTGCGAAGCTCGGCGGAATTGGCTTTCGTTTTCGATTTATCCGGTCTCCAAACGAAATAAAGTCGCGTTCAAGACTCGAATTGAAATCACAATTGACGACGTGATGCTCGCTCGTAACGCGTAAGAAACGGTTACGAACGGGCGAAACGAATGTTCATTATCGATACACCGTCGTACCGAGTACCGTTCGCGCGAGAACTCTACAACAGGCACTGGTCGCCGCACGAACGACACTTCCATCTACGTCGACCGATCTGACTGATTTTTGGGATCCGGTCACCGAAAACTTCCATCATTCCGTCAATAACCGTGTGCCGACCCGCAGGGTGGCGATCGTTCGATAAGGTGAGTATTTCCAGCTAATATCACAGACCAGTAATCGTCATTCTGATTCACACAACGTGCCTGTGACCGGGTTTGATGAGGACGATTGTGTTCACGTAGATATCTTCTTTTCTTGGAAGAATATCTCTTTGCACGTCGATGAATCGATACCGCAGCTAGTTGAAGTAATCGGTTGCGGCTCGCAGTTCAACGATTGACCCTTCAGTGGAAAAATGCGTTTTTTTATTTTTAGGCGCTTGGTTTAATTGGCATTTTATTCTGTTTTATCAAGATATATATATATTTTCTTTCGAAAATATATCAACAATAGACTATTACAAAACGACATATCTTTCACTAGTGAACATTTTTTTATTCTGAATTCTTTTATCGGTGAAAGTGTCTTGAAATGTAGCTTATGAGCTTTCTGATTGGCTTTCAATTATATTCAAAAGCACTTTCATTGATGAAAGAGAATTCAGAATAAGGATATAGTCTTCAAATGACGCCTTTATGGGTCTGTTTTCTATTGCCGAACTGGCTGCACTAGTTCTTGTTCATCTTTTTTCCACTAAATTTTATCTGTCTCTTTTTTAAGTTCTGAAAGTGTATACTAGTTCAGCAATAGAAAATAGACCCAGTATCACGTGCCTAATAAAGAGTTGTCGCGTTTTCTCTGCTGGCTACTGCGGTCATTTTCGATATATTTCTCATTTGAGAATGGTTCTCACAATCATGCCTTTTATTTTGAACGTGTTCTTCGCGTTCGATATGGAGTATCGTTTGTAAAGCGTAACGTTTCTTAATACGTTCGCTACCAGCGTCACATATGTGTAACGCACCGCTCTCTTACTTCAAATTTATTCAAGATTTTCAATTTTAACATGTTCGCTACCCGCATCGCATATATATGACAATAATATTTTTCTTCTTTCTTCTTAATATCTATATATAAATAAACCAAGTCTGTTTAACATAATTGCATAAAAACAAGTGAAATGTGGTCTGTAAATAGAATTCCCTAAATCATAGTAGCGAACATCATGAACTGTGTATTCATAAAAATTTATTTAATCGGTTGCGAGTATGAAATTCTGAGAATTCTGAGAAATGAAATTCCAGAGAATTGCTCAATTATATGTATCAACTAACTTATATAAGGTGAATGTCTTAATTGGTAACAGTTGCATTCATTTTTCTTAATAAATTAGTTAATACAGATCCATATTATCTCCTGAAAATATGTGTGGTCATATTTTAAATTTCATATATTGTCAGTTATAATAGTTATAAGTTAGTTATAAGTTTCGAATAAAATTTAAGAGTGATCCCAGAAAACATAATGTCTAAAATCGGAACATAAGACGTCTTAAAGATAATCTTTAAGACACCTTAAAGACATTTATACGTAAATCGTCAGAAAGACATCTTAAAGATGATCTCTAAGACGTTTTATGTCTCGATTTTAGATATTATGTTGTCTGGGATAGTGAATGCTAGAACATCAAAATTTTACAAGCATACTACTGATAGCGAATATTGAGACAGTTACTCACTGTTGAGAAAGATGTAACTTTTCTCATATGTAGATAAGATACAATTACTTATTGAGATAAATAAATAAATGGGAAAAAGACTTATTTTTTTTTAGATATAGATACAGATATAACAAGGAGACTTTTATTTAGCTAGAAATTTTCTATATCTTAGGTAAATGGTTAGAAAACTATTGTATTTGTTTGTAAAATGGTAGAAAACTTGTCAATTTAATTTGATAAGTAGTATCTGTACATAAACATTGATATTATTCCAAAAAATATTTTTCTAGTCCAGATAGAATTCTAATGTCAGAAGTAAAAGGAGGATAAGAAAGTTAAAAGGAAGAAAGTGTCGATTTTTGCTGCCAAGTGTATATATCTTGAATAGACCTTGAAAAATCATTGTTTGGATCCTCAAATAATAGGAAATAATAATCATTTACCTAAAAAGTGGTGGGAACATTGCTAGAATGGTTTAAGTATAGTAAAAAAAATGACATTGATCACATATGTAATTTTAATAATTGAAAACCATGATTCTAATCTGAATTTGAGTACATTCTGCATGTACAGATCATGGACTTTAGCACTATCCAGGGTGAACGATGAGTAGAGGTACAATCTCAGTCTGGTATCTCTTGGCAAAGATCAGGATTCCACAGTTTATCATTCCCGTGATATTTAGTGACCTTAAATCTGCTGTATATGTATATGGAGAATCATTAGTATCATCAAATTCTGATAAGAGTATTATATTTTCTTATTTTCATGGTGAAAGTGCTTGATAACTAAATAAGATATTTATTTTATGTCATAAATTGGAAATTTATGACATAAAATAAATTGTTACTTTACTAAATAGTTACTAGATCAGTTTCACTTTTGAGAAAATATTATAAATAAAATCTTCCCATAAATTAAAAAAATATAACGTTGTTAACATTTTAAATATTGTGTGTGAAATTGACATATCACTTTGCAGAGGATCACAAACTATTGTGAGAGGATCACAAACTATTAAGAGTTTTGGCTTTCTTGCAAATAATTTTAGTGTTTTTATAAATTAAATAAATAGTTTCGCTCATTAAAGCAGAAAAATAGATTTGAACAAACTGATGTGCCAGATTCACGCTGGATATCACTTTATCCTGCGCGAATTTCACCAATATATTTTATCAAATTTTGTAAAATCTATAATTTTACAAAATTTCTGAAAAGAATTCTTCTATATAAAAGCAAAAAATTAACAATAATAAAAAGTATCCACTATAAGTGCATTGAAAAATTCATCTAAAATAGTTCTCGAGTAGTACTAAACACACTGAAGCGTATTCCAAAGAGTTCTAACTAGCAATATTGTATTGTTTATAAAAAATTAAATTGTCCGAGCACTTTATCAGAATAAAGTGTCAGAATCTGGAAGTTCTAATCTATAAAATGATTAATATGGACATATAAAGCCAAGTTACAGTTATTACGTGTTTAATAAAAAATTAATAAATACACAATAGATGTTTTAACCATTGGATGTGGTCCTCTTCAATAAATGGTATAAAGTCAAGTATAGTCCATGCAATTCGTCAAAGCTAGTGTTGTTATGTTCAAGACGCAAATTCCTTACATCCTTACATTCTTTAGAGTGCCGATGTAAGGAATTTGCATCTTGAACATAACAAAATTTGGAAAAGTTCTGCTTTACCTAATATTTTTCTTATATAATTCTAGGCATATTCTGAAGTAAATTTTGAAGAATTCCAAACGTTAGCTATGTTAGCTGCATTAAAAAATAAATAAATAATCTTAATCAAGCGATACGCTTAGACAGAATGAGGTGATATACTGTCCGAAATCTGAAAGACTTTTAGGAAATCAAAACAACAACACACACAACACAACACAGTTATGATTTCCCACAAAGTAATATACACACTTCAGCTTCATATACACATACATACAAATACACCCCTAAATGTTGAAGCTTTCTAACAAAATCAATTTTGTATACTTAGCTTAACACGTACATTATTAATTTACTTATTTTTACGATGAGGTTATATATCACTAATTATCACATTCATCTTATTTTTCACGGAAAAATTGTTATATTCAAAAATTTTTTCTAAATATACTTCCATTTTATTCTATTTATATTCTTATATTCTATATTTAATTAAATTACTTTTTATATTTATATCGAAGTTTAATTTACATCAAAGTTTATATCAGTTTCCATAGTTTGCATTGTTTTTTATTTGGTTGCATAGAATTGCAAATATCTTTACAGAGGGAAAGTATATAAATGTCAATGCGTTAAAAAATGCACCCTATTATATCAAGAATAAGACAAAATTTTGCAAATGAAAATAAGAAAACAGTGCAACCTATGAAAACTGATTATGTCTGTATTCAGCATCCCCTTAAGTAAGGCTCATTTCTTTCTTCGTGCGCATTTATCCACTTAGCGCGACAAAGTACAAGAATCTAGTTTCCATAGCTTGCAGAAAATAGGTATCGATTTCGCCGAAATATGACGTGCGTGTATTTTGTATGATACAGTTTTTATATACATTTTATACGTGTTTTTTTTATTATATGTGTATTTTTCCAGTAAATATTGACAGTCACTAAGTTAGAGTACATTATATACAACATATGCAACCATACTAACCTTTGTAATGACGATAAGATGTGTTCCCTCGCTTTTCTTTTTTTCTTTCTTTTTTTTTTTATTGTCTCTCTTATTTTGCGCCACGTGTTTCAGCATCAATGTTTGCAGAACGGCCAATACTTTACAACTGATTTACTTATATCTCAAAGCGCATATCTCTTGCGCTATCTTGCTCAGACGGGTATTTCCTGTTCGAACCAGCAGAGCTATTGTTATATTACGTAACTTCTTTGTGCATTAGATTGAGGAAACTAGAAAATTTAATCTCAATTTCAGAAGTAGAAAAAGGAAGAAAGAGATTCATGCACAAAATGATATTATGTGCATTGTGCTTTGTCATTGTGCCGTTCGACGTCTTTTACTTTAGTCCTACCTTTTATGTTAGCAAGAAGAGATCCACTTCATATTTTGCAAATGTATATTTCTGTAACATTGAATCAGATATTATATTTACTTCCTCGTAAAAATTTCCGTACTATTTTCAGCTACTTCGGATACCTTATCAATGTGATATTTATATCAATCTTTGATATAGTATTTTTGATTGATAATGTCGCGACGATTATGTAGATTAGACACGTTATTCCCCAACCCCCACGGTGAGGTGGAGGGAAAAGCCATCTCCATCCTCCGTGCGCCATCCTCCAATGAACTCTGTATCTTGTCCCTCTACTTGAAAATGCAGTGCTATGAACCGTGTTTCTCGTGGTTGACAGATAAGACATCTTGTACGATGCAACCGTGGAACCACGCAAAGACTGGCTGATATTACTTATCTTCCTCGTATAAGTATTGGCCTAAATAGTTGTCTCAGGCTCAGTATCGTTCTGGATTCTCGCCAATCTGAACCTCATCGTTGTCTCGCGACTACCACGTTTATAGTGTATTAATTAAATTTCTTCAATAATTTATAAAACATTTGTACCTTACAATTGTGCATGAGACACACGAGCAACTAGAATTTTCAAGATAAAATCTTTGAGTGGTTGCATTGTTTGGTGTATGCGTTGTACAAATAAAAAAACGAGAATTATTCGCCAACGTCAGGTAAGAAAGAAATCTGTATTTTATTGAGTTGTAATCACCATTGACTTTTTATAAATTATTCTATAAATTATTAGTGGTAAATTGTTATTTTCTTTATTGTCTTTCTTATTTTACGACACGTGGGTAATTATTTGGACAATGCACAAGCGAGTATTAAATTCAGATATTATTTATTTGTGACGCTACACAATGACTGCAACAGAACAAATTTCATTCAGAGCATATTTATTCTGAATACATGCGGTGACAAACAAAATTGAACGTATAAAATAATTGATATTCCCTCTAGTTACACGCATTTTATTGAAGTAGATATTGGTTTCAAATTTATTCAAGTCAGATTTAGTTTGCTCTGATAAAAGTATGATAAGATAAGTAGTCTGATGGTAAAATTATTTTAGTACGTTGTATAATTTATCTAACACATATATATATATATATATATATATATATATATATATATATATACATATATATATATGTGTGTGTGTGTGTTTAAATACGTTGAAATCTGGAACAGAACCTGCCCCTTCTTTCTTAAAATATTGTGCAAATTATTGTACACTTTAAAGTTATACTTTCGATTATATATGTATACATATATATAATTTAGGTTTCATAAAACAGTTTGAACATTTTTTTTATACTGTTTGAAACGCAGCTGTTGCTCTCTAATAAAAGAATTTGTTTTTATTCATTTCCAGAAATTAAGTTATCTCATTGGGCTATTAGCTACGTTCTTTAAACTGCATCGAGGAAAAGATGTTCAAACCGCTTTAAAACCCAGTATAAATTTCTTTCAAATATGTATTGTACTAACACCTAGCTAGAAAAAACTCGTCGAAGTATTATTTCGACTAATGTCGAAAGTTGTTGATTTAAAGTTTGTGTGGATGTTTTGGTATTTTTGAACAATAAAAGTTGCTTTGCTTGAACAGAAAATAATAGAAGTTTTGATTTATTTTTCTATATTTTGTGTATATATATTTGATACTCTATTTCATATTCTATTCATTTTTTTCTCATTTAAAAATCGTATCGGCGTTGTTTCGATGTCGTCTTGATATTTGACCTCCGTAAACATATTACAAATCTATCATCCGATTTTACACAACGTTTTGTTGTTCGTCAATACCAAAGTTTCAACACACAGTTTCAATTCCGAATTGATAACTCTCGACGTCGAAATAATGTCGTTTCGACGAATGATTTGACTATTCGTTATATATTCAGAGACCAATGCAATGTTATAGTCTTGATAAATTTAATGCAATAGTGTTTGCTCAAATTAAACATTTTTTCTCTTTTGACAGGGTTCTATCTGCGCTAGGCTGGTAGGCCAGTCTGCTGGTGGGTGCTCGAATAACTGCGGCAACTGGAAGTTGGCCCTGAACGCAGAGCCCCCGTGGCTTTGCTAGCACCCCCACAGTGATCTTGTCTTAACCCGCTTCCCCACGACTCACCCAATTCGCATTGACAGCTGCCTCGTATGTTATGTTTTCCTTTTTTATGCTAAATTTATTCTAGTTATTAATACGCAGATAATTAATGGGATGCCATACTTAAAAATTTTACTGACGAAGTATTGATTCTTAGCTTATGGCAAAGTTTACGGCGTATTGGTTACACAGAATTACAAATGCTTGCACATAATGAACCATACTTTTATTAAGTAAAAACATTTATAATTTTGTGCAAGTAATATGATGTAAGCTTTGTAGAGAGCAGTCAGTATTTTGTTGGTAAAATTTTCAACTTTGCATTTCTTGAGGAAAATTTTATTGAAAATCTATAATTCACGTTATATATATATGAGTTTTCAGTAAAACTTCCTTCAAAAAAAATATTTTAGAATGCAACCTAAGTGCATGACATTCTTTTAATGATAGACTTTCGAGTCACTTTGAAGTTCTTTTTTTTCTTTATCATATCTTGAAAGTTGAAGAATTTAAGTTGTTTCAGATATCTCCGTGACCCGGAATTTACTAGAGATTTTAAGTTATTTTTATATACTTATTATGTACGACTCTCCTCACAATTTATGTGAGAACGTAGAACGGATTGAAGCGAATATAAAAGTCTCATACCGTTTTGCGATATTCGTAATAATAGCCGAGATATTAATTAAAGAAGATTGATGTAAATGTCAAATTGAATAAAAAATCCCTTTATTATCTTGCAAATAATCACGTAGATTTTTAGTTATTAATAAAAGAAAATTATTGTGCATGATAATACACAAATCTTCTTTAATTAATATTCAAAATCTATGTGATTATTTGCAAAATGATAAAAAAACTTTTTTATTCAGTTTGATCTAATAAGTATATAACAGCCATTACAGCTCATTTATCATATATCGCGTGTGATCTTTCACTAATCTTCTTTAATTAATATCTAGAGATTTATTGCGAATATTGTAAGATGGTATGGGACTCTTATATTCACCTCAATTCATTCTACGTTCTCACAAAAATTGCGGAGAAAAGTCTGGGACATCCTATATATGAAGTCAAGTACACACATAGATATACGGAAGAATTTTTGATATATTGGTTATCATGATATTTACTTCTTAATATATATATATATATATATATATATATATATATATATATATATATCGTTTATATTGATTTTGATATTCCTTGGGATTTCAGTTTGCTGCCTAGCACCTACAGAGTATCAATTAATTTATCGAAATTAATCAATATGAAGGATATAAATTTAAACAAACGCATCCATGTGTTGGACCACGAATCCAACGTAATGACCGTCATAAAAGATATTGCAATGAGCGGTTTACAAGAAGAAGCTTTTTACGTGCTGGATATAGGAGATATTGTACGAAAACATCAAATTTGGAAAGAAAAATTGCCACGAGTTGAGCCCTATTACGGTAAGCGAATAACGTTAGAAATTTGTATTATGCGAGATGTAGAAAAATTTTACTTATATAAGCTTTCCTTCTTATTCCAGCTGTGAAATGTAATGACAATTTAATCGTAATCGAAGTATTAGCAGCTCTTGGTATCGGTTTTGATTGTGCTTCCAAGGTAAATACAAATAAACATTTTTTCTCTTTCTCTTCTTTTAATCTTTTATTTATTATTTATCGATAAATATACTTCTTTCTAACAAGTTTTACTTCAACAACATATGCTAACTAATAAGCTTTATTTTATTAAAAGATTATTGTGTATAATATCTTTCTACTCTACAGGGCGAAATAAATAAAGTTTTAAGTGTTGGGGTGGATTCTTCGAGAATTATTTTTGCTAATCCGGCCAAACCAGCTTCACATATTCGTCATGCTGCTGCAATGAGGGTGGAAACCATGACAATAGACAATGAAAGCGAACTGCACAAAATCAAGAAACTCTTTCCAATGGCAAAGGTAGTATATTGCTGCGTATATTTTCCTGTACTTCATTTATTATAATTACACCATTTACAGCAGTAACCCTTCTTTATTTTAGATCGTTTTGCGAATTCGTTGTGATGCGGAGGTAGCTCAATGTCCGCTTGGCATGAAATTTGGTTGCGATCCCATAAACGAGGCTCCTAATCTTTTACGTCTTGCACGTGCGCTGGGTCTCAATGTAATAGGTATCAGCTTCCATGTTGGATCAGGATGTCAAGATCCACCGGTCTATCATCGTGCTATCCGCCATTCCAAAATATTATTTGATATAGCTACCGATCTCGGCTTTAAACCTTACCTACTAGATATTGGCGGGGGTTATCCAGGTAACAAAGACACAAGCATTGACAAAATGGCAGACACTATCAACAAAGCGCTTGATGAATATTTCAATAGTAAGTTACACTAGGCTGTTTTATTACAGTCACGATTAAGACATATTTTGCACTTGAAATCGCAACTTATAAGTGAAATATTTTTAGCTGATGCTGTTCACGTGATCGCTGAACCGGGCCGTTTCTACGTAGCATCTGCATTCACACTAGCAACAAGCATCCACAGTAAACGTTCTGTACGCGGAGATGAGAGTTCTTCTGGCGCTATTACGCACAATATGTATTACATCAATGATGGTGTTTACGGATCGTTTAATTGTCTATTGTATGATCACCAACATGTAACTCCTCTTCCTCTTAAAGTAAGTTGCTTTATTGAAGAAAGTGCAAAAGTATCGACAGAATATTTTTTTTTACTTTAACTACAAATGCCACGTATGAAACGTGTTTCGTTAGGATGGCTGTGGAAAGTTGATTCCATCGAGCATCTGGGGTCCAACGTGTGATGGATTGGACAAAGTCGTCGAGAATATCTTATTGTATGACATGGAACTTGGCGATTGGATCCTTTTCGAAAACATGGGTGCCTACACATTGCCTGTTGCTTCACCATTCAACGGATTCCCGGTGCCTAAAGTGCACGTTGTTGCCGATGAAAGCATTTGGTACGAAAATTTTCATATTATTCAATATGTCTTATGCATTTCATCGTTAGGTCTTTGTTCCTTTTTCTTCCTAATAAAGAGCCGAATGATTTCATCTGGACATTTCTTGCAGGCTTTTACTGAAGGATGTTTTGCCATTAACTGAAGATCATTTTGTCATTGGCAATACCCCAGCTAACTTGCGACTTGGTTTGGATATTGCAGGGAACGATATCGATCCATGGATGGACGCTGATCGACAAATAAACTTAGCACCGGCTGAAATATTAGCAGACGCTCCTAATACAAAGTCATCTTTTATGTTCGAATATGTTGAGGTGGATCCTTTGAATTAACCTTGTCTCACATCAATGATTGGTTTCTCACAAATAATTTGGGAGATATTTGCATTTTCCAAAGTTGACGCGCATTTTTGCAACTTTCACTATATCAATCCTTATTTATCTTTTTCTCGTTTTTTTCAATTTGATAATTAAATGATAAGTATGCAAAGGCTCAAATAGTGAAATTTTATAGAGAATATCTGAATTAAGGTGTCGCAACACAGATAGAACTCGTTAAATTGAATACAAAGATTTACCATTCTTGTAAATAGCAATTATTGATATTAATTACAGAAATTTAGACAAATAAACATTATGCGGTAGGACGAGCTCTGTAGGTAATCTGAAAAGACATACTTGGGTTTGTTGACTGTCTCCTGAGCAGTGATGGGTATCTGATTACTGCGAAATGAAAAATAACTTTGTGAGCAGCAAAACGCTTGCTCTATTGGACCGTCTATTTTGCCATTGCTAGAAGGTCAGGAAACATATTTAAGACATGTTTTTTTCAAACTGCCTTACAGAATTTGTTCCACAGTATCATACACATTAATTGATATCTCAACATTCTTTAATATCTAAAAATTATCGTAGTTTGCAAAATGATAGGCTTTTCTGTTCAGTTCGATGAGTTTTTTCTGAATATAAGTGTTGCACATAAGTCTAAATATCTTGTATCTTGTTCCTTCTACGAATTTTCTTTTTCTTATTTCTCTCGAAAATATTGTCTAGACGAAGAGCATATCTAGATATGTTGATTTTTAATCTTGACGTACATTTTTTATGTAAACTGTTTCATATGAATAATGTTTGAAAATTTTTTCACTTATTTCTATTGAAAATAACTTTAGAGTAATAATTGTGTAAAATGCAAATTTTAAGTAGATTATTAAGAGTGGTCCCTTTCCGACATTACTAACGAAGAAATTACTTCTTGCATTATTAATATTCGTGATTGTCGATATTTCTGCCATTGCATGATACACAGAGATATCACGATAGATATTTAATCGCATATTTCTCTGTGCATACATTATGTGTTATAGGGCGTACTATAGCTTCCACATTTATAGATGTAGAAATCGAGATTTCAGAGAGAGGAACTATTTGCTAATTTTTCTTAGAAAATTTTTTACAATTTGCACATTTAATGTAGAACAAGAACTATAATCCATTTTAGTATAAATTATACACATATAAAATATATAAACGTAATCTAATTGGAAAATTTTGTTACTCTCTCTTTCTCTCTCGGTATCTTACAGAAGAAACATATTGGCCATAAGTAGTAACAATTTATAAACCTGCTTTTATTTAGTCTCATATTCCAAACAAATACAAGATAAGGAAATAATTTCTTAAGTTTTGGGCATTACTCGAGGCAAGTTAATCTTCTTCTATGATTAATATTTTACGATATAAACAAAAAACAAAAGACTTCGTTAAAATATTAAGATGACACGTACAACATATGTACTATATATTATAAGGAACAAATGTATTTCCTGAAATTCTTTTTGCTATATCAAGCAAACATAGAAACTCTGTAGAATTGCTAGGAACTTTACGGCATTGAGGCAGCTGTCACAAGATTCAAAGGCAATTGATAATTTCTTATTATTATTCTGATTGTATTATATGTCTACTATATTATTATTCTTATTACTATTACATTATATATTATTAATATTATCATTTAATTATGATTAATCGGTTAATAAATGTAATGAAATATATAAGATCAATATGGATATTTTTGGATATTACACTTACACCATCATTTTAACAATCTATTCTGGCACTTTAACAATCATTCTGGCGAGTCTTTGTTAAAGTCACGTTTAGTACATGTATAAGAGACACAGAAGATATTTTTTAGTCATAGAACCCTCATATATATTTTTTAACTTTTTTGTCGTGATACTAAGTTGCAAATATTATTTGATATATATGTCTCCGTATAATATAACAATTTTTAACGCGACTAACGCTTAGGATTGCTGATTTAATTTTGGTAGGGACTAAGTCCCAGAAATTTCTTTGAATCTGCACATGTAAGAATTCCAGCAGCTAACTTTGAAAGAATTATAGCAGGTACACAGGTTTACTTGCGAGGTAGATAAAGCGGGTAAATCGTGGATAACGGATTTGCAGCGGCGTGGTTAGAGTAAAAGTATGGTAGAGTAATGGTAGAGTATGACCTTTTCATAATCCTTACCGAAGTCAGTTTATCGTGCCGCGTGTAACAAAACGTGATTTCCATTTCACGATATAAACCCACGTGCGGTGGAATAAAGCCTGAGGGGAAATGTGAATGTATAATATCATCAACATTGTGAAAAACCCATCATTAGCCCGTTATTCAACTGGTAATAACATGGTATATATACTATAATTTTACGTGTAACAATATGACGATACTTATATGTCGAGTGTAAGAGAGAAAGAATGCCTATTTCTACTTTTACATGAAATTAAATAATTGTACGTGGTTTCGCGTACAATGAATCGCAACACAGCAGCTCAAATGATGAATTATCTCGGAAAAAAATGCTAGTGTTTATACAATTTCGCACTCAAAAATTTTTATATTCGTATCAACATCTCAAAATCTTTTAAAGTTTCACTCCATAAATTTACCTTTTTGTTTTTATTCTATGAATTAATTTCTATAATAAAAATATTCATTAATGTAGTTAACATAATGTACACGTTTTCTTCTGTAATCAAGAATTGAAAAGATATCGCGCGACACTGATTAAAAGAAGGAGAGAGAAGATTAATTTTGATAAAAAATATCTAATCAAAGGGATGAAATCTGATTATTAAGCTTTTAATCGCTCGCGAACGAATAAGACTAAATGATCGATGGATGTGTAAATAACTCCAAAAATTTGCAATGATAACATGAAAAAGAAGAAGTCTCAAATGTAATGTAATTAACACATTGACGAGTAGTCAGCACATACACACGACGTTATAGATAAACATTTATTAAATCGAGGGTTATACAATTTTCAACCTTACATATAATACTTGAAATTGAAAAGCGTATAAGTAATTCTAATTGTAATAATAGGATTATAGTAACGTTAATTATCGATTTTAATCTTATTATTTTAATTTTAAATAATTACGATTTTAATCTTATTATTTCTTATCTTATTATTTTTTCTTATTTTTTTCTTATCTTATTACTTATCTTATTTCGGGACATAAAGCCGAAAATCCTGTAACTTCTGATCTAAGTTCAGGCATACATGACGTCGTGTGTAGTACGTGTCTTGCTTACGCGACACAGCTGAGTAAACGAACACATTCGACCCAAACGTCGTTATCGTAATTTCTAGCGCGGTGTCGGAGACATGGAAATTATATGAGACACAGTGGATGCTGTATACGCAAAATGAAAAAAGGAGGAAATAATAAGAAAGGCAGTGAGGAGACGGATATTAATGCAAATGTTCGACTCGACATTTGATTCAAGATGCGACTTCGTGCAACTAGGAACAATCAGGTGATGTCTCGTGACGTCGATTAAAGAGATTGTAAGACAAGATGAGTTCACTTTCACTACGTCAGATAGCACAAAACGTCTCAGAATCATTTTGAATGTGTTCACAATGTTCTGAGAAATGCTCTAGAACATTCGGAGTACATCCAAGATAATATCAAGACGCGCGTCCGCGTGTTTCGTGCTATGTAGAGATACATATAAATTTAAATATGATCTGACTACTCATATAATTTAAAAAAAAACATGACTATCCGAGAATTGAGATATATAAAAATAAAGTTGACAATTTTTTATACGTGTTCCTTGAAGCGTGCTATTTTTAATTTTAATTTTTAATTTTTTGTAAATATTTTAAAATTAGGGTTTTAATATGAGAGAAACTATGAGAGATATTAGAAATTAATATATCGACATTATACATAAATTTCAGAATTATTAATTGTTTTGTTTGAAAAATATGGCGGTAGAAAGTTCGTAATTTATGGTAATACTCGAAATAGATATACATATACACACTGTAAACATTTTTATATTAAATTTAATATATTTCATATGCCTCAGTTCATCCATCCTAATTTTTGTGTTAATTTAATGCAAGATAAAAATGTAAATAAATAATAAATATGTTGAAAATTAACACGAAAATATAACTTGCATACTACTCCGTTATTTTAAGACTTGAAAATGATGAATATCAATACAGAATAACCAAAATAACGCAACAATAATATATTAAATTAATATATAGGTAAGTTAAAAATTGGACATTAAAAATTGGACAAGAATTTTTATACGGGTTGATTTCAACACTGATATAAAATTGTTTACCGTGGACGTATTTAAACATTTATACATTTATATACTATTATCTATACATTTCTATCAGGTCAACTGATGTACAAATGAAGTATTGGTAAGAAAAATAAAATAATATTTTTACTTGTGATATCCATCTCAACTGCATCTAAAATTAATATTTATTACTTGGATAATAAAATTAATGAATAGAAACGTAATTTTGTTCGACAAATAGTAAGCTTATGAGTA
This sequence comes from Odontomachus brunneus, assembly GCF_010583005.1. Taxonomy (NCBI): domain Eukaryota; kingdom Metazoa; phylum Arthropoda; class Insecta; order Hymenoptera; family Formicidae; genus Odontomachus; species Odontomachus brunneus. The sequence continues at coordinate 101,016 of NW_022639466.1, read as the reverse complement.
GTCCTCTTAATGCGTCATGGTAAAAATACAATACTGAGCCTTACAACCTCCTTAATATGTCACGCGGTGAAAAACTGAAGTGTGATAATTGAGGGGAAATCTCGTTTCAGATAACACAGAATTACTTATTCGAAAAATGACAAACGAATGGATCACTCCTTTTTTTTTAACTCTCGTTATCGGGTCTCGTGCAGAGCATCGTAAGGTTAAAGAAATTGTGAATTGCGCATTGTTTATGTACGTATACATTATTTACGCTACGTCGCGAAATCGCAGCCGGAGATTTCAACCGGCCAAGGTTTTGGACGGTGCACACGCGGCGCAAGCGAGCAGGCAGGCAGGCAGGCAGGCAGGCGAGCAGACAGTCATGGTCCCCGTTATGTATTGTGAAAGGTAGAGACTGCAGCTTTATTAGTAATGCGCTGCCTAACCGGATGGTTACACAACAATTACTAATCTCCCTATATATAAAATTATTGTTTACACGCGGGGCCGTCACAATATTTTCGTCCGAGTCGGGCAGACTGTATGTCGAAAAACAAATTAACGAAAACGAGTGTATAGCTCAAAAACTCACCAAACGACAAACAACGAATACACTTTCGCACGAAAGTTAATTTATTCGTCAGCGATGAAATAAATCTTTATCGCCTACGCGCATTCGTGAACGAAATTCATTCGGACGAATATGTTTATGCTTTTGTTAAACTATGTATTTTTTATGATTTTTCGCCGTTCTCGATGACGGAAAGTTTCCATGTTTGTGGATTAGGTACTTATTGCTTCGTTTAATTGGCATATTTTTTACAGATTATAATACGAGCCTGTAAAAACGACTCTGGCACGATTCGAGAGAATTACGTTCCTCGCGGCTGCTTCCCCGGCTGTGCACAGTGAAATCTTTTTACGAAATTCCGTGACTCGCGCGGTTCGATCGATATTGCGAGATCGCATTAGAAATTTGGTTCTGCGGGGACTCGTAGGAACGACTTCCGGGTTTTGTTATCGAAATTCGCTGGCGGCTGACGGTTCGATAGCAGTAAGAAATCAATGGTATAACGTTTCGCAATCATAAATCATAAAGGCTGTTATATATCGTGATAACGACGATAAGAATGTAATCGCAAAACTCGCAACATCTGAAAAACTAAACGTCTTCGTTGAATATATTCAATCGATTGTCTCCCCTCAAAAATGCGCGTGACTGGAAAAAGGAGAGATTTGCACGTTATTATACGTTATTATACTCGAGATATAAAATAATAACGAGATTAATCGGTTACGTAAAAGCAACCGGAAAGAGGATGAAGAAGAAGAAGAGGAAGCCCGCGGATTTCTTTTTACTTCATATCCAGCATCGCGAGCGAGCTGTGTACTTTCACTTTCGTAATTAACGTGGATGGCTGTAGCGCGCGGATGGTTTGTACGCGTTCCTAAGAGCCGAATGTCCGACGAAAGACGAAAGAGAAGGGGGGAATTGGAGGTAACGCGGATTTCCCCATATATGCAGATTACACTCGACAGATTCACAATCGGGCGACTCTCGCGGTGTGCGATTACTGCTATTTTCACCAATGTCGCGATAATTACGGCCACTATGCCGCCCCAGGATACGTGAGCCTGGCGCGAGTTACGTTTCCACTAGGCGCAACTCCTGGTAACGCCGGCCTCGGACTTCCTCGCCGTCCCCTTCGGCTTGGATAACATATAATAACGGCTATGATACAAGGCGGTGCATAGTCGATTTCACTTTTAGCCGGACTCACGCCAAGGAGCCGCTGGCTGCATCTCCTTCTCTTCGCTCCGCTCCGTCTACATTCCCACTTTCCGCGAGGTGCTTTGTCTTTCTCTCGATCGTGACGGCGCGCTTCGCCTCGTCCTCGTCCTCGCGCGATCGGCTCGAGTAGTTAGTGGGTTTCCTCACCGCGCCGCGAATATAAGAATTCATCGGTGATATTCCGCCGGTCATGGAATCAACGCTGAAATCATAATCGTATTCTGCACATGAACTGGATTAAGGGGTTTCTCACTTTTAGATGCCTGACAAAATATTCAGGAATTTTTTTTGGATAAACTACGCAACGCATCGACTTCTAACTTGGCATATTTGTTATATATATATATATATATATCGTAAAATGTTAATTTTAACATTTTTTACACGTCTCAGAAAGTCCAATTTTAATTTCGTGTATAAATAACTCATTCATAATGTGTTATTTATCAATGAATTATAAATGTTAATTAATTGACACTCATTATTTTAAAATTGTAGTGCGTTCGTATTGTAAACCTTGAGTTTTTATTATCAATAAAGAGGGTTTATGATTGAGCCGAAACGTCTGATTATTTATATTAATTACTCATGTTCAATAAATATTACACGATTTCCTAACACAAGGAAGGTTTTACCCATATGGTACATAGCACTATTAGTCCTGTGCTTGAACTCGAATTGCCCCTTTTTCCTATTTTTTGATTGATATCTTCGTTTGTGAGTTCTTATTTCTTTCTCTAAACTCATTATTTTCTTACATTTATGCTTGTTATTTTGACTTTAAGCTCAATTGTGAAAATAACATAAGGAATAGTAAAAAATATACGGAAGAATAGTTAAAATAACTCGTAAAGGAATGTCAACAGCACATTTTTGTTCCTATAATATGTATACAAAGATGAACGCGTTATAACTTATTTTTCATATTATATTACCATTTGATGTTAATTACTTTAACATAACTTATTCATGATAGAAACATTTTCTCTTAATAAATTTGGTTATTCTATATGTTATATAAAGTTTACAATAATTTGTAGACTCGCTTTTTAATTCTTATTAATATAATATATTAAAGTAACTTTTAAAAAAATGTTATTCTTTTATAATTGTATTAAAAAATTCAAAATAATATGCCATTTCTAAGTAACATATAAAAAATGTTAAGTTATGAAGTTGACATTAATACAATACACTAAATATCACAAAAATAAGAACATATCGATAATATGTTAATTTTACATTAAAAAATATCAAAAAATAAGTAACATGAAAATTTTAACATTTGTATGCAAAATTTCTAACTTTGCAAGTACAAGGTAATATAAAAAATAAATAGTTGTTCAGAAATGCCGCATCTAACATTTTCAACACGTCTTTCTCGAAATCATGTTTTCAAACCTAATATGCAAGATTTCTCGAAGACTATTGAATCAAAATTTCATAATAAAAAAGATTACTCTGATATCAATTAGTATGTTAAGAGTCTTTAAAAGCCTATATATATAAATATACAATAGTATAAAAATTTGCTATATTTAGTAAATCTGAAATATGATTTATTAATATTATATTGATTTTATTGATTATATAATACCTGAAAAATATTTTTAAAGTCAAAAACTTTTCGCGCTTTTATTCGGACTCTCTTCAATAGTAAATAAAAATACACAAGTAAACATAAGAATCAGATAATCAACAATTTTGTACTATTGTCATACAAACGAGATAACAAATTAGCAAATCGATGAACATTCATTTTGTTAATCACTGAAGAGTGTTCAGATGGAACCGAAATGTATAGATTTATGATCAATAAAATATAGATTTCTTGACTTTCAAAATATTTTTTCAAGTTTATCTTAATTTTATGGCATAACATTTATTTCTACAACATTCATATATAGATATTTAAAGGCTTTTGACATACTGTTAATTGATCTCAAACTTACCACATATCTTCAGTACAAGTGTAGAAGCTACATATCTCGAATTTTGCGGAAAATTGAAAATTGACGAAACAGTGTCAGTGCAAAATGTAAGTTATCTTTCTCACAGAAAAAAGCAACTTTTTCTCACAGAAAAATTCTTCACAAAAAATTCCTCGCAGAAAAAAGCAACTTTTCACATAATACAAAGATATTAAAATTTTAGTTTTATTTATTAAAATAATTTATTTTTATATATTTAATTTATTGAAATTAAATTTAAAATTTCAGAGAATTCGAAGTATATGCTTATATTAAAAATATGTAGAATGGTTGAAATCAGTTATTTGAACAGTCTTTGAGAAATTTTGTAAAACAAATTTAAAGACATGATTTTGAGAAAAAAATTTCCGGAGTATGATTATATGTTTAATGTTCCTTTATGCTTATATAATAAATATGCCAAATTACAAATTGTAGCCTGTTTTTGAGCGTCTACAAAAAATGTTAAGTTATGAAATTGAATTAATACACACTAAACATCACAAAAATAATAACATATCTGAATATGTTAATTTTACATTGAAAAATAGCAAAAAATGAACACATGAAAATTTTAACAGGTAAAAGGCCCCTTGAGAATCAATTACAAAATATATATAGAGTGTTTTTCTTTCTCAAGAGCACGATCGTTATTTTATCCTTTTCTTATAAGACTACATAAAATATTATTTTGAAAAATGACGATCTCTTCCAACGAGCTGTCTTGAGTTTCTTGCATCCGTTATGAAATATTGTGTACATAGTACGCGATGTATAATAATGTATCCGCGACGTATCAAAGTTCACGTCAGGACGTAAACTCACGGCGCACTGCGAGAGAGCGCGGGCGCGGAACAATTCGAGCACAACGTCGAGTTACACGTACGCGTACATATACCACGCGAGTAACGCGATATATAGGTTCACGAAGTTAAAGCAGAAATTAGGAGCGAACCGTGTCCCCTTTCTCTTGCCAAGCCAAGCGTGATATAAAATACTTTCCCTCTCGCGCGCGCTTGAGACGGAATAGGAGCGGAGAGTCGAGCGCTCGCGCGAGAGAGGCTAGGCAGACAAATGGACAGACAGAGAAAAAACGAGAAAGGCAGGGGAATAGAGAAAAGGACGAAGAACATAGAGGTAGACCCGCGCCTCGTGCGAGAACGGAAAACCGGAAAACGATCGGCGCTAAAAGCCTGCGTCGTTTCCTTACCACTCCTTCGCGCTTTTTTTCCTTCTTTCTTCTATCCGTTGTCTTTCCCTTTCTAGTTGGTACTCGACACCCTCGTCATTGTACATACTCGACTCATACATAGAGTGGTCCTCGACATCAAGTGGCGAGACATTGTCGAGAAAACGTGAATCAATTGACTTTATTATTTGCTATCGAATGCCGCTGACTGAAAATCAAATCCACATTGCAAATAAAGTCTTGTATATAATAAATAGTTAACAAATCTTTTAAATAAATAGTTAAATAGTTAAAAAGGTAAATAGTTAAAAAGTCTTGTAAATAGTTAACAAATGCATTCAGTTGAGCGTTTCAGTGCAATATTTTGTAATTAGTATCAGATATGGCAATATTTATCAATAGTCTAGGAATGATTACAAAATAATAAGTAAAACAAATTTAAATATAATTGTACTAATTTTTTTTTGCTAAATAAAGTATCAAATAATTTCGTAATAATTATTAAATAGTTTGACTGTTACCAAAGTATTTGTATTTCGTATATTTATCACATAATGTGATAAATATTAATATGGTCTTATTTTACAAATTATTTGATGATACGCACCACATCAATTGCTAATAATCATCACCCGTAATAGATATTAAGTTTTGCCAAGGTTATTTGTTAATATTTAATAAATTATTTGATTATATTCACTTACACACTACATATACATATCTACATATCTACATATACGTATCTATTTATATGTATGTTTATATATATTTCAAGTACTTTAAAAGTATTTTAAATTTGAATTGGAGTGATTGAAAAATTTCAAAACTCTCAGCAAATGACGTCAAATGACGTATTACTATTCATATATATGTATATATATATATATATATATATATATATATATATATATATATATATATATATATATATATATA
>NW_022639466.1:76942-94936 GCF_010583005.1 Odontomachus brunneus | reverse complement strand
TATATATATATATATATATATATATATATATATATATATATATATATACATATATATATATATATAATTCCACAATGCATTAAAATGCAATTATACATTAAAGAAAAGATTTGATAATAATCATTAAGCCTGCATATTATTATAATAGTTACCAGATGCTTTGATGAAATAGTTTTAACTAAACGTATGCACGCATATGTGTATCATCGGTTGAATTAGAAAACTTCCTAATAAAATTCCAATTTTAGAGAAGATTTTCTTCAAACAATGCAAAACTTCGACATAAATCAAACGGAATGAATATCTCAGTTTTCTTTTGTTTATTTCCAAAGAAAAATTTTACATTTCTCAAAATTTACCGTGTCGAAATTTACCCTATTGATGCCTCTAAAAATTACCTCGATATCTCTGTACTTCTCGACGGAGTCAATCACTCGACGTGTATACACTTTTCCGGCTGAGAAGCTTGCAATTCTGGCGACCTCGCAATCACTTCCTCTCGGAGAACAGAGACGCGCCGTGTATTATCGCAATCGCATTCGCAATATAGTGTCTGGATTGGAATTATCTATAAAGAAAAATTTTTAACCATCGTAGCGCGTTACGGCAAAAAAAAACATCTTAAACGTAAAGCGCGCCGAAAATTTCAACGCAAACAAACAAATCTCAGAAATTCACAAACGATGTGACTGTCGTAGGGAGCGCTTTCCTAATAAAGCTCGTTGTTTGCCATTCGCATTTTCCACGGCACAAAACCGTGTTCGAAAGGAAATCTTTCGATTCGAGGTTATTAGCCATTTACTCGTTGCGTAACGTTGTAAACGGTCATCCAACCGTGCATGCAATTCGTGGATAAGTAACTCGTTTTGTGGAAAGCTACTGATAATTAAAGTTTCCGCGATGTTGATTCAATGTTTTGCCTCTGACAATTACGCGATATTCACATCCCTCGATTTAACACAGCCTGTAATTCAACACCTTGGCATGAGAGGTAACCGTGTTACTCCACTTCGCTTGAAAGTAAAAGGACGAATGTCCTATATCTGTACGTGTAACATTTTCTTTCTTTTACCGTCAAGCTAGCGAATGACATTGATTTTCCTTGTTTCACGACGTGGGATTACTATGTCAATCTGCTGTATTTTGTCAACGGACATTTATAACACTAACATTTATAACGGACATTTATAAAAAGTTTTTCCTTTTCAAAGAATTATTCGAGAAATTACTCAGAGAAATTATTCATTAAAAAATTAACAAACGAATATTTCCGATCAAAATGCCGATAAATTTTTATATCCGATCAAGAAACATTCGATGAGAAATATCGGTTCATAATTTTGATCGGAAATATTTGTTTGTTAATTTTTTATCGGATAATTTCTCTCAATACGCGTGTCGCTGGACTTAACTAGAGTAGTGAATCGAAATCATAAATAAATGTATAATAATAATCGTAATACTAATATAAAATATGTACCTCTATCAATTTATTTTCTAACAACAATATCTTCAGGAGAAAGAATTAATATATATATATATATATATATATATATTCCAGAGTTGAGGTAATTAAAACTAAAATAGACATTTTTTATACGTGTTATATATCTTAGGATTGACGTGCTATTTCTAATTTTTTGCAAACTAAAATTAGTTTTAATAAAAAAATTATAATATTAAAGACTAGTAGTATAGCACGACATTATATAAAAAATTTTACAATTACTGATCGATTTGTCTGAAAAATACAGCGATGGAAAGCTCATTATTATGTAAGTTTTTTGTTTTATTATTTATGCATCTCTGTATTAGATCAATTGATGCACAAACGAAGTTTTGCTTATTACGGATCGGGTAAAAGAGATAGGCAAAAAAGAGAAAAAGCAAGGGCGACGCAATTCAGACGTAGGTGTTTATGTGGGGTGCCTGGTGCAATGAGTTGAATGTAATTAACACTACATCTTTTATTCGTATTTTCAAAATTTATTTTCTAATTAGGTAAAACTCGTATAATCGAATATTTTACTTCTACTATAACGTTCTTCTATAACGTTACAATATAACCGTATTTCATTAATTTAAAACATTTTAATTGCTTTTGCACACGATTTTATCGATGGAAGTTGTAGATATAATATGTATGCGTACGTATATATATATTCGTAAGCGCCCGGATCTAACGGTAAATTGCATCGCTCTTACCTACCTTCTGTAGTTGATCCATAATAAGCAAACTACTTATTTTTATAACTCAAAAACTAAGCTTTAGATAACATTTTGCAAAAAGAAAAAAAATAGTCTCAGATTTCTTTAAAAAATATGACACTATAAGGATCAAGAGTTGTTTGGTATTACTCTGTATATATTCACCTTTCTCTCTCTCTCTCTCTCAACTTTAACTCAATATAAAATTTATTATTTACGTAATGAAATAAATATATAGAAACTTAATTTTGTTCGATAAATAGAAAGATGTTTATTTTGAATTTTCTTTTATCACTGAAAGTGCCTCTAAACGTAATTTACAATGATTAACTTTTGGTCACATTTAGAGACACTTTTATTAATGAAAGAAAGTTCAGAAACGCCTAAGTTTATGAGTGGTTCCCTTGATGCACTGGAAAAAAAAATATATACAAGCTTGATAACTTCCTTAAATACTTTTGGCTCGACAAAACAGCGGATTGACGCGAATGTTTCGTCAAGCCAAACAGATGAGCCAAAATTACGGTACTCTAGCGACATACGTTTATTCGTGCTTTTTGGCAAGTGAAACATCGACGTGCAAACTTATGGGGACAGCGTGAAACACGGAGAGTGTGTCGAAGCCGTAACCGCTCGCTCGGCTCCTCTCTCGGAGGACGGCCTTCTCCTGCGCGTGCACAGCCACGTTACGATCCCGATCGCGCCGATCCGGGCCCGGTGAGCACCGTCGAGAGTCCACGTTGGTCCCCACGGTGTGCCTCTCGATTTGTCGCTCATTCCCCACCTTCCAGTCGAGAGACTCGCGCCACCGACGTCGACGGCCACCGTCGTCCGCAGTTACACCGTGTCCGTACGCGCATTCGCATTCAATTCGAATACGCGTGGTGCGCGTGCCCGATCCGACCTCTGAGCCACCCCAGCACGCACGTCAACATCCCCTCGCGAACGGGATCTTCGAACGCACCGCTGTGCGCACGCGCGATCGGAAGTAGAGTGCGTGCTGCGGACGCGCGCGCGCGCGTGCGACGTGTCAATCGGCCTCGGTTGTTGATTCGTTCTTCGGCAGGGTGAGGAAATGTCCATCGTGCGCGCGCTAGCGAAATCGTTCTCGTCGGCAGGCGGAAGGAACGCGTGACTCGGGTCGTCGATCGATCGATCGATCGTTCGTTCGTTCGTTCGTTTGTTTGTTTGTTTATTTGTTTGTTTGTTTGTTCGTTCGTGGAACCGCGGCGGTACGATTGCGGTGAGTTCGATGCTATGTATTTCCCGCGAAATTACCTCTGTGTGTATGTGTGTTTGTGTGTGTGTGTGTGTGTGCCGCGACGAGAGATCTACTCGCGCTCCGCACTTTTACGTTTCCTTCTCTCTTTCTCACTTTGCTCTTTAATTTTGTTCCTCCCCAGCTCATGGATGTTTTCCAGCAAAGACAATACATTACACTGTACTGCATAATATAAAATACTTGTTGGAACCCAATTTATGCTGCAATTCTAGACATAATTGTAAGATTCGCAACTTGCTCTCGTAAGAACTTATGAGTAGATCTACAATTCTATACGTACCGTATGTCGTACGATTACTCGTAAATATCTACGATTTCATGTAATTTACGATATTTACAAGTGATTGTACGACATATGATATGCATAGAAATTTACATTGTAAATTTACTGATAAGTTCTTTACAAGACTTACGCTCTATGCACAATGCCAGGCAACAGGCAATAGGAACAAGGAATAAGAATTCGGATTGGTCAATTATTTCTATTCCCTGTTCCTATTGGCTAATGCCTATTTCTATTGCCTAGCATTGTGCATAAAACATCAAAGTGCGTGTTACAGTTTTCTATTCTTATTTTTATAAATATTTAGCGTATCTACCTACCTAACCTAACATCAAAGTCAGTTTTATTGTTATTAAATTATTGCTATAATATTTCAGTAAATTTTAATTTTTTTTTACACACACATGGAAAAATAAAATTGTAGTAACTTTCTCTACCGGAGAGTGTAGTATTTTAATACTACTAAAATGTTATTTTATGACAGTAAAGTAATTATATTTTGATAAATATTAAAATAATATTAATTTTAAAATCACAAGACAATTCTGAATTGACTAAGATAAGTTGTATTAATGTTTGTATTGATGTTTCAAAATTTATTAAAAGTCCTGCAAAATAACAATTTAAGATCATGATAACATCGCTACCATTTTTAGCAACATAATTAAAAGTTTTTTAAGTTTAAGGGTCTGCAGGAGTGTCGTAGTAGAGACTATGTTTAAGAGGCTTCTGGGGTGAGTGTTTTAGTTTTAAAAATGCTGTTTCTGTAAGAAGATGGGGCTGTTTTTTATTAAATTTTAAAACCTTAATTTGGGTGCGCGCGAAATCTGTTTATAATAATACATTAGTGTAAGAAGCTCATTTTTATTTAAAAAAGATATAAATTTATTTAAAAAATGAGTATTTATGCTTGATTTTTAGATATTTTTGTTAATTTTTAAAAACCTTAATTTGGAATGTGCTCGAAATAATACATAAAAAAATTAATGTAAGGGGCTCATTTTTTTATTTAAAAAAGATATAAATTTATTTTAAAAATGAGTATTTATGCTTAATTTTTAGATGTTTTTTGTTAATTTCTAAAAACCTTAATTTGGGGTGCACTCGAAGTATAATCTTAAATTTTTGTTTTAAGAGATGAGTTTTTAACTTATTTTGTTTAGTAGACATCAAAAGATTACTCGAGCACATTCTAAATTGGGCGATTTTTTCGTCGAAAGTCATCCCTTAATTTGAAGTGGTCTTATAGTGTTATTTTGATATCTACTTGTAATGAACATGATTTTGAACATGATTTTGATATCTACTTGTAATGAACATGATTTTGTTGTTTGTGTAACAATAAAATGTTTAGTTAATTTTTTCAATAGCCTATATTTAACTTTTGAGAAAGAATCTATGATGTGTAACAATCATTTTCGTATTGTTGGTTACACTCGCATTGAAGGATGAACATGATTACCACATATTAAAAGTGTATTGAAATATTGGTGGCACTGATACACTTTATACGTGCTGAAAGATGACTTTTGCTGTGTCGAGCAGTCTAACAATGAATGTATTCAGCGAACATAATGAATGAGTGATCGACTTTTGAAAGATGGGTGTAATTGGTAGATTTCAAAATATACATTAATCATGTATTTACTTAACGCAGTCAATGGCTGCATTAATAGAAAAAGCAGCTCAATGAGCGTTTAGTGATTATTGTCCATGATTAGAGTATTCTTTTAGATTCTTGATAGATCTAAAAGCCAATATTATATACCAATCAAGAGTAATAATCACTAAGTGCCCCTTGAATTGCTCTTTCCGTTGAATGTAGCCAACGTGTCATTGGTTTGGATGATATATAAGATAGACACAGCGTGCCATATATTTTCTTATGATATAAGTTAGGTTTGGCAGAATGGAGAGAGAAGTAAAACATCAGTGAATTTCTATTCTTTGCTGCGCGCGCATTATTGACAGTAATGGCCGTCAATAGTAATATAAATGTATCATAAGATATTGCGCATAAATGCGTAAATTTTATCCCATTTTTCTTTTGAAACACATTATTCATTTAATGAAACATCAATGTCATTAAACTTATTTGAAATCGGATTTCCATTCAAATGATGAAATAATTTAATCATGCATATATGTTCTTGGATAAGAATCTGTGTAATCTCTTTTATGTATTGTCAAAAAGCGGTTGTACATTTCATCTGCGTAGATAAAGACAGAAAATTACTCTATATTTTACCTTTCTCTCCGTTTTGCCAAAAATGTACAATTGGCATCAGAAAGTTATCTGATTTTTGTGACTTTTGCGTCCGTCTTGTTCAATGAGAAAGTTCTCTCATTAACGAACAAATTCTTCTATTGAACAAGATGGATGCATTCCGAAAGTCACAAAACAACCTAAACAACCTTTCTGAAGCCGTTTGTACACTCGTGATCGAAAAGGTTTCCTGTCGGGTTTTTTCTTTATAAATTTAGGAACCTATCCTTCTTGTCTAATAGCAGAATTTATTTTCTAATAAAAGTTTTCTCATTGGACAAGACGGATAGGAAACTTACAAAAAAAAAAAGACAACTTTTCGATCACGAGTATTCATATTGAGTCATTTCCCGCTGAGTAGTCAGTTCCTTCTCTGTTAATCATAGTGTTGCACTATGTCCTTTTTGTTTCTTGCTGGAAAACATTATGTTAGCATATATTTTTGTCTATAATAATCGCGTGATATCCTAGACAGCATAAAATCTCCAGAGAATATCTTGGGACGTTCTCAAGATGTTAAGATGTTTTCATAATGTTTTTAGGATATCCTGTGGAGACCTGTGTTGTCTGCGATAAGTATGAAAAAAAGAGCGTTTTTGGGTAAAAAGTATATTCCTCTGAATATATTGTATCGACGGGGGATTGAATTCATCGAAAAAATTACACAGTTTCAATACTCCTACTTAGACAATCTCGCTCTCTTCTTCACAATCATTGCGAATGATATTTGGATAGAAATTGTGGATAGAAGAAGATACAATAGAAATAATGAAAGGGAGAATCTCATAAGGACACTTCCGCATCTGTGCAACGATATATCGATATCGACGGAGAAAGTACTATAGTGCACGTCGCGTCTGCGCATGCGCGCACTGGAGCGGGAACCAACGACACGGAGCGCGCGCATCTCTTGTTCGCTTTTCGGCGTAAAAGGCGCGCGAGTTTTATTTCTGGCCGGTCGCCATCGCATCGCGTCGCGTTGTTACGGCTTTGCGTAACTGGGAGGACAAGTTTTTTTAGATGATTGTTTTTTTTTTCATGCTTAATCGAGTTTTGTCGTTCATTCCTATTCGGCCCGACCGGTAGACAGACGCGGATAAAAAGCTCGAGTTTTCCTCGACTCTTTGCATTCTCACGTCGATGTTTGACGATCATTGACGTCTCTGCACTAGTCGCTGTGAGCATCGAGTCGTCTTCGGTGCATCTCGATGGTTTTCGGCTCCACTGTCCCTCTCGCTTCAGTTACACTTCTATTCTTCTAGTTACTGGTAGATCGACGCGAGGGACGCAAAGGGTTGAGAGAATCTCGCGAAGGGGCGAAAACGAGAAAGAGACCGTCGCGTGAGAATAGCCGAGTCGCCATCTGACGTTGTGTTGGTGTGACCAGTGATCGTACGGAAATTAATGCATACGGCGATATCGCGCGGAAGCGAGAGAACGGCTGCCGGAAGTCACACGCGCGGAGAAGAGGCGCACACCATCGATCTGTCGAATCTACCACCGCAACTGCTTCCTTTCGCCGTCGCTCGACGCTGAGATCGTGCGAATAGTGTGCATCATCGTACGTGCGAGGAGCGCCGCGCTCTCAGACGACCCATTCGTCATCGTGACGATGCTGAGGATCTTGCCGGCTGCAGCGATGGAAACATGAAGACCGTGACAAATCGCGCATTCGATCGAGGAAGCACCACTCCTACCTACCATAAATGACGTAAGCACCTTCGTATTTCTTCATACCCGACGCGCAGCTCGATGCACCCGAAAATGCTCGCGGGACTGCCGAATGTAGGCCACGATCGTGCAGGTTTACTTCCAAGCAGGTTTCAGTAATAATTAGTTGATCACTTGAAAGTTCAGTTAAAAAGTCAAAAAATAACCTTTTAACTTGGTTAACTTTAAATAAGCTTCTAACACTATCAGCTTCTTTTAAAATACATTTACTTTAACTTGTTAATTTTTAATATTAATGAAATAATTCATCAATATTAAAATCACTCTGGACTGTTTATAAATAGAATTTTGCACAATTAACTTTAATAAATTAATTCGGTTTTAATTTAACTTTTAATTTAATTCTTGTTTATATAGCATTTAATATAACGAACTTTGTAAGTCACCAACTTTAAACTTAGTCTAGTTAGGAAGTAATAGCCGAAATTCACCGGAAAGTGGCAGAATAATTTGAACAGTTCGCGCGGTTTAAATTTTGAGGTCGATCCTGGCATCGTGCATGCCTCTTGGGTCTGAAGCTTTCGTCTAATAAGTAATCCTCACCGATTTTGTTTACCTTTTGTAATTTGATACAGAGCATTCGAAAAGATGATTATTTATGCAAAAAATTTGCTTAAAATCCATTTCAATTCTTATACGACAGGTGTCGCTATAAAATATATCACAAATAACACATTTTAGGAAAAAATGTTTGAATCAAAAGTTACTTGGTTTTGATGGATAAGGAAAAGAATAGTCTCATTTGATCATGAAAAGATTCTCTATTAATCTTGAGAGGGCCTTGATAAAGAATCGTATGGTCAAATAGAGAGGTCATTATCTTATTTATTTATCGAAATCAAAAAACTTTGGACTCAAGCATTTTTTCCTAAAATGCGTTGTTGTTGAAATATTTTATACACGGAGAGAATATTGTAGTAAAAATTACAACTTTAATAGTCCGGGAATAGACTAGTACTATTAATTATAATTATAATAAAATATAATAAATTATGATAATAGAAAGTTATAATAAAACATAATAAAAATGTCATAAATGTAGTAAGAATTATCATGTTTATGGTCATTTTTACTATATTTTATCATAATTTTCGTAATTTGCGTAATATATTTGCAATATTTTCATAATTTATTTCGTAATTTTCGTCTATTTCTAGACTACTAAAGTTGCATTGTAAGTTTTACTACAATATTCTTTCCGTATAGTGTTATTAAAATAAAACATTTCATATATGAGCTGAAATTAACTTTGAGTTAGTATTACTTTCCATAGTCATCTTTTAGGATATTATATCAAACCACAAAAAGATAAACAAAATCGGCGTATATGGTGAAAGATATTTGTAAACTAAGCTAAAACTTGAATTAATGGAGTCTAAAATATTCGAGAACGTAGAATGGCAAAATAGCTAATAAATATAAAATATAAGAATTGTTGAAGACAGATATGAATCAATCGCGAATTGATCAGCCACATTCAAACTGTCCAAACTCGGTTCCATTCAAACTGTCCAAACTTGAATATCTCTAATTGCGGCTGTTCGATCACTATTCGATAATTTGTAACGCGGTATTTTGTCTGAGTTTAAGTTTATATTAGCGAATTCTAAACATAAGCTAACCAATAACATTTTTTATGACACACGTTGCGAAACTGTCGGTGAAGAATGCGGTCAAGAATGCGTCTCCGCAGATCCCAGTCTCGTATTTTCGGCACGATTCAGAAAGCAAGCAGTAAAATAGATCGTCTAAAGCGTGCTCGACGACATTAACATTAAACGTGTAATTGATACGATAAATACGTGATGCTTTTACCGATCTACATGCAATACCATCTGTACGTGCTTGCGAAGCACGTGGTAGCCGCACGACACACGAAGCCGTTTACCAAACAATCGTGCGTTTCGAGCGATTCAGGTCTGTTGTTTCGAAAAGGAGAGCACCTACCTGCCGTTCGTAGACTCACTGCATGTGGCAGCGTCGAAAGCGAGATTTTAATCACTCTCGTTTCTTCTCACCAGGTCTTAGCCATCTTCGCGATCTTTTCCTTCAAGTGAAAAGTGAAGTCTCGTCTTGTCGCGTCATATGTTGCTCTTGATAAGTCTTCAAGGAGAAGTGAAATTCATTATCGTCTTTTTAACACAGACTAGAAACGGTCGTATTTTTTCACGTCACGTGTATATATATAGGATATACCACAATTAATTCGGTGTTTCTTTTTTAAGAAATTGAGCTTTTATTTACAAAAAGAAAATAATAAATATGTCAATGTTCGAAATATATTCCACATCATTCTCCAATACTTTTCTCCATCTATCGAACAGTTGACGAATCTTCTCTCGGAAAAAAAGAAACGGCGGTTTTGAGTCGGTAAATCAGTCGTTACATTTTCGGACTTCTTTCATGCTTTTAAAGTGTATATTAACCAGTTGGAGCAATTGGAATAGATGGTAATATGAAAAGGTTAGGTTCGTTGAATAAACCGCATTAGAGAACATCTTATAACCCAAACAAATAAATAGTGTCCTTCGTTCCTTTTGCAACGTGTGAGCATGCTTCATCTATAAGATAGAAATCACCACTCCGAAACTTTTGATACCATTTTTTACAAGTTTTATGCATTACAGTATCTTTCTTCAAAAATAGTCAAATCATATTTGTAGCCTCGGCAGCATTTGTTTTAATTGGAAAGCGAAAATAGTGCAGTATCTGATATATTATTTATCGGACGTCATCGTGTTCGATACTGTTTTGTGATGTTATGTTGTCAGCTTCGTCAAGCTATATAATGCATTTTAAATCATAAGATTAGCATTGCAAAACCCACTAAATGGGAAGATATTCGACTTTAAAACAGAGTAACAATTGACTAAAGGCCAAATTAATTTGCGAATTGTCTGCAGCAGTTGAAATAAATATTTACGCGGCGGTTGAAATAAACATTTTTGATTCAATAGCAATATTATTAAAACCCATGCTCGAGTTATTAAAACAAATGTATCATACATCGTTTTAATAATTCGAATATTAGTTTCAATAATATTGTTATTAAATTAAAAAGATTTATTCCAAACTGCACGCTATTAACCAATTCTATTGATTCAACAGCATTTTTTCCGTGTAAATGGATATGATAGTATAAGGAAAACATGACAAATCGATAATTATAAAAAGAAATAAATATTTGCGATGTAATTGGTGAAACACAAATTCACGAATTCGACCAATGACACGATGTTTGCGGAAATGTCAAAATCAGGGCGATGCATCAGCTCTCAGATGTATTAAGTACAAATAATAAAATTTTTCAGTAGAAGTATTTGAATATTTATAGCTTTGTAATAACAAACGTAAATTACGTTTTGTCTGTTTAAAAAGTTATTTAATATATCTGAAAATTAATTTATTGATATAAAAGAAAAACTAATTAGAATCTTATTCATTCACGGAAAAAACATTATAATAAAAATTATAAAAAAATTTTTGCAATTTTATCATATAAAAGAATTATGGACTTATGTTTGACTTTTTACTACAAAATTATTGTAATTATGTAAATGTTTTTTATGTCATATGTCAAGGTAGATCGTCAAATTTATAATTTCTATAGTAACTTATATAATAATTTTAGTATAATTCATATTTACAAAAAACTGTAAAAAGAAATATAATTTTAACTACAATACGTAATTTTACAACGTAATTTTTCTCTCTCTCTTAAATTCATGGGAATACAAAATTTACAGATTCGAACGGTATTAATTCAGTAAAAATGTGCGCGATTCACGCATACGAGAACAGGTAGAGGAAGAGGAAAGCGATACGGTTTGTAATGGATGGAATAAAACTTTCGTTTTCAATATCTACAATCTCCTCGTATACACGAACCTGGCGAAACTTGCGAATCAACGTTGTATAACGCGCACGCTTATATGGCTCATACGTTGCTCCTATTGACCCAAGAATCGCTAATCGTTCCAATTAAGCGTCGTACCTCCGAAGAATTCGCGATCTCGTTTAAAAGAAAACCTCAGTATCTGAGACCCGAATAGTCGCGGAGAAAATAAGGAAAACTTCGGCAAACTCACGCAGCACGCGATATGAACTATTTGTAACAATTACGCTTTTCCAATATGTGCCTATTGATTTTTTTATTATCTCGGTTTATTTATGGTCGTCTGGGCGGTCGACATTATCTAAGCTCGCACTACAAGTTTGCAACTGGTTAAACGTGGAACCATTAAAATCTCAAAAATCAACGTAATCAACAGCGATAAACTCTATTCTTTCAAATACCTCCGCTGTAATCGTGTTCCCCTGCGTCTAATGTAAGGATTGACGCGTTTATATAATTGATCGCGATTAATTTCGTCGTAAAAATGAAATTGAATCAAATTGTCAATTGTTTGAGGATGAAATGGAAAGTTAAGAGTTCAATTAAGTTTAGTTAACTCTTCAAGTTAAAAGTTAAGTTTCAAGGTAAAAATGTAGAAACATATGGAACAAGACGAAACTTCGTAACTGAGCTAATTTATCTTACACATAGCATGAAAAATACTACAAAAAATATAATTTTATTATTAACAAACACACACATACTTTGGTACACTGAAAGAAAGATATTTAAAAGTTAGTAAATATTTGTTTGTAATGGATATTATACATATATATGTATATATATATGTATGTATGTATATGTGTATGTATATATGTGTATATGAGTATATATATATATATATATATAATAACATATATTTACTTAAACTAATATAAAAAGTTTTTCAAATAACAGAATATACATTTTTTGAACCCTTTTAAAACATTAACTTTTCATGGATGTTTATTTAATTTAAATAAAAAAGAATTTAGATTTAAATAAATATGTTATTAATATCTATTAAATAAATACTATTTTTTATAAACATATTTTCTCTCAGTGTATGTGAGAAAAATTATAATAAAAATTGTAAAAAAATTTTTGTAATTTCAGGCTATATAGAATTGTGACTGAAATTACCATATATTTTCTTAAAGATGTTATACACGTTTGACTTTTTACTGCAAAATTATTGTAATTATTTGAATGTTTTTATTGTATAGCAGTTAGATCGTCAAATTTACTATATTTCTATATTTGCAATATAACTTCATAGTATAGTCCTGCTTTGCAAAAACACATTGTAAGAAGAAAAATAATTTGAATATAATTGCTACATGTAGTTTTGATATTTTCTCCGTGTATCTACTGCAATATTTTCTGCATGTATGAGTGATGATTTGGAGGAAGCTTAAAACGAGTCGTGACACCTTGCTTCGAATAAATTTGATTCACTCGAGACGACTGGTGCGCGAGTTAACTCACCTTTGCATAACACGCTGCGTGATTATAGGTTGGCGAGTGATGCTATAGCTAAGGTTACTTTCTGTTTCTCTGCTCTAACGGCTGATTTAATTTACCGCCGCTTTCACGTGTGGGCAAAGCTGTTACTAATTGCGCGGAAATATTCAACGCGCGCCGAGTTTCCTTCCGCTCGGCGTGTCGTTTCCTCGATTCGCTCCTCTCAGCCCAATAGAATTTATGGAGTTTCTGAAATTAAACTTTTGATAAGCGTTTGAAGCCTTGTACCGTTTGGGACACTTTCACACCTGGGGAAAAGCAATGTTCCGATAAGTATTCGCGATGGATAGTTGACGCGCAAAGTAGGACGCGCGAGTGTTGCGTCGAGCTCTCTTCAAAGACACAGTGTATTGTCTATTATATTCGCAAAGGAAGTATAACACACACACAATCGTTTCTTTTTATAATTTTATTTTAGGACATTCGTTATTACAAGAAATGGCGGAATATCAACGGTTTCCTCTTTGATAGATTTCCTACATATCGAGATATGTATAGGCTGAGTCACTTAACGTTAGATTCTAAAATATTTCTAATATTTTGAAGGTAAATATGTGTGTAAAATAAATTAAGTAGAAGAGATTAAGTATTTAGAAGAGTTGGACGACCACAATATTTGTTTTTCCCATATGATTTATTCTTTATATCTTTTCCTCTAATATAAAAAGCAACAGAGATATTTTAGAATTTAATTTTAAGTGATTTTACCTTGTACAATTAATCTATTGTTGCGACACAAGTTAACTTAATGGGAACTCTAAATGTCTGAAAAAATAACCTACTATATCCAGGAATTTTTTGAAAAAAACAATCCGCAACATATAAATTGTGACTTGGCATAATTATTACATAAAATTTAAGCATAAAAGAATATTAAAAATATAATATAGTTGTTCGGAAATGTCGTACTTAAAGCTTTAAATGTATTTTTCTCGGAATAATGTTTTTCTCAAAATTAGTACTGAGAAAAAAGCGGTAATATCGACGTCATTTCCGTCCTTTGTCTGTCAGTCGCGCAGTTATCATTTGTTTGTCACTCGATATCTCTTAGGACATCGTTTACGGGAAAAACCGCGCGAATGATTCCATCGATACACCAGCATGATAATAAGGATACGTATGATAAATGAAGCTTATGTCCGGGTTGTACAATTGTCTCTAAGATAGCTTGTGATTCTCCGGTAAGTCTGTCGGGCACATAAAGGACATCCCCGACAGTCATTGTTGGTTGTCGTAACGAGTCCACTGAAGAAAAGGTTACGGCGTGCCGTCTCGATTTTTACAGTTTGAATTGAAGCACGTAAATGCACCTTTTATGTTTTTTTTTGTTACATCATTGCACGTACCGAACAATTGAATCTTTCTCTTTCACCGAACCAATTGAAATAACGATGGACATGCATTTTCTTGAAAAATCCAAATCTCGGAATTCAGAAATTGGGATAATTTTTCGATTATAATCTGAAATCCAAATATCGAAACAATATCTCGAAATATACGCGTAGAGAGTATTATAGTTTTTTTATATAAATTCTTTTCAATTTTACTATGTCAAGTAGTTCAAGAATAAACTGTCAGTAAGGTCTGTCTTACTAAGAAACACAATAAATTTTGCTAGAAAGTCTTTTTTTAGCACATTTTAGTTCTTAAAATATAAATAGTACATACGAAATAAAAGTTTAGTGAATTACTGCAGAATGTCGATCTATTCCTCAATTATAAAATCTTATAGTTTCTTCTCCGTAAAATCGTTTTCGTATACTATTTTCTTGAAATATACAATTGTTCCGAACCTTACTGACAGTTTATTCTTGAACTACTTGACATAGTAAAATTGAAAAGAATTTATATAAAAAAACTATAATACTCTCTACGCGTATATTTCGAGATATTGTCTCGATATTTGGATTTCAGATTATGATCGAAAAATTATCCCAATTTCTGAATTCCGAGATTTTGATTTTTCAAGAAAATGCATGTCCATCGTTATTTCAATTGGTTCGGTGAAAGAGAAAGATTCAATTGTTCGGTACGTGCAATGATATAACAAAAAAAAACATAAAAGGTGCATTTACGTGCTTCAATTCAAACTGTAAAAAGGAACTATCATCGAAAGTATTACATAGATATATATACAAATATATTAATATTTATTTATATTGAGTGTGCTCTTTCGCTTTATTCAAATAAATAGATACTAATATACCCGGTTGTACAACGTGATAAAATTAAAAAAAATTAAAGTTCAGTAAAATTGTATTTTGGAAAATTATCTGGGTATTTGTGTATTTCGATGTTACGGATTTTCAGGAAATTTTCTTCCACTTTTTAAATTATAATCCTTTTTTCAGAATTTTCGGATATTCTATATTTATCTGTTCTCTCCATATGTATTTCTTTCGAGATTTCTAGATATTATTCGAGATTTTCAGCTTTTATATATATTTTTTTTCAAATAGGATTTTCAAATACTGAACAGCGAATATTCCAAGTTCGCGCTTTCGAGTGACAATCATATGTGACACGCAACGTATTGTTAGATGCATCAGATATGAATAAAATATGCCTCGAATCGGTAATGATTGTCGTTGTAAACAAATTAAATCATAAATATTCTAATAAAACATGCGGAACCACACGACGTACATACGTACATGAAAATGCCAATTATCATGTAACGCCTCGATATAAGTAAGCAATATGGTTATTACACGCGCATAAGAATTGCATTTACGATGCAAAAGACCAAGTACGTTCCGTTTGATACATCGTAACTTGAAATCACCATTTTAACTATCGCGATTGCCACACTATCCTCCATTACGTAATCTCGCGTCGTCCCGCACCCGCATCTTTGAGAAGGGTTGAACATCGTATAGTTCACGATTTCCCAATCCCTGGCATTTTATTTACTCCTAGAACATTGGTGAACTCTCTTTTGAAATTTTGAGCGAAAATTCGCCGACGTATACATGACAAAAATACAATGGGGCGATTTTCCATGTTGCTAGCAAATTTTATAATATACGTTGTGTGAGAGAAAAAGTATCTAAAAAATAAAAAAAATATGTTTTCGGTGTGAATATTAATATTTACTTAAATATAAATATTATATATAAAATTTTACCAACTTAAAATTTATATTTACTTAAATCAAAATTATATTACTTCAACAAAATAAACAATTACTTTCATGAAAAATTACAGATTTAAGAAAATATATGTTTTCTTATTTGAAATAATAGTTTATCTGTAGAAATAAATAATATTTAAGAAATAAAAAAATAACAAATGAAAGATATTTATTTAGTAAGTACTAATATTTACCTAAATTGCATATAACATTTTAGAAATTTCTATGAAATATATATTTACTTAAATCTTAATTATTTTGTTTAAATAGAATAAACAATTATTTCCATGAAAGATTACAGGTTTAATAAAATGTATATTTTCTTTTTTCAAAAAAATTTCTTTGTGCAAAAATATATATTAATGTTAGAATAAATATGTCACTACACCCACTAAATAATTATTTGTTTATTATTAAATAAATATTTATTTATTTTTTAAATATTTTTTTTATCAGTGCAATATATATATATATATATATATATATATATATATATATATATATATATATATATATATAAGTATTATACATATATACAGAGTGTTCCATGACAAAATATATGTAAAAGAGAGTGTTCCTAAGATAAAAAGCAGAACATTATATAACTATGAATTAAATTCACAATACTTATATTTATTAAATATAGCGGACAGGCGTCCACTATATAATGCCCTTTTATGCACAAAATATTTCTGTATGACCCAATCTTTTACATGTCTTCTTAATTCGCTAATAATTATGTCGGTCTCTTTATACATATATGAATCAACATATATACATACACACCTATATATATCTATATGTATGCATGTATATATGTATGTATGCATATGTATATATAATGAATCTTGACCAGAATGTAACATTTTCCTTCTCGCGGCTCAGTTAAAGATATTCTTCCTAGAAATTGCAGAGGGCAGAAACCAAAGTCGCGTACAAATGTTTCAAGCATTCGGGCAGCAACTGTAACCGCAAATTGAAGGAAATAATAAGAATAATGGAGGTTATATAACGATTATAAATAAAAATCGAGGCTTCCTATGACTCGGGTGGATTTTACCAAGACTCGGACGTCTTGTCGTCGTACACTCCGGCCACTCCTGGGAACTTTCGTGCGGTAATCTGCAATTCAGAAAGCCGAGACCCTGGTACCGTCAGTCATCGCGTATAACGGGCCAATGTAGGTGACGGTTGAAAACGCCATGCCGGGAGTAGAAAATTACTCGCTTCGCTCGGTACAGAGCCACAGATCAGCTGTGCGCCACTCCGCTCCGATCGTACGCCCGATGATTGCAAAAGTGAATCGGCGATTTCTTGGACGTCGAAAGTCCTTTCCCGCGAGAGACGCAGCGCACGGCTCTCGCCATACCTAATCGACGTGGTGTTCCGCGGTAGAGAATCGTGCCAGCACGCGACGAAGGAGATATTTCAAAAGTCACGGGCATTGACCCGAGCCACAAAGGTCCGACTAATCTTTAGATGGTCGAATACATGATTCGTTCTCGCGAGTACCTCCAATAAGTTCGAGATGGACTAATTGATTTACATGCCTAATTGATGAGCGAAGTGAAGATAAAAAAAAACCCGTCGCTCTACCATCACGGTGCTCTCGAGAGCCGCGTGGTTTCGAAAGTTCGGTACACGGAGGGTCAAAGAGGAACGCGAATCGCAGGAGAAAAAAAAGTCTTTGAGT
>NW_022639466.1:73290-76932 GCF_010583005.1 Odontomachus brunneus | reverse complement strand
ATATATATATATATATATATATATATATATATATATATATATATATATATATATATATAAGTATTATACATATATACAGAGTGTTCCATGACAAAATATATGTAAAAGAGAGTGTTCCTAAGATAAAAAGCAGAACATTATATAACTATGAATTAAATTCACAATACTTATATTTATTAAATATAGCGGACAGGCGTCCACTATATAATGCCCTTTTATGCACAAAATATTTCTGTATGACCCAATCTTTTACATGTCTTCTTAATTCGCTAATAATTATGTCGGTCTCTTTATACATATATGAATCAACATATATACATACACACCTATATATATCTATATGTATGCATGTATATATGTATGTATGCATATGTATATATAATGAATCTTGACCAGAATGTAACATTTTCCTTCTCGCGGCTCAGTTAAAGATATTCTTCCTAGAAATTGCAGAGGGCAGAAACCAAAGTCGCGTACAAATGTTTCAAGCATTCGGGCAGCAACTGTAACCGCAAATTGAAGGAAATAATAAGAATAATGGAGGTTATATAACGATTATAAATAAAAATCGAGGCTTCCTATGACTCGGGTGGATTTTACCAAGACTCGGACGTCTTGTCGTCGTACACTCCGGCCACTCCTGGGAACTTTCGTGCGGTAATCTGCAATTCAGAAAGCCGAGACCCTGGTACCGTCAGTCATCGCGTATAACGGGCCAATGTAGGTGACGGTTGAAAACGCCATGCCGGGAGTAGAAAATTACTCGCTTCGCTCGGTACAGAGCCACAGATCAGCTGTGCGCCACTCCGCTCCGATCGTACGCCCGATGATTGCAAAAGTGAATCGGCGATTTCTTGGACGTCGAAAGTCCTTTCCCGCGAGAGACGCAGCGCACGGCTCTCGCCATACCTAATCGACGTGGTGTTCCGCGGTAGAGAATCGTGCCAGCACGCGACGAAGGAGATATTTCAAAAGTCACGGGCATTGACCCGAGCCACAAAGGTCCGACTAATCTTTAGATGGTCGAATACATGATTCGTTCTCGCGAGTACCTCCAATAAGTTCGAGATGGACTAATTGATTTACATGCCTAATTGATGAGCGAAGTGAAGATAAAAAAAAACCCGTCGCTCTACCATCACGGTGCTCTCGAGAGCCGCGTGGTTTCGAAAGTTCGGTACACGGAGGGTCAAAGAGGAACGCGAATCGCAGGAGAAAAAAAAGTCTTTGAGTGTTTCTGAGATCGTTATAATCGCAACGAAATCTGAGATCTCAAGCGCGAATTAGAGAAACGCTGTTTTATAACGCGCAAAATAACGGTGGTTCGCGCGATGCGATCGGAAATATAGCGAGGTGTCGGTTTACGAGTATCTCGAGCCGCGCTCCTGCCAATAAAAAAGAATTTACTTTCAATCGCGTAGCATTGAGCCACGGCGCTCACGTGGAATACCACGTGAACGTAGGTGGCGAGAACGTAGCCGTTCTAAAGAGCAGAGCGCCTTGCAATTAGGGATTTACGAGCGCGGGTCTAACATTACGGCGAAAATGGGATCTCTCTCGAGACGACAAGCAGCGAGTTCTCGATGTATTTTTCGAGATTTCAACGACGAATGTGTATCCCTCTTTCTCTCTCTCTCCCTATCTCTTTCACTACATCTCTCTCTCTCTCTCTCTCTCTCTCTCTCTCTCTCTTTCTCTCTCTCTCTTTCTTACGCAACGAGCAACCCGATTGATCCGAGCACACGCGGAGATGCTGCCTGCCTACCTCGCGATGCGGATTTCGCGTTGCGAAATAACGCATCTCTCGATCGCGCGACGCGCCTGTATAACTACACTGAAAAGGTCTTGCAATAGTTAACAAATGCATTGATAACAAATTGGTTGAGCGTTCCAATGCAATACTTCGTGATTAATATCAAATATGGTTACTACAAATATACTAGTTACCAGAATTAGAAATGATAATAATTAAAAAATAATTAGTAAGACAGATTCTTCATGTAATAAAACCAGTTAAATAGCTTGGTGATTAATAACAATTAATTTAGTAATAATTATCAAATGGTTAGACAATTGCCAGAGTATTTGTTTGTTTCATATATTTATTACGTAATGCGGTAAGTACTACTAAACAATGTGATTTTATTTAGCAAATTGGTGATACGTAAATTGGTAATAGTCACTAAACCTTGGCAATAGAGATATCAGAAATCTTCTTAAGATTAATACCAAATTATGTGATTGTATTTTAAACGTTTAAATATTTTATCAAAGTATTTCATAAGTATTATCGAGGCTTTTTTTATGGTTATTACCGAATTGTTTTTTCATATTCTCGCTAAATGTATTCATACATTGAATAAAAGTTTTGTAATAGTTGAACAAATGAATTTGGTTGAGCGTTTTAATGCAATATTTGATAAATAATATCAAATATGGCACTAGCTGTCAAAACATTTCTGCTAATAATTACATAATAATAATTAGTGGGGCAATTTCTTCATGTAGTTGAACCAATCAAATAGCATAGCAATTAAAAACAAATATTTTGGTAATAATTGTCAAATATTTTGACAATTATAAAAATATTTGGTCATTTCGTCATATTTATTGCATATTGTGTCAAATATTACTAAACAATGTGGTTTTATTTAACAAATTGTTTGGTGTGAACGAACAGAGTAGTCGCTTATTATCGCAAAACGTGTTTTTACTGAAAGGCACAACAGCAAGCGTCTCGAAATTATCAATAATTGCGATAAAAATTCAGAGAGTAGAGAATACTCGATGGTGCTTAACGGTTCACGAGAGAAAACGACAGTGTCATGTTGACGGGTCGATTATCGGGCCGGTTGTAATTCCGTTTGCAGCACAGACGCGGGTCGAGGATAAGGATGACGACGAAGACGAAGACGACGAGTACGACCACGACAACGACGACGACGACGACGATGACGACGAGGACGGCGCTCGCGACGGCATAGTGGCGATGCGGTGAAAGCACAGATATTTTGTAACACGCGCTCCTGCTATTCCGTTTCGTTCCATACCATTCCATTCCATTCTGTAGTATTACTCGTTGCGATCGCTCGACTCGACTCGGTTCGGCCCGACTCGATTCTCGGCCGCCACGTCGTTTACTCGCGCTCGTCTCTCGTAATCGAATACGAACACAATAGCATAGGCAGGCGCACCCAGAAAACATTTTTCTCTCTCCTCGTCCATGTTCCACGAGATTCTCGTTTTATAGTTGACTAAGCCGCACCGCGACAGTTCACACTCTTATGCGATCAGACGTCGTAGGAATGCGCGTGTTCAAATGTAAGCGCGACGCAGCGAGTGAACACATGGGAGTATTGACGGAGAGTGAACAGTGGATCGCGCGTATAATTAAAAGCGAGGTGCACACTCTTAGGAGCAGGTAACCAGATAAACAGGTGTACGTGAATTTGGGAGCAATTTTATACATACAGAGTGTTCAGCATAATGATCCGTACGGTTTTTAAACACTTTCGACGGTTTAAGGGAAAGGTTGCAAAGTGAATTTTCAACTGCTTCGAGCAGTATACTATTTTTGATAAAAAAAAGACAAAAAATATTTTTTTCATAAAGAAATCAAGGTCACCTTAAATTTTTCAAATG
>NW_022639466.1:18224-73280 GCF_010583005.1 Odontomachus brunneus | reverse complement strand
TATATATATATATATATATATATATATATATATATATATAGGGTGGCCCACATAAAGTATTACAAGCTAATAACTTTAAACATATTTGTCCTATCAAAAAGTTGTTCATGAGAAAGTTTCATACATTCGAGGGGCCTTTCTAACTACATAAACAAAAAAGTCTATTACCATTTTGCAAATAACACGTAGAGTTATGAGTTATTCATTAAAGAAGATTGTCGGATAATCGCGTAGGATAATGCACCAATGTTCTTTAATTAATAATTAAAAACCTACACCGTTATTTATAAAGTAATGGAGGATTTTTTTGTTCAGTTTAACTTAATCTGCAAACACACGACTGCAGACGTCGCTATCTGTCATATCACGCATGATTATATCACGTCAGTTTTTTTTAATTAATAACTCGAAATTACGTGGTTCTTCGAGAACTAGTAGAGGAATTTTTTATTCTTTTTATTTAATCTATCTGTACAAAGCAGCTCTGATGCGAGTTATAGGATATCTTGTATACACGATTTTTATAAATAGCTCATATATGATGGTTATATTTATTATATAAAATTATGAAAAAAAAATACGAAGGAAATACGAAAAAAACGACCAAATTTTGTTTAAAACAATATGTTACGTAAAACGTAATACGAAAATTTTGGTGTATAATTTTGAGTAAATTTGTTGTTGCATCAATAAAATTAAAAGCTTCCATTATTGTATAATAAAAATTTAATAATTAATTCATTATAATATATTTTTTATCTTATAAATGTAATTTAAAAAATTGTAGAATTTCCATCATCAGTTGTTCTATATCATGATAATCATGAAAGTCTATCTGGGTATAAACTAGGAAAATGACACAGTTTGTTATAGTTACCTTCAATCCAATACAATTCTATTTCTTGTACGGCTGTTCAAACATATAAATTAATTACACTAGTCCACACATAATTTATTACATGGAACTTTTCATATGTTTCTTATGTATTGTTATGCGAGAGAAAGTATCTAAGTAGATAGGTATACATAAATTTGGTAGCAACTTTATTGGACGTTTTGTAACGGTTGACTTTCTTGTGAGTAACTCACATGACATTTATATTTATTTCATAGTATGATGAAATACAAGTGCGAAAAAAATACGAAAGATTATCAAAATTTATTTAAAATAACTTTATGATATTAATTCGTCTTTTTATTATTTGATTTTGAAATTATAGATAAAACCAAAAATGAATTCAGAATTTCTCCATCGCTCACAGTACTTTTTGTAACGGTCATCTGAGGTTTAATTTATTATATACACGACATTCCACGTAATTTGCAATTCGATTTAATTTAAAATTCCTTATATTACTCCTCCAAAAATTTAAGCAATATATTCCTCTATAAAAATTCAGTAAAATTAACGATTTTTCTTCAATTATACATAAAGTATAACAAAAACTATGTGATATATATTTTTTTTATTAAAGTAGTGTAATACAAGTCAAACACAGTAGAAAATTATAGGATTCTACATTTCAAATAATAAAAACCGTATCTGTATATATAGAAAAAA
Source organism: Odontomachus brunneus (assembly GCF_010583005.1). Taxonomy (NCBI): domain Eukaryota; kingdom Metazoa; phylum Arthropoda; class Insecta; order Hymenoptera; family Formicidae; genus Odontomachus; species Odontomachus brunneus. The sequence continues at coordinate 71,719 of NW_022639466.1, read as the reverse complement.
TAATTTTTTTTATATTTAAAAATTGTGTCACTGGAAAATTATGGGTGATAGAAAAACTGTTTGCATTTTTTAAATTTAGCACAAAAATATATTATATAAAAGAATATTACATAAGTCACATAATTTAATTCACATGTGAGAAAAAAGTTCTGTTTTTGTAGGCCAGTGCGGCTTTAGTTGCGCGAAGTTCTCAGACGGGTTCATTCAACCGTCTCCAGCGAAGTTTCCTGTCTTAGCTTTATTATATGTTATATATGCATATGTCACGTGCTATATTATCGTTGCGAAAGAGGTTGAAAACAATTCGAGCCGACGATTTTTGCTTTCTTATTGCCGCGCGTTACGTGACTCAAGTACTAATCGTAAATTGGCCGACTAGTCGCTCCGTCCAGTCTGTCTGACTGCCATTCGCTTGAAATATTCAGTGTCGGAAAATGTGCGTGACCTTGACACGCACCTTCCAGACCGCGGTCTCTTCGACAGGACGTGCCTCGAGCATCAAGCACGCGGACCGCGCGCTGTTGGAAATCTGCGGCCTGAAAAATTTCGTCCGCCCCAGAGAGTATCGATCACTGCTAAATGAATCATTAATTACGTTTTCATCTATATGCCTTACGGAACCGTGACTCCATCGACAAAGTGGAATGTCCGTAAATTAAAGAGACATTTTTGAAGGACAGAATATATTAGTGAGCTTTTACGGGACGCATGTGTATGCACACCATTTTTGGAGTTAATTTGGAGAGGATTTACTTCTCTAATAAATCAGCAGATATTAAAATACTAATTGGAATATACAATAAAGATAATCGGATTACCTTTAAATATGCGAAACCGGCGTCCATCGCAATGATATCGTCGATTGCATTGAAATATATGCCAGAGTAGAAGGTCCCCAGACATAGACAAGTATGATTCGGCAACAACTTTACTAATTGATTTGTAAACGTTATGTCTCTTATGAGTGGTACATACGGCACTCATATTTAACGCATAGAATGACGAAATAGAAATATGAAAGAAATACAAAAAGAATTATCAGAATTTGCACGAAACAGTCTTATAATATTCGTTTTTTTATCTTTTTATTAGTTGAGTTTGAAATTATAAACTGGATTACTCATGATTAATAAAGTTCGACTTTTATTTGTCTCTTACTTATTGACTTATAATATTTATTTATGATAATGTAAGTTTAATTATTAATTCAATACAGTATATTTACTTCACAAATGTAATTAAAATAATCGTAGAGTCTTTTTCCGTCACATTGATTGTCTCACGTCGTAATAATCATGAAAGTCTGGGTATTTTATTGTGTAATTAAAGTAAATTATTTGTTATTAAGGGATTGTACAATTGATCTTCCTTTTTAAAGGAACATTGTTGTTATTATTGTTATTGTTATTATCATTCAAAAAACATTTTCTTCATTCACCATCATTGCTGTGGAAATTACGTAACTAGTGGATTAAGGAACAGAGCTAGTGGATTAGGGAATAGTTATGTAATATTAAATAACAATGTTACGTAAAATTATTCTGTTTCTTGTACATATTATGTTTTGGCGGAAAAATCGATTCGATTGCTGCACAACTTGCACAAACGCCGACCACGTTTTATGCAAGTGCACACAGAAAAATATCGTTCTATTGTTAAAAAAAGCGAAGATAAACTCAGTTTACTTTTCTTCTTTTAAGTAATGGCTATCTTCAACAAAGAATATCTTCTTGATAATAATCTGAAAATATACTCATCGCAAATTCTGAAGAAGCTTATTATCATTCAGTCAAAAAAAATATATTCTCATTCTTAGTGGAATCCTCTTATACAAGGTGCTTAAAAAATTGTTAACATTTATATGGAGAAAAAGTTACTTTCATATATGCATATACTCAAGAGGAGATTTTATTCTCTTTGCAAGAATATTATATATCGAAATGAAAAATAGAGTTAAACTCTATAAACAAAAATTTAAACATAGTAAACAAAAATGTTTAATATTCTTGATTGAAATATTAAATTTATTAGAGTTCAGAATGTATTTTGACTAAATTTGATGCTTGTAATTAATTTTTGTGACAGATTTGCAAATGTATAAACTTATGAAATATTTGAAACAAGTAACATTTACTTGAACTCAATACTTTTCTATGTACTAATTCGCTATGCAAGACATGTCACCAAATCTCACACACTTCTCAACGTCGCAGAAATGGTTCGCGTGGTTGGAACCCGTTAGAGCGACGCTGTTAATTCGCCGTGTTAATGCCGAGAGACGCGGACTGTAATTTACGCGCGACAAACGATCGATTCGTCGAACCTCGACACACATAACATAACGTGTCCTCGATTGCCGGCGGTTGGTCGATATGTTACACAGCGAAGGGAACAATCGCGTCAAGCAATTTTCCGCATTCGAGATTTGTGGTCTTATTAACGTTTAACAGAGTTCAAGTAGATCACAGATATATCCCACGTGGCTTTTTATGTTCAACCAAGCGCGAAGACCTATGGAATCTTGTTTTTACGTGAGCAACGTATTGTCACATATTTTGTTATTTCAGGACTTTAACGACACACTGCACTACATATCGCACATGCGAGTGTAATAAAATCCCCGTGAGAAACTCATTCTCGGATATATCGAGTGATCTCATAAGTGATCTCATAAATAATATCGTTTCTTGAAACTAATTTTCAGGGTAAAATGTTGAATAATTACATCTTACTTTTACGCTCCGATGTAGGTATATAGAATGAATATTGTTTCTTTCAAAGACATAAAGGAAAGTTTGTGTACGTTCGCCGTCTAAACAAGATGCCTATTTTGTTTAAAGTAAAATAAGAAATGACATTATGTGGAACGGACTAATAGACCGAGCAAAATTACATATACAATTATATATAATACACAATGATATATAATTCATATTAGAATTTTGTCTCTAGATGGGTACATGAACTCATCAAACTAAACGTAAAATTACTATACTATTTTGTAAATAATTGCGCAGACTTTTAGTTATTGATTAAAAAAGATCTGTGCATTATCGCGTACAATTATGCATAATTTTCTTTAATTAATAACTAAAAATTTATATCATCATTTGTAAAATGATAAAGAACTTTTTTGTTCAGTTTGACTTAATGTACAAGTACAGTGACAGACGTCGTCATCATGTACCGTATTGCGCGTGATTATTCAATAATTTTCTTTAACCAACAACTCAATATTTTACGTGTGTGTTTGCGAAATGATAAAGGAATTTTATGTTTAGTTTGATGAGTTCAACCTATACACATACAGGTGTGTCAATAATTGTCAGATATCTTATATAATTATATGTAATTATGCAAGTCCACACAGAAAAAACTGAATGGAAAAAAGAGAAAATAATTTTATTCAATTAAATGTTAATAATTTTATTCAATTAAATGTTAGCATCGCAAAGTACTACAAAGATTAATTATTTTAATAATATTTGTACAATTTTACCGTGTGGACATATATAATTATGTATAATTATACATAATTATATATGACTATTATATATAGAAAGACCAAATTTAAATATATATATATATAAACATTTTTCTCATTAGTAACGTAGGTTAAAGTGCGCGAAGCTTCTTCTTCGCTGCCGTTGATTTTCGCGAATGCCATAGGTCGACTTACTTAACGCGCAGTTTTTGGTCAACAAGGAGGGGCTCTAAAAGAAATCTCCACCTTAGATTCTCGGCACAGTTCAGTGATGTCGGGACACGTTCTTCGTTTCTGTGCGACGCACGTTTTGTGCGTGTTTCGTGTGTGTGCTGTTTGTAAAATGTGTCATCACATATAGGGTATTGTGAGAATCGATTAATCGAAGAAATAAATGAAAATATTAGAAGATCTATAAAATGTTGCTCAATGTATGCAGTTTAATGTATTTTAATTAAGGTTCTTTTTTTTCCTCTTTCATCTTCTGCTTTAAATTTTTTTCTCTTATTTGTTTTCTTATATTGTTACAATCATGTCATTATAATCATGTTATTACAATTATGTTATTATAATTATTTCAAATTATAAATTTGTTAAATTTTATTATTTATTATTTAAAAGTGATGAGACCTCTTATTAAAATGTATTTAAATTTTTTCCAATGATTCTAACTTCTTTTTACTCAATTGACATTTTGATTTGTATTTTTGATGTTTGATACGCAATGTACTTTTCTTCGGGCACTCGAGTCACTCGATATACCTACATGTACAAATCTGTTCGTATATTTTACATTCTGTACGTACATTATATGTCGCCTGGCACCTGTTTACGGTGTTTGAATACAGGTCAAGGTTGAAGATTACTGCGATGGCTGAAAAGAGGCTTCGGTGTTATATACCCAAAAGCATAATAGCAGCCGTCGCAATTAGTTAATACACGATAAATTAACGAAAAAATAATGTACAATGAGAGGTATAGTGCTTGACAAGGTGTATTTTTGTCCGTCTGTGGCGACCGGTTGATGACGACGCGATTTGCCGTACGGAAATTAAAATTTATTTATGCAAATATGAGTTAATCCCTACTTGGATTTATAGACGTACGTGTGTGGGAAAACACGAAAATTGAAACGCGCGAATGCATCAAGCGGGACATATGGGACAACGGCTGTTTTCCACCACACGGACGCTTTTTATCTGTAGTTACGAGCGTACTTGTATGAAGAGATGACGTCAACAATTAATCCGCATCCAGTTGCGCGATTTACGTAAGAATCCAGACGGTGGTGACATTTAATTTCGGTGTCTATGCACCGCGTAGCGCCTTCAATTTTTATTAGCTAATTTTCATACACGTTGCACTTGCATGTACGAGTGTCGAAATTCCAGCCTCGGCTCGTTACGCGTTGCTAACTATCGCAACGATACAGGTGTGTGCATCGCGATACTCAATGCCGTCATTGTCGCACGGTCTGAAAGCGTCGTTTCATTATATGCTACATGCATATCGAGTGTTTCGCACTACCATCCTAATTGTAATCCGCCAACCGAGGAGATTAAACATAGTCCATGTGGTTACCATACCGATAGACACTTCCGTTGCGACATTTCGCAGATAAGTCATGACTTACGTTTCATTAACACTTCGTCCAAGTCGTCCTTAGAATTATGTAAAGAAACGATATGATTCCAAGACCGCTTTATATCATCGTTTCGACTGTGCTGGGAAAGGCGATGCACGTTTTGGGCGGCACGAAAAGAACGGGACGCGCGTGAGGCCACGCCGCTTTCCGACTCGAGTCACGGTCGAAGTGAAATTGGTGTTGGGAACAACGTTGCGAAATATGCATACGTACTTAACTCACCTACTCTAAGGATCGGTCTAGTTCGATACGGGTCAAGGTTACGACGTCGCAACGAACGAGGACCTGTCATAACAACGGATCGATCGCGACATTGATCCGTCAGATCATCATGATGACGACGATATGGAGTGCGTATATTATATTCCAAATAACATCAACTTCTAAAAGACATCTTAAGGTAATTATATCATGAGTTTTTTGAGAATTTGTTGGGACATACACAGTTGATGGGACTGTACATATACATTTGATGGGATTTGTACATACACAGTGAAATATTATCTATTTGTATAATTAGAAGAGAATTGACCTTCGAAGAGATTCGAGAGCTGAGATATATGCAGCTAAAATTTAACAACTTTTGTATGTGCTTCTTGCAGCTAGCATGCACTGAAAAAAAAAATCGAGTGAAGAAATGAACCGACTATCTGAGTAAATTTAGTTGCATCACTTGTAAGTCAAATCTAATAAACATTAAGTCCATTCAACAATCTAATGTAAAAATTTCAACAAAGAAATTTAGTTAAAAGTAACAAGTCAATAAAGACTAAAATTTAGTTATATGCTAAGAAAAAAATACTTGAAAATTTATTTGGAATATGAAGTTTATTTCTGAGGAACAAAATTTATTTTTGTGAAATGAAGTTTATATCTATGAAATAAGCTTTATATTCCACAAATAAATTTTCAAATATTTTTCTTTAATGTGTGGACACTATAAGTATTTTTTCAACTTATGAAAAAGTCGATCTAACTGCATAATATGGGTAGAAAATTAAGCCAATCAGATGATAAATGTATTGAACTAATGACATTCATAATTGGACATTTGCGAAATTTATTCACCTGGAAGAAATCACTATAATAGTTTCCTCAAGATTGTTGAAAAAGTTACAATATACAGGTTGCGCTAGTTACCTCGCTTGCTCGCAAATAAATTCTCGTTACGGTGAAATATAAACAAGCTTCATCATTTAACGATTTATATATGATGTGCAACTGTGTGTACTGTCTGGAACTTGACATACACACATGATTGTATATATGAATGCCTTTTACCATTCGCTAGATTGATAGTTATTAGAAATTCTCAACCAGCCGTTTCTAGCTGCGCATTTTTCATGACTGTTGCTTAATCCAAAAAGCGAAAATGCTTCAAGCAAAAAGTAAAATTTTAATAGCTTGACGTTCTAGCAAAGAATATGTATCAGCGAAGAGAGTTATCCGCTCATACGACATATGACGCGTAATCAAAAGCAGGAAAAAAGTAAAAGTGTTAAGAAAGGAGGAAGAAGAGTTGTGAAAAAGATGTGTATAGAATAGCGATCCGGTCCCTCTTTAGTTACACAAACCGAGATTTTTTTCGTGTAGAGTTAGTTCTCATTGATTTCGCTTATATTATTCATATCATTCACTTCTTCAGCTAAGTGCTACTCTCGACGTTGACGTACGCTCTCTCGAGTCCGCGAAAGTTAATTTTTTCTTTCTAATTTATTGCGACGGACGCGTTATACGAAAGGTGTACAATAAAATGGCAAATCCGGCGCGTGACGTAAATCAATTCCGAGTGACTAAATGCGTAGACTAATTGGCTACGTATCTGTCCTCATTGTCGAGGTCTTGAACGTTGCACAAATGAATGATTGCACCGTTCGCGCTCACTGAAAACTCGCGCGTTTCCGAGAGTGTCCTTGTATAGATAGGTAGATAGGTCCCGCATGAGTGACTTTTGCATCGTTGCGTCTTGCATAAGCGACGAGGCGATTGCGGGCGTGCAGCCCCTACATCTCGTAGAGGTGACGACTCTCCCCATTGACATCCCTTGCGCAATCGAAATTTCTCCGAAGCCGTCCGATTACCCGGCCGAAAGGTCACTTACCTCTTGCACAAAGTAGTTACTCATTCGTTACGCTATCGGTCGTCCCGAGGAGCGATCAGGCTGCATTACTCGCTTACGAATAACATCTGCAGAAACTACTTACCCGGAATTATCTGGGATAATTACCAGCGCGGCCTATCTCCCGAGGATTCGTGATTGCGAATGCCCGGATAAAAAATTCCTTGACTTAATTCGGATATAAAGTTATTATCCCCAGAAGAATTGTGATTCGCATGAAAATTTTCCAAATATTTTTAAGTATTATAATTTCGATTAGCTTACTCAATCTTGTCTCAAATAAGTGTATTACGATATCAATTAAGAATCCCACTCTTACTCTAAATATAGAAAATGTTTTGAGATTTAATTGGGATTTATTACGATTTCCCAAATAAATAAAATTGCAATTGCAAGTGAGAAATACACACCAAACAGATTCTATTTGCTCTGCCCAACGTTTTCTCGAAATTTATTCGGTTTCTATTTTATCTCTCCCTATCCGACATGCTGATTGATTCTACGTTGCCACGTTGTGATTCATTTCAGCGTTTAGATCGTGTGTTGACAACTTTGACAGTTCGTGGTTAAACGATTCGCGGAAGTTGTATATTTGGATAGTTCGACTCAAGAAATTGCAGAAAGGGAGTCTTCTAATCTCTGATATGTTTTTTTCATCATAAGTTCTCTTATGCTAAATGCAACCATATATAATGAAGTTATATTTCAAAAACATATTTTTTAAAAATAAAACTTTTTTAAAAAATATTGAAAACATATACACATACTCTTTCCTTGTTATTCGTATCAGTCTTACGCGTTTGCTACTTAACGACGGCCTTCTTTCTCTTTTTTTTTCTTTCTGCTTCATAATTTCTTATAATAGATAGAGATGCAGATAGATATTTATAAAATTAATCGCATAAATGATTTTTATTAATTACATATATATTATGTATATCATAATAGTTGAAGCAGTAAAAACATCTAACACATCTCTGGTATCATACATTAATTAAATAGAACAATATAGTAAAATACAGTAGTAAAATAAATAGTTGTACTAACATATTATAAATAACTGACAACTTATGAAAATAGATACTTATATTAGTGGGTGCATAATAAAGTGCTTAATTATTTTTTATGCATTGCATGATTTATTATTAATGTAATATGTAATTATTATTATGTGTAGTATGTAAATTATTTACATGTAGTGTATCAGAATACGATTTTTATATAAAAATTTTCGATATGTTTGCAAGAATATTCAAGAGTTTAATGTGTGAATATATGTGTAAATATATGTGTGAGCAGTACGTTTATCTGTGAGTGAAATAGGAAATGTTATTGACTAATATAGTAAAATAAATGGATGTAATAATAAGTAGGGATTTTCTTTGAAGGGACTGTGCTTAAAAGCAATTTCCGACACCAACTAGAAATTGTTTCGTTATTAAGTTTGCCTGTTCTATAATTCTGCAATATTTCAGATTTTTTTAAATTTATATTGTCAAATATTTTTTGTTTATAGAATAACCAAAAAATTTGAATTCTTTAACCGGAACTTGCGCTGTATCTGAGAAAATCTTGAAAATTTTCTATGCGAATACGCCCGATATTTCGATCTAAATGATTTAATATAAATATGTAAATCGAGATAATGAAGGTTGCATTTACCTTTCTCATAACTGCTAATGCAGTGCGTAAGTACAATGCATAATCGATATTCGCATATATCAGTTGCCCATGAAAGCGCACTATTGATTGCACGGGAAATCGCGTTCGCTCTAATAGAGCAATTTGCGTAAATCCGTTGTCGTGGCTAACTTCGTTTTGACACAGCTAGTACAGCGTAATAAGAAATGCTCGATTGCAAAAAGTATCCATGAGCAATGCAACAAAGAATTGCATAAGCAACCGATGCACACTTTTCTATCGAGACCGACTTGAGAAATGTACCCGCGACTGACGGTTTCCGCTCTTCGGATTTCATAATAAAAAATAAAAAAATACTTTTTTTCATAAAGAAATCAAGGTCACATGTTTTAAATCATGCACTTTCTTTTACATAATATTTTAGAGAATATTAAGATGAATTCAATACACTATCAGAAATGTTACTTTTATTAACAACAATAGTAAAAAATAGAACAACTTTAACTTATGAAAGCAAATGTTCAAATTACTTACCTCCTTCTGCAACACAAAATTCTGCTCTTTTTAACAAATATGCGTAGCAGCTATTATGTTATTTGAATCTACTAGAACAATACATGCGCGCGCCATATAGCTAATAAAAAACAATAAAAATGTAAAATAAAAATTAAATAAAAATTAAATAAAAATTAAATTAAATTAAAATATACTTTAATTTATTAATAATTATAGGGAAAGACAGGGAGAGACAGGGAGAGACAGGGAGAGACGAGGAGAGACGGGGAGAAATGGGGAGAGACGAGGAGAAACGGGGAGAAACGGGGAGAAACAGGGAGAGACAGGGTGAGACGGGGAGAGACGGGGAGAGACGCGGAGAGACGAGAAGAGACAAGGAGAGACTAGGATAGATAGAGAGAGACAGTGAAAGACAGAGAGAAACAGGGAGAGACAGGAGAGACAGGGAGAGATAGGGAGAGATATATCTCTTCTGTATTTTTTTTTCGTGACTTAACCAACGCGATGACAGCTATTTGTCTGGTAATTTGACAGGCGCAAACGACAAGCTGCAGCCCACATGAAATAAGCTAAGCGAGAGAACCAATTAGCATCGCGGAAAAGCGGCAACAATTAAATCTCTTATATGCCTTTTTTTATTTGAATCTAAATTTACACAAGCTGTAATTATTCTTTCTTGAAGATTTTGAATATTATTATATATAATTAGTTCATTATTAATGTGTTTGATACACAAGAGTTTTCAGATATTCTCATAAGAAAAAATCCATCGGAAATATAGAGAACGATACGGCTATCGGATTGGTCCATGTATACTTATAACATGATTTCTAAAAGTTGCAAAAGGAGATAAGCAATTTAAATATTTGCTTCCATAAGTTGGTTTTTCTATTGTTTTATAAATGTTTGTCTATTGTTTTTTTATTGTTTTAAGTTTCTATTGTTGTTAATAAATTTTGTGATTGCATTGAATTCATTTTAATAAATTTTGTGATATTGCATTGAATTTATTTTAAAAAGTGCATGATGCCATTTAAAGTCACAAGATTGATTTTGATTTTTTATGAAAAAATTGTTTTTAATTGTAATTGCAAGTTGTAGTCTGCACGAAACAGCTGAAAATTCACCTTGCAACCTGTTCCTTAAATTGTTGGAAGTGTCTAAAAAACTGTTATGTTAAATACACACATACGCAGTGTGTTATAAAAAAGCATTTATATGGTAAATAGTACACACTATACTGAATAAAAAAGTTTAGTAAATATTGGTCAAAAACTCAATCATTTCTAAGATATAAACAATTTTGTACATTAGTAATATGACTAACATATCGACTCCTACGTATTACATGCACACACACATACACACACAATGTGTTACATATATACAATGTGTTATAGTGATCAGTGTTGAACAGCTGATAAAGCATCGAAAGAAGGTACTAAACTCTTCCAAAATGTGTTAATTGTGTAGATAACAAAAAAGAAAGAAAACAGAAACGAGTTGGCTGAACGTGGTATCAGAATGACGATATTACGTGTATTAATAGACTTCCCGACAGAAATGAAATATACACGACTCGTCAGTTATTTCGCGACTGTGTAGTCAACAGAAAAAAAATAAACATTTATTACCACGAAATCGTAAATGATTCGTAAATATAAATATCAATCTCGACGAAGTTGTTGATTTTAATATCACGCGTTCCGCGCCTAGACCTGCGGCTAATTAAGCTGAATTTCAAAAAGATGGAAGATACTTAAATAATTTCTCTGTCGTTCGCGACGATGGGACAAGTTTTTTTTTTCTTAATAATTAATTCGAAACACGTTTGGTGGATATGAAGTAAGAACCCCGCGAGCCTAATTAGAATATTATTGGCCGATTTACAGAACGGACGGACGAAGGTAGGGAAACGGCCGTCGACCAACAACTTATATCCCGTCGTGGATTGAAAGCGAACCGCGAGGAGGAGAAAAATAAGGCGCTTTATTGTGTTGAGAACGAGCAGACGGGTAGAACCAGTTCACGTTCACGGCAAAAAATAGGCTTTTCGCAAATACTTTATCATTCTCATCTCTCTCTTTCTTTCTCGCGCGCGCGCGCCCTCGTCATTCATTTCTCGGGAATTATTGCCATGCGCAGTGGATGATGCTTTAGACATCACGTTTCGTAAAATATAACTGCAGGAGGCACGCGGTATATAAGTAATATAAGCCTGTCAAGTTCGTGATAGTATCTTCGTGTCTATCAATCCAACTTGGATAGATTTTTCATCAAGCCTGGGGTGTATTTCGCGCGAGTACCGTCGATCATGTGAGTCTTCTTCGTACATCTCGTCACCTTACATTCTGATTTTCCGCCGGCAGTCACTATTCGTTACACACCTTCGAGCGAGTTTCTTGAGTTATGTGATTGTGTTTCACATCGTGCTGCTCTTCCTATTACATATGATAACATTCGTGATAATTTCTTATACGTATGCGAATATTAATAACCAATTAGCTAGTCATTTCATTCTCGCCAGATATGCAAATCGACGCATTCATTGTGTTGATTTACATAGTCGATTCTAGCGATAATGTTCCGACAAAATATTCGTACAATTCCGTTCTGTATTTTCGTGTTATATTTTTGACAATTTTTTTAGTAATCGCGGATAAAAAAGCTCCAAACTTAACGAACTATATTTTCACCTGTGGACTTTTTCATCAAATTTATCGCGTTAAGTTCTTTTCCAGTACAAAAATGTCAAAAGAGGTCGTTGTTTATCGTGAATTCGTACCGCGAAATCGGAATTACATAATAAATAAACAAGATTTTTAAGATAACTTTGGCGACAATATGTATTGTCAAGATAACAGCCCTAAGTAACATTTGGAAATTTTTAGTCGCTGCTTATTATTTAATAAAAAATTATTAACAAGAAAAATTAAAAAATCTTATGTTTAATATTTATGCTAAAGGATATAATTTGCTGATGTGTACGTACAAACAGTACATGTATTGATAGGGGAGAGTTGCTTTTTTCCCTCTATACTCCTCTAACCTCAAAAAACCTAACTTATCTCAATCTATGTGACTCTAACTTCAATATTATATGTATCATATATTGTCATATATTGTTAAGTATTATCATCACATTTTTCATATATTTTATGGGTAAACCACAGATGTCTATATTAGATTACTAACTTTGTCCAAAGAGTTGAAGCTGACAGGATTTCCAGTTTTAGCCATGATTTTACAATAAAATGGTGGCAATGTATATATGTAGTGTATATATGTGCGTATATGTAGTGCGTATATAATAGTCGACGTGGTGATATCTAAGATTTATAATTGTAAAGTTTTAATTGTCCTTTTGAGAAAATATCGAGTAGATGTTGCATTCCAAAATGCAAAATTAGTACAAAAAATACTTATTTATTTAAATAAGTTGAATGCATTTATTTGTAATAAATATTTGAGCTTTGCAATATTTTAAAATTATGTCTGAGAGTTATGTTTCAATTAAAATTTGTAAATATTCGAACTGAAACATTTTATTTCATTGAAGTTGAAAACAAATATTTTAATACATCTCAATAGCTAAAAAAGCGGAAGCGGCCATTTTGTTGTAAAGTGTCAAGCCGGAACCGGAAATCCTTCCGGCCTCAGCTTTTCCATATATGCCAATACCCCAAGTTGGCGATTTAATATAGTATAGATATCTGTAGGATAAAATTATAAAAGTTAGTGTAATAAAAGAATTCTTTCTTGTATACACACAGCAAGTTTGTCTAAGATATTTCATACAAACAATAAATAAATATGTCTAATAAATCTTCGTCGTACTAAATTAATGAATCCAGGATATACTAAAAATAATAAATACCGAGAAGGATATGCTTAAAATAATGAATACTCAATAAAAACGCAAGATGGTACATATTCTGAATCACAAGCGAAAACATTATAACGTACTAAAGCCAAAAACCGATAAAGCGAGAAATAATATCTTTGTATATATTCTAAGATATAAGTAAATATCAAAGACAACAACATAGTTATTAATAAGTACAAATAAGGAATACTTATTATATTTCTTTAGTAAAAATCTCATAAATAAGCAATCATAACGATTTTTGTGGTTTTCATTATCGTTTTCAACATTTAAAGTACTTTCAAAACTCATTTTCATTTTGCATCACCAAAAAATTATATCGTAGTCTCTTCAATAAATATCTTGATTTTTACAAATTATTTCCAAATTAACTTAAAATATTCGGCGTTTTTACGCCAGACTTCTTATATCTAAAACAGCGAAATTTAAATTATCAAGGAACACAAAGTGTCAAGAGGGTAAAATCAAAGGAAGTGAATATCCAATTTTATATAGGCTATATTTTTCGTAGGGTCCTAGACGATTATGCAAAATTTGGCTCAGATCGGTCAAATATCAAATTTTAGAAGTTTATAGGAAACACACATAGACAGACAGAGAGACACAGAGACATTTTATCTTATATATATTACAAATCTATCGGAACCAAATATGTTTGCAGTTAAACGAACTATCATCGCTCATGATTTAAAATAGTGGGAGAATTATTGGTTCCACTGTACTTGCTAGACTATGTTAAGGAAGAATGAGTTTAGCTTGTCGAATCGACTCCTAGAGAGAAGGTATTGTATGGAAATGTTCAGGAACGAATAGAATTCCACGTCTCAAATTCCGTCGCGAATTATAAGCTGTCTAAAACGGGATTTAGACGTGTGTAGGTAAACAAATATTTCGCGACACGTTCAAAACACTTGCTCGGCGAACTACGTTCCGCCAGCACAATTGCTAAATGCCATAAATGCCGCGCGGTGTTTGTTATGTAAACTGCATAGCCGTTTATTTCGTTAAAGAGAAAGCTTTGTCCAATCGCAAAATCCACGTTACAACTTATGCTACTTACATAACGACAACTCATACTATCATCCGACTTAACATCAATTTTTACCTAATTTGTAGTTTTCAGCAGCATTGGAATTATTAGACAAGGAGAGAAGCAGCTTGTACATTCTCTCATCGAATCGAGATATGCGTTTGTATTTTCACTGGTTGTCGATTCTGCGCTACGAAGTGCAAAACGTTGCTATTACTGCTATTTCGCGACCGCGGTTTACTAACAGCAACAAACTGTCTCGCTGATGGTATTTTTCCGCGAGACGTGGGCCGATTGGCAGCTCAACGTAGAACCGGTCTGCAAAATAAGTCATAAGTATAAAAAAAAGGAAAGGAAAGGAAATGAAGAGGAAAGAGATGTTTGCATTTTGGCAATTTGGTGTCCGCTTTCAGGCAGCGCGCTATTTTTCTACATAATCACTGAGATATTAGACCGGAATAATGTTTGTCTTCTCGTTGACTAACTAATAAAGGACACGGGGAGTATTTTTTTGCTATGGGGATTCACGATGCGTCGAGGAGACGGCAAGGGTCACAACTCGATGAATAAACCGCAGGCTTTTCGGGAGCGCGACCGACACAAGTTGGTGTTGCTTTTTGCGCATATCTTTTTCGGGTTTCGTGGAAACGGGTCTTGGATCGGCCATACCGATTGCTCGGCCGATCGACGTGTCATCAGTATGGCGTCAACCAGTAGTAAAACTGGCAAAATCGCTGTTTAGTCAGCATATTTCCATCGGGAAGATACACCTTTCTTTTTCCTACTTGGAGGGCACACAGAGGATATCATCGTATATATAACTGCCAACCGGTTTTAATGAGATTCGCTAGTTTCGGTGGCATCAGTCACGACATTCATTGACTCGCAAATCGTTCAATATGGCTTGGAATAACGCATTATCCCCGCCGAAATTACAAATGTGCCAGCTGTCTTTGTCCGGCCAGCGCAGACGACAGAGGCTTTTACCGTCGCTCTCGTTACTATCTCGAGACGCAGAATGATTTAAGAAAGAGGTCTACGAATTTAGGAGCATATAATGTTCACAAATAGATGAGAGATGAATGATACAACACAGGACGAGAAGTGACCTTTTCGTAGAGGGAACAGGCTTTTGCTTACACTGGCGGGGGTGACAAATGTGGCCGAGCAATGCAAGAGTGTCAAAAGTGTATTAAAACAAAACGGCATTTCAAAAGATGTTACGATAATGTGGTATCTCGTCTGGACATAATTGAGAGATGTATTCACTACATGCTGATTCATGTACGAATAGTTGTTTTCGACAGAAGCAGTTATAACGGCGCGCGCACAAATAGCGTGAAGAGCGTGCAATCAAAACAAGAGTCTGGATTTAAAGGAACATTTGAGCGGCCTATTAAAATCTCGATCATGCACGGAAAAAACAATTCTGTTGGTGCGACCGAATTTTCGGTTGCCCAGGAATCAAACGAAAACTCGACTGTAGGAACAGAAAAATTCCTTTTGAGGCTTTTGTATAGTCAATTGTTTTCAGTTGCTTCAACCGAGTTCTAATATCGTTGAATGTTCAGACGAATATTTTCGGTTACACGACATTTTCCCGAAAAGTAGATGGGAAAATGGTGGTACCAACAAAAACCCTTAGGCAACAATTCTAATTTCTGCGGATTAGTGACACTATTGAAGTAGCAAGTCCATGAATTTTGCGGAGTCGTTTTGACATATGTGTGTGTATGTGTGGAATAACAAACTGTCACTAATCCGCAGAAATTAAAATTGTGTTGTCTTGAGATTTTTGTCGGTACAAACATTTTTCCATCTAGTTTTCGGGAAAATATCTTGTAACCATATTTGGCTAAATATTCGGGAAAATATCTTGTAACCATATTGACAACAGAAATATTAGTTTTCAAAACAGAGATATCGCTTCTGATTACCTAATTTTCAGTTGGTTCCTATTCGCTTGCACCAACTGAGATTTTTTTGCGTGTGGTTTCTTGCGCCCGGAAAAAGTCATAAGCCGAATATATTAGTTCCGCGCCAATACTTAAGAAAAAGGAATTACTTTACACCAATTCTTAATCTCAGGATAAAGAATGTACGTCATATCGTGCACTACTTCTGATTTTAGATATCAGCAGCTTATGAATTTCTCCTATTCGCTCCACCAAAACGAGACTACGACATAATCGCATTAACGTGTCGTCGCATATTTGGTCAATCGATTCGTCATTTACGAAACTACACAGAAAAAAGAGTTGGTTGAATTAATTTGAGTTCGTAATACATTAATCAGACTATTTGGTGAGAAATGAACGAATCATAATTTTGATTAAAGTAACCCAACAAATTTGATTACATGTGTTCTGGTTAAAATAATCAGATGTATGTTTAGTTATAGTAATAAGATTATATATTCACCTTCCTTACTAGAAATTTTATTACTTTTCTAACTAAAACTGTGTATATTCTGAAAGATGTTAGCATGATTATTTTGAAATTAGCCGCTTAATTGATTTAATTTTATACTGTACTTCAAGAATTCGTTTTTACTCTGGGATTTAATCGGGATTGTGAGACTTCTATCTACACGTTACGCCACTTCTCCATTTGATACATCTGTTATATATTGCTTAGCGTTGAACATAAGAATATATGATTATAATAATCAGAAATTCTGTTTAGTTTAACCAACAGACATTTAACTAAATGGCTAATCCAACGTTAATCCAATCATATTCTTTCGTCGCGTGTAGTCATAATAACCAAACACTTCGATATTATTACTACATATGCGGTAACCAAACTGGCTAGCTATTATAAATAATTAACTATACACTAACTATTATAATTAGAACTGTTACAACTAAATGTTCTTATTATATGCTAGAATATCTCATTATAATAACCGTAAAATAGAAAGTCTGTTTATCTTCATCAAAATTTGCTTAAACGAACATGTCATGTTAATTCAACCAGGCTCTTTTCTTCTGTATAAAAGCGAATAAAAGCGAACACAGGGCCCACGAAGAGCAGTGTCTGGCCCTGAGTTTATCCGGTAAAAATTAAACTTTCATGCGTAATGGCTCTTCGCTCGAGCACGAGACTCTTTCACCTCGATGTGCACCTCGAAAGTTTTACTATCAAGAGTCTCTGTCTTCCTCTCATGGATGCGCGCACACTCGACAAAATAAACTCCGAATTCTGTGATGGTTAATCGAAAGTTCCGCACAGTAAAAACTCTCACTCTCAGGTTATAAAATTCCCCGTCGTCGGTACTTAATCTCATGGAAGAGTATATTGAATACCGTTGAAAACTCATACGTCAAACGTTGCTTGCGCTCGTTAAAGTGGCCAGAGTGATCACTTGTGAACTTCAACAGCCGCAATAAAGATGTTTCCGTAGCATTGAAATATTTGACGAGTGTGGTGGGAAACATTGTCATCACAAGCGAAGATATTTATACACTGCATACGCATGAAAAATTTTTGTTGAGTAATATAGCATACTAACCCAGACATAATGTCTAAAATCGGGACATAAGATAATCTTAAAGATAATCTTTAAGATGTCTTAAAAACATTTATACGTAAATCGTCTGAAAGACATCTTAAAAATGATTTTTAAGACATCTTAATGTCTCGATTTTAGACATTATGTTGTCTGGGAATACACTAAGAAAAAAATATTAAAAAATTAACAAATATTTATTAGATGAATACTATTTACATATTTACTTAAATAAAAATTCTCTTCATTTATTTATTGTTTATTTAAACCGAGTAAACAATACGCGGTTTAAATGACAAAGAATTTTGATTTAAGTAAATATGTTAATGGTACTCACCCAATAAATATTTATTAATTTTTAGATATTTTTTTCAGTGTAGTACTGAAGATTTGTATAAAATTTGTTTTATTGTAAAATTAATATGTAAAATTAAGGATATGTTACATCTCCAAACAAATTACATAATTTAACGTATTCTACGGGGTGAAATTGTCTTCGTAAATCTCATTTATGATAACTATCATAAAGTATAGACTTTTCCCTACAAATTAAAAAAAAGAAGTTTCTACGATTTTATCGCAGAGTTACGGCTGTTACGTCTATGTAATGTTTACAAATCAGAATGATTTGATCGGATACATCGGATATCGAACACCACTCAGGATATCATAAGCAAGCTATAAACTCGGGTACCATAAACCTGGATAACCTGTGAACAAATAATAAGCTATTAGTATTTCGATTTATGATATTGATTATTTCTCTTATGGCTTGAAACACATTTTTTCACTTTTTAAACAAGGTAACAAGAACTCGCGCGGGGGATTTCTCACCGCGTGCTTATGAAAAGGCGACAGTAAATCAAAGCGTCAATTCAATTCACAGTCGCAATTCGCATTAGCATTGGCATTCGCATTAGCATTCCCATTCTTATTCTTATCTTCCGGTCTTTAGTCTATCAAGTATCTTAGTCTTTCGGATAATTCGCACATCTATTACTTGCATAAGTTATGCATATTCTAACAAATTATTTCTAAGAGTGCGGTATCTCGAAACCGGAATTGAAGCTCAATCATTCGTAAGATCGCTTCATTATTTAATCATTATTTAATCTGTTTTTAACACACACTATTACGATTTATCCTATGAATCAAATCGTAACTATGGCTTGTAGCTAACCTATAAATAAAGGTTTATATTTAAAAGGCATTCTTCGAATTTCGATTATCACTTACAAGGGTAGTGTTACATTTAATTCTTATATTGCCAAACTTCTTCAGTCTGTCTCTCCAATCTTTAGTCTTGCTCTGCTCACAAATGAGAAACCATCATTTACTAAAGTTTTGCAGTAGATACTCCTTATAAAAATTATAAGTTATCTAAAAATCATCAACGTACATTTACACTACGTATACAAGTTTGTCTATCCCGAATAAGTTGGCTCTTCTTCTGACTCTAAAAAAGACAAATTAACAACAATCATTAACACATGTTAGCGACGTCACACGGCGTATTAAAGTTACTTATGGATTTTTATTAAATTACTGCCAGTATAACTCCATATGGAAATTTTCCAAACATTACTAAATATAACATGGATTCTGATCAAATTATCAAAACGTGTTTTAAACAGATGTATCGTATTGTGGTACTAAAATTGGACAGATTTCATTTTTATCCCAAATATAGAAAATTGTCTAGAATTTAATTTGGATCTATCTTGATTTCTCAAATAAGTGAAAATTGCGATTCTAAGTGTGACTGTGTACGGGATTTTATGCATCGTAAATGCTCCAGATTTTACTTGTACTTTGATATCGTTAATGAAAATATTCTTGTATCTCACACTGACTCGCGGGATGCACGATTTCACACGTACAATCGAAGAGAGACCAATCGCGAACTCTGACGAGACCTCGATTCCCTCGAGGGAACGGCACGCGCTCGTAATTCTCAAGCCGATTTCCGGACTCCTTGAGCAGCGGCGACCGTCAGCCGACCGGGCCAAACCTGAAAAATGCATCAAGGCGAAATGGTTCCCATACATCGGCGATGCCCGTCCAGTTACGGAATGCGCGACGTGCAATGAAACGCGAAAAGGAGCGATTTCGATTCGCGGACACGTCCCTGAGACACGGAGAGAGGACAGGAGGCATCTTGTTCAAACCGACGATCATTGCTCGCTAACGGGCGCCGGAATCTCTATCTTAAAAGTTCGTAACGAACAAGACTCTTAGGTGAATTAATATTAAGGTATAAAAGATCACAAAGATGTTTTTTTCCGGAATTTTTATAGAAAAATGGAAAAACCAATAGTATAATGTCTAACTTTGCATATTCTTTATTTCAAGAATATATTTTATTATTTAAGTGAGACAAAAACGCTTTCCTTCAGTGTGTTACATCCTTCCGAAAATACACATACAAACAGTGTAAGTGATTTTGTCTTTTCTAAATATCTGAACAAAATATTTTCTTTTTCAGGAAAAGTGCGGCTATCGTTTGAGCTAGAACAGATATTTATGTACAGATTATACATTTATTAGTACTTTTTCTCTTAATAAGACACTAACAACACTTTGTGGAAAAACTAAAAACTTTTTTTAATGAAAAGGCTGCCATTTTGCGCAGAATGGTAATGTTGAATTCTAGATCAGACAGTAGCCATATTTCTCTTGCATAAATAAACTTTTGATTTTTGCGTTTCAGATACTTAATGGGCCTTCTACAATAAGCTATTAGTCATAAATCGTAGGTTGACTAATCATATTATCGTCGATTATTTTTGAAAAAGTCGACTGTGATTGGTTAATGTGCTCGTGACTTATGACTAATAGCTTATTGTAGTGGAACCCATAAAAGAACCGGAACCTTTTACGCTCGTATACGTTCTTTTTTACTCCTAGTAACAAGGATATAATATACAGGAGAAAAACGTCTTTATCTCACTTAGACAATAAAAACATATCTTCAAAATAAGACTTAATAAATAGCTTAAGCTCAAAGCTTCACGTTATTCGATTTTCTCGTCTTCTACAAAAAGTCCCGGAAAAGTATTTTTTTTTTGCGACCTTTCAATCTAGAATACTCCTTTAATTTATGGAGGTAACGGTGGAAGAAAAGGTCAACATTCGCACGTTGTTTTTTAAGTCTACAGTCGTGCAAAAATAATTTTTCGTTCGCCGTCACTCACTTTGCATAAATAAATTATTACCGCCCATCGTTCCGAATCGTGAGACTCCAATTCGTCATAATTCTCTCTGTCGGTAATATACAATCTGGCGAGCCGATACGACAGCTGTCCGGCACGTACAATCGATTCTCTGACTGGTAGACATGTTCGCGAAGAAATTGTGTTCTTTTCTTTCCTTTTTCTTTTTGCCTACAAACCGGAAACGATGACGATGGAGCAGTCGAACACGCGTATGAACGGACGTTCCCGTGTAGACGAAAAGCGTGCTTCGCGCCTGCGAGTGTCCTCGAGGACGGCGCATATTCCAAATGGCACTTCGCGGCAACTGTCATCCCCTGCCGTTTAGGTCATGAGAGAAAGTCCAACGCGGACGTGCGTCAGCGGCGACTGAACTATTTCGCGCGATGCACGCCGGCCACCTGCGACGACATCGCGAATAAATTCGGGATGATTGATTCTCGAACGACGACGTGCCGAAGACGCTTTCTCGAGCCGCCGAGCCTTTTCCTGCACGGAAAAAAGGATATGGAAACAACAACAAATATGGACAACTAAACATAATTTGCTGTGTTAGCCATTTTTCCTTTGCTGCAGGAACCAATTTTCTTGTTAAGATAACAAGAAAATCTGCTCCTGCAACAAAAAAAGTAGCTAAAGTAGTAAATTATTTTTAGTTATCCATCTGGCAAATTTGCTGCGTTAGCCACTTGTCTTGCTGTACGAGCAGATTTTCTTGTTATCATAGCAAGAAAATAGATTCCTGCAGAAAGAATTCCTGTGTGTAGCTAACACAGCGAATTATGTTTAACTGTCCATATATAGCAAATTAGTTTGCTGCTGCAGCAAATCCTTTTTTTCTGTGTAGAAATCGGTCTTCGACAACTCTGGCGCGCGTTGTTCAATCGACGCGAATCGCAAAGGCGTCGTCATGGATACAGCATAAGTCGCGATTTTACACGAGAGAGGAAAGAATAGTCCTGTGTTGGCCTTGAGTCGCGCCACATGTGTCTCACCACAGTCGAATCGTTATTCGAGACTCGTCCGGTACACAAGCACGTATTAAGAACCTCACTTTAATCCCGACATGTGACATTCGTGCGTTCTCGAAATATCTTCCCACTTTGCATAATACGATCCTGCTTCACACGTTCGCACAGCTTCTTTTCATTTTGTCGATGCGTGCCAATGCATCGATTTACAGTGTGCAACGTTTACACCAGACCGTATTAACGACAGATGTCTGAATCCCCGAATCTTGGAACGTGGAGCGCATCTGGTATTATAATGATTAATTAACCCTGATAGAAACGTCGAGAGCCAAGCGTATTGATGTAAATTTTATTCTAATTTATTCTCAAGAACTGCTTCAAATTATGCATGAAAACCACATTAAAAGTAGAACAAAAAGGTATATAACGATTAAATTTACGATAAGTGATTTAATAAATTTTAAATCAATTTAATGATAACATATATTCAATATGTGTGAATAATGTTAATATAACATATATTATATATATATATATATATATATATATATATATATATATATATGTTACCATTAAAGTTAAAAGTTAATAAAAAATATGAAATTCGTTTGTACGGAAAGAATTTATTCCTCGCAATAATAAAATATATTTAAAATAGATAGGGGAGATTGGATCTCTTACAGTTGTGTGCAAGTAGAAATCAAACCGAACACAAAATTCCCTTACCTGCTATTTTGCAAACAACTACGTAACTACGATTTTGATAGATAGTTAAAGAAGACTGATGAATAATCACATGCGATATAGTAAAGGAGCTGTGATGACGACGTCTGTCGCTATGTGCTTGTACGAGTATAATATATCAAGTCAAACTGAAACGAAACAGTTCTCTACCATTTTACCAATAACCACTTAAATTTTTAATTAATGTACTTATACACCAATCTTCTTTAACCACTTAAATTTTTAATTAATGTACTTATACACCAATCTTCTTTAATTAATAACTAAAAACTTACGTGACTATTCGTAAAGTGGTAGAGGATTTTTTTGTTAAGTTTATGACTTAATGTATAATATAAACTCTTGACGTTGCCATCACAGCTCATTCACTGTATCTCACATGCGTGATCATTCACCAAATTTCTTTGATTAATACTTTCAAGTTTCATATAATTGTTTGCAAAATGATAGAGGAATTTTGTGTTCAATTTGATGATCTCTACCTGTACATAAATTGTCATGAACTATATGTTATGAATTATCAAATACTCTTTATAGAAGTCACACGAATTAGTTGTCACAAAGCTTATATCTCACTTAATAGATAGTGAAGCATATTCTTCTCTATGGTGCAAATTAATTCTATCATTTTAATCAGGTGTGACAAAATGGCTCATGGCAAAAGTATCGCATATGGTATTTTTCAAACTGTACGCAATGAATAAACTTTTTCTTGTGTCTGTTTTTTTACTCCACCGTTTTTGGAATTACTGGCCGCACAATTTTGGTTAGTTGTGAGAAATATTATAAATTCATCTAATTTTTCCTGTATTTCGTTAACCGTTATTGCAACATAATTTGTAAAAGTAATTTCTTTTAATCAAAATGATCATTCGGGGATAATTATTCCGTATAAAGGAATAAAGGACCCAGCTCTAATCACTTTGATTTTGAGATATGTTGTGAAGGACATCATCCTGAGTAACCCTCGAATGGTTTTATTCGGCGCTCATTGTTTGTTAAAAAATTATTGAAAAAACAGTTTGGTAATTATTTTTCATTCTTTAATCAGTGTGACAACCAGACACGGTCTCTTTTACACGCATGCGGCTCGCGTTACGTATCGTGTCTTGTCGTATCACATCGCACATTTAAAGATACAGATCGTAATAGAGATTCATCGGCGAATCGCGTGTAACGGCTGGAATTTCGGTTTCAGTTACGGCGCGTTACAGCAAGTAGAAGTTCGAACGCAGTCACGATTTCTCACGACACTCGATCCGTCCCGACCGGTATTTTCGCATTCCGGAAGCGAGCACTTTTCGTTGCTTCCTGCTGTCCATAAGCACCATAAGACCGAAGGAAAGTCATTGAACGAGGATAGAGCTACTATGTCGAGCAGCAGCTCACCTTGTTACATCCGCTCGCTTCGCGAACAGGGAGTGAAAATATTTGCGTCGTAATAAAATTAGCGGTTCTGCCGCCGTCGTATTCGTAAAAGGCCCTCCACAAAGCAAATATCGTAAAAAACATCTGTTGGGCCGCATGTCGGCCGAAATCAATACACACACCGAGTGTGACCGGCACGTCTGTTTCTATTGAGGCCCGTCGCGCGTGTCCGATGCGTGAATTTTCGGATAATTGGCATAATTACGATAAACGGCCAGTTACGACGAATGACTCGCGATCTGACCCTCGTAATCCGCCGTGATTGTTGAGCCGCGTAAGTGCACGTCCGTCCGATTGCACGATGCTATCGCGACAAGCGCGAGTTACACGGGTTGATGTTACGTTTACGAGTCGTCGTGTAAATATTACGCATTATAGAAAGCGAATAGATAAGAGGCAGATACGGACGTCGACGATGATCGCCGATCTCGATCTCGGAACCACTTTCCATCGCTTCCTGCCGCACGTTTCCGAGACAGCCGTTCAAGCGTCGGCAACCTAGTCCGAAAAGAAAGTGGTCCGTGAGTACGCGCAACGCGATAACCGACCTGACTTTATTCCTCTCTACTCTCTTGTCGAGGAAGAGTCGCGCCGTTCGCTTATTCGACAGAGTGGAGGAAGGCAAAGAATTAATTTTTGCAATCAGTCTACTCCTCCTCCTTTCTCTCCTTCGCTCACTCTCGCTCTCTCTTCTCTCTTTCTCTTGTTGGCTATGTAACACGACGAAACCAGTTGCCCTTTAACTCGACTTCGTCTTCTGCCAGCCGAGTGTAATGTCGACATTTATAACCCTCAATTACCGGCGTGTTAATTAACGCCGCGCGAAAAAGGTTCGCGCGCCGCCGCACGCTCATTTTGCTCGCCCCCGCGAGACGCGGGACAATAAGGCAAATTAGGCATTACCGGGAATTCAGACAATGGCCTAAATTCGTTTTTTCGGGGTCAGGTGAAAGTGATGATCCTTTGTCTCCGCGCGTAAGCTGATTCTTACTCATCATATTCCGGGATGTGTCTGTATACAGTGTCCGATAATTTGAACACAAAAGCCCTCTACCATTTTGCGACGGAGACGTAAAATTTAGAGTTGTTCGTTAAAAGGACCGATGAATGATCGTTTGTTATGCGCAATGATGGCGACGCCTGCTGTCGTGTATTTGCAGATTAGATCAAATTGAATAAAAAAGTTCTCTATCATCTTATAAATAACATATACATTTTCTAATTATTAATTAAAGAGGCAAGAGATTGTGCACGCGATCGTCCGCCAATCTTCTTTAATGATTAACTAAAAAGTTTATGTATTATTTACCAAATGACTTTTTTCTTCAGTTTGATCAAATCTACACACGATGACAAGCGTCGCCATATAACTTATAGCGCGATCACTCAACAATATTTTTTAATTAACAACTCAATTTTATGTGGTTGTCTGCAAAATTATAAAGAAATTTTTGTTCAGTTTTACCTACACTGCGGTTCCATAGCGAATTGTCGGAAATTTTATATATACATATCAGCCAAAGTTGAATAACATATGTTTTTTTAAATTAAGTTTGAAATCAATTATAAAATCAACTTAAATAAAAGGAAGAAAGTGACAAGAGCATTTAATCAACTTAAGTTAAAAGTTATATTAACAAACTAAATTTGAAAGTAAAGTTAAAAATGAATTAACTTATAAAAATAGAAAGTTAACTATGCAAAGCAATGTATATGTTTTTTGCATAGTTAACTTTTTAATTGCAGATTTAATTTATATGAAATAATGGAAAGATAGTTTTTGATAAGGAAACATCGTTTAGATTTTGTGTTCAGGATTTCATACAAAAAAAGAACACTAGCGCTCAGAGAGACGGAAAAGAATTCTGTTGGGACTATTTATATTTTTCTTGTTTTTGAATAAGAAAAATTAATTTTTTATTAAATTGTTTTTAATGATTCTTTTCTTATTTTACATTATAAGCGGCCCGCAATAATTTAAATATATTGATGAATTATTTTAACTTCTATAAAAAAACAATTAATAAATTAGTTAAAAAGTTAACATCTTTTAAAATAACTAGTTTAAATTAAAAGTTAATAAAAATTAACTAATTTAAGTTAAAAGTTATTTTAAATTGGTTTTCTCATACTGTTAGTAACTTTTTAAGTTAATTTTTAACTGATTAACTAGTTATTTTCTTTTTTTAACCAGTTAATCCCGATCTTAGTTTCCCTTTGAAGATGCCGGAATTGTTTCTATATTTTGACTTTCAGTTACATGTAAATCACAACATTTAATTTGTCGCCTAGCGATTAAGCAATTATACCAAGTAAACTGGATTTAGTCGCGCTGACTGAGAACGTGAGCGATGACCTGAATTCTATTGTTTGGCTGACTTCTAGGTGAAAGTGTTTTTTTTTTTTTTCTTAAACCAGTTATGTTCCAGATTTGTGGATCTCAACGACGCTAATGCGTTTCCTTTAATTTTGGATTTTAAAGATTCCTAAAAAAATATGCTTAATATTCCAATAGAAAGGTCAATAGAATGATAATACATGTGTGTAACAACGAGAAAGTAAATAGGATTCTGCTACCTTTCAGACATTACAAATTGATTATTACTAAGTATTACAATAGTAAGGTGTTCGCATAGTATGTTCGAATGGTGCGGTTTTGCAATTACTTCATGACCGCGTGAGTGACTTTCGATTAGAAACATTCAGTAACAGCGTAATGGATCCTTCCTCTTTCTTTGTCCCGTATATAGTATTATGCGAATTTCGATTCTCGCGCTATCGAGAGTAATCCATGAAAACGTTGAAGGTCGAATATATTACTCCGCCAGGAATCATTGTCCTTATTGGAACAATGAAACACGTTTTTTTCTTTCTTTCTTTTTTATGATGCCGTGCGACTCCGCTGCTTTTATTACTCCCACAGATTTCACCAGCCGCCTTGCTGTATTCTCTTTGACTTACCGGCTGTAATCCCACCGTGTAAAATGGGATTGATCATTTTAGGGAAGGCATATCGGTCGTAGGTAGCAAAAATTTTCAGGTGCGAGAATGCGTAACGGAATAAACGTCACGAACGCTTTTACATTATCGAATGTTTTTCTTATGCCGTTAAGAAATAATACGCAAAGAATAGAAACTACTTAGATCTCAAGATAATATTAAAGCTTATGGAAAGCGAAGCGGGAGACGAAGAAAGGGGAATAGTGTATAATGAGAAATATTGCGGACTCATTATACTCGCATTTCGCGACTTCGATCGTTAGCGTGTTCAGGTCGCCAGTGCTTTTTCTCTCCGGTTCCCCTCACCGACGTGATTCCAACGTGAAATTGCGTGAAATGCGTCTAGCCGCGAAACGCTACTACATTCGAGGCTTTTGGCACGAGTTCCTCGGCGTTAATCCGACGCGACTTAACTTTCCTTCCGGGATCGCCCCCGTTATACTCACGTGCCGCTTGTACAACACATGTTCAACACTCTCGTTTCTCCGTTAGCGGCGGTGATTTTCAGTTCCAAGCATGCGTGAACCCACTGCGAAGGTTAGTTTCGATTTTTCATTCTCGCATGGTAAAAATTATATAACCACGCAGAAATTTCCTCATCGCGCTATGCACGAGTGAGCAAAACGCTTCTCCACGCACAGAAAAACATCATTCTGCTGTTCAGAAGAGCGATCATTCAGTTTACTTTCCTTCTTTTAAACAATCTTATCTTCGACATAGAATATTTCCACGATAATAGTCTTAAAACATACTCATTCTAAAATTTTAGAAAGATTTATTCTACAGCTCATCTGTCATATCGCGCGTGATCATTCACCAATCTTCTTTAATTAATATCTCTACTATTATTGCGAATCATAAAACTATATAGGATTTTTATGTTCACTTCAAACCGTTCCCATAAAAATTACGGGAAAGAGTTTGAGACATCCTGTATATGAAACAATGATTGTTAATTTGAAAGTATATTAGTTTTAAGTAAATTATGAATTGATTTTCTTTCTGTGTGTGTTTGTATAGTCAGTAACAGACCGATTTAGAAACACAATGAAGTTGGAAGCTCATCAAACTATCAAAATGGAGGTTATTATCCACGAATCTATGTAGTAATAATATAATTAATAATATAGCTAATAATAATAAGTACAATTGCTGTGCAAGCCTATGTAACGACTCTCAATTTTGACAGTTTGGTAAGATCTTAACTTCACTGTGCCTAAACTGTTTTGCAACTAAGTCTATTCAAAGAAGAATCTATTTCTCTCTTACAAGAATATTATTCTTCTTTTAAGTAATAATTATTTTTTATAAAATAATTTCTTTTAAAGAATATTTTCTTCATAGCAATCTTAAAATATACTCATTATAAATTTTATAAAAGCTTATTGTTAAATGTACTCAGAAGAAAAGTTATTTTGATAAGAATATAAATCTTTATATCGGAGAAAAAATTGGTTCGATTCAATGTAATAAGCAAATCGAATTTTTGTTTTAATCTAATATACTCAATCGAAAAGTCAAACTTTAAAATGTGTTCTGAATAAATTTTATGTTTATAATAAAGTTATGATAGTTATGATTTGCAAAAGTATAAACGTATGAAATAAGTGACTTAAAAGAAGTAACATTTACTTTAATGCGGTATATATTTTTCTATGTATACGTCCGCCCACACAATCAAGCAACTCTCATATTTATAAATATAACAAAGTCACAATGATATTCGTTGTATTGTGCAGTTTTACTGCAGTAAACGATTTTTGTATAATTTGTTCGCAAAAATGAATCTACTATCTCATAATAGATTATCATTGATAATCTATTATCAATGAAATTTGATAGTATGGAATATAATCGCGTCGTTTTTTGACACACGCAATTGAGTTGAGTCGCAAGCGTTACTAATTTTCAATTCATTCATTTACCAGGCGACGGTGTTCTCTGTTTCAGCGATGTGACGCAACCAGTCGGGAATATTTTTATGCAAAATGACTCGCGCCCTTGTCCTTCTCTGCATGGTCATCATTCTACCTCTCGTACGATGCCACAAGGTAAGATCGCAGTCAGGTATCACCCAAGGACGCATTATTACACCATGCAATTACTTCTTCAAGACAAAGAATACGCGCGCGTATACACGGGAAAAGATAATCCCGAATTAAAATGGCGAGTGATTTCAGAACGCGACGGCGATTCTAATTGTTAATCGCGTCGAAGTAAATTCACGGTATGCGAGCAGTGTCTTTCGTTTTACATACTATATATATGTGTATCTTTTTTTATTGTACTGTATATTTTAATTATTCTCCACGTCTGTGTACCGCTTCTGCAAAGCCTAATTTTTTACTATGTTGTAAAGAGGATACAGAACGTTAAAAATTAAAATTTGAGACGTAATTTTATTTATAAATAATGTTTGTACGCGAATTTTTCAAATTTTCTTCCAATCTATTTTTATGTAAATTAATAGCAAAGTTCTAGATTTTATAATAAATTTTTATTTTCAACTAAAATGAATATTTTAAATATTAGATAAATAAATAAGAATATTAAAAGATAGATAAATAAATAAGAAGCAAATAAATTTATAATGTATAAAGTATATCATATTGAAATATGGAACACAAATTACAGAATTATTGACAGTTTTGTTTTGAAACTATAACGGTAGAAAGTTTATCATTTATACCAGTCATTTATAACAGTCGAAATATATATATTTAGGCACTAATATATATTTTTCTATTACCTGTGCAACTTTATTAGATCTACTAATGAAGAATCTATAAATGAAGCATTAATAAGAAAAAATAAATTGTATAAAAAAGTAATATTTCGTATTTGTAATATTATATATACACACATGTACATACGCGCCGCACACACGCAAGCACGCGCGCACACATACACACATACACAAACACAATTCGTTATGAAATTGTTACATACAGATAAAATTCATCGAAATAAACACAAAATTCTTCTACCATTTTACAAATAACCACATAAAATTTTGAATTATTAATTAAAAAAGATTAGTATATGATTATCTGTAATAATATGTACTAATTTTGTTTAATTAATAACTGAAAATTTTATAAGTATATTTGCAAAATGGTACAGGGACTTGTGTTTAGTTCGATGAATTCTATTTATATTCTAGCTGTATAATGAATTATCGGACATCCAGTATATATTTATCTCAACTTTGTTTTAAATTAACATTTATTGTTTAGATAATGAAATAAATATATAGAAACGCAATTTTATCCGATAAATAGAAAATTTACGAGTAGCTCTTGATACGTCACTGAACATACGACTAAACGTTACAGCCATCTGAAAAACTGAGAGTTTTTGTTTTGAACCACATTTTAAAAAGTCGCTTTTCCTTACTGTTTACTAAACGTCATCTAATGAATTTGACGACAAACTTGACGATATAGATTATGCAGTACGTAATCACGAAGCATTTGATTTCCTAATAACAGATTTAACCTTTAGAAAACTAGATGTACGTTTGTGCAGACATATAGAAAGAAAAATTATCGCTGACACATATGTGACGCTAATAGCGAACATATTAAGTAGATTATTTCATCAACAGAGAAACAGAGATCAGCAGAGCTTCTTTTTTAATTTTTAAAGTCACTTTTGTGGCTTTGAAAAATCTTAAAATTCTGAGTCATATGTATGTTACTTATATAGAAAAATTTTTTAAGAAAAAAAACACTTTTTTAATGAAAAATGCTGGCAGCCTAAAGATTAATAGTGCCGACCGTCAGTACCTGTCGATATCAGCTTCATAAAAAAGCGCCGCGGGAAAAGAGGAATCACACGATTAATGGCACGTTACGATTCAACACGTGTCGGCTGAACGCGTCATCTCGTCATAGATAATCATCGCAAGCGTGGTCAACGGCCGACTCTTCTCTAACTTATGTAAGAACTTCGCGCACGAAATTGTAATAAAATCATTGAACCATTCCGATGTTGTTTAGCCGCGTTGTCTTGCTTTCGATTTTTCTGTTCTTTTTTCCTGGATGAGATTCAGCGAAAATAATAAGAGTGTGTGATTTTTCTAACAATAACCGACGCAGCGAAATTAGCAAGCAGAAAAGCGAAATGGAAAAACGGAAGATCAAGATGAACGGTTCATCAACATGTTCGCGCCAGGTAGAACAAAAAATCGTGATGATGATGACAAGACGACTATAAAAACTCATTTTTCTGTCATAACTCGATCATTTTCTCGTCATTTTGACGTTATTGTGATGATTTTCTGTTTTATCCGGGAGCATCAAACATATGTGACGCATCGATCTCACATGATAGGTTCATCTTTACTCAAAATTTACAATTTTATTTAACATAAAAATTAAGAAAGAAACTCTGCTGATCTCTGTTTCTCTGTTGATGAAATGATCTACTTAACACGTTCGCGTCACATAAGTGTGTCAGCAATAATTTTTTTATCTACATAAACGTAAACTGCATCTTACGCTATAAAGAAAATACAATGTGATCTCTCTCTCTCTCTCTCTCTCTCTCTCTCTCTCTCTCTCTGTTGAAAGAGTTCCTAAAATAAACCGTGAATTAAATGTAGAGAGCGTGTTAAGGAGATTAGAAAGGCAAGCCTTGAATTTGTGAAAAATCCGTAAAATTCGATTCGTTAATACATGTATAGGAATTAATTTAATACAAAATCTTTTTATAGACTATTTATATACTATGCATTAACCATAAAAAAATATTTACAATGTTAAGAAATATATTAACATATAAGGATATGCAGCGTAATTCATCCCGTAGTGTAAATCGCACGGAGTTGCAGTTTTGTAGAAATTGAAATTGATCAAATTGATATTGTAAATCGAGACAAACGACATTATGTTTCGGAAGCTAGATACTTCGTACTATAAATTAAACTAAAACAAAAGATATTCGGTAAACATTAACAAAATGGCGACAAAAATCAATTCACATTTTTTGCTATATCCTGAACTTATCTTTTCGAATTTTTCATTTTAGTAAACTGAAAAATATGTCTAAAGAACTGCTCTATCCAAGAATGCAAAAAACTTAATCGATTTTTTTTAATTTTAAACTTTTCCAGTTCTCTTAAAGTGAGACGTAAACAGTGAAATTATTAGTCTTTAGCATTATTTTCCAATTAATTAGTATTTTATTAAAACAATTGTTTGAAATGATGAAAAAAATAATTTTTCAACTATATAAGTGAGATGAAATTTGTAAATATCATAATACGCGCGCAATTATTTTTTATTTAAAAAATTATCAAATATTTTAAAAGTAACAAAATAAAAGTTGTAAGATACTAATTGATGTCAATACTAATTGTGAGAAAATAAATATAAATGTACTCGTTATTGTATTTAATAAATGATCAGTGTCATTTAATTTAAATTAGAAATATATAAATATTATGTTGAAGCAAATAATAAATATAGAAATAAATAACAACAAATATAGAAATATAAAAATGACATATATATAAATATAGAAATAACGAGATTATTTCAAATTCGATTAACTTGAGACTAACTTATTACGTACGCGATATTGCCATGTTTCCACTCATCATATTATTTGTTTCATGAATATTCTCATCGAAGAATCTAAATTTCTTTTCAATCTGTCTATAAATTTATATGATACTTCACTAAAATATACATAAATGTTCAGTTTATTATTATAGTAATATTTTAAACATCTGTCTTGTACACAAATATGTCAAATTGTCATGTTATAGAAGTTCTACATATATATGTGCTTGCACAATATAAATTTATAATTAAATATTTCAGAAACAATACAGTAAAAATTATTGAAATTTCTGATACGCATCGTTAGTTTAATTGACATTTTTATCATATTATAGATTTACACACACGTACATACAAACACGCATACATATACATATGTATATATACACATGCATATATACATATATATATATATATATATATATATATATATATATATATATATATATATATATATATAATGATAAATCTGTTATATATATTAAGTAGATATTATAATAACATAACTATTGCAATAATATTAGTAAATATAAAAAATAAATAAGTTTATATCTTTTATTCGATCAAATGCTAGAATTTCTTTAAGATCAGCGGTTTTCAAAAGATCGATGTGAAATTCGACCAAGCTATACGAGATATCGATCTATCGCGACAATTGTGTTGAATCATCACAGATAGATATCGCGAAGAAGTCGATAGGCCGTCGACTTACGTAAATCTCTAGTTTCGCCTTAGGAAACGATACAAAAATAATCGCTTTCAGACGAGAAACGTGGTCGCGACTTCCGGCAGTCTTTCCACATGATTTGCATGCTTTTGAGACGTACTCGTTGCGCGAGGGAGAAAAAGATAGACAAACAGAGAGGGAGAGAAAGATCGAAAGCGAAACCGGAATACTCTCCTCGAAGAGCGATTTACTTCTCACGGAGGAGAGACGGTATTTCTATCGATCGACAGTTGTGCTCACAGACGCGTGAAATACGTTACGATTAAAACGATCGCGACTTGCGGTTACGGTTAACGAGTATTACGGAATTCATTGTCGATACTCCTGCTGTTGCGAGAGGAATTAAA
This sequence comes from Odontomachus brunneus, assembly GCF_010583005.1. Lineage (NCBI taxonomy): Eukaryota > Metazoa > Arthropoda > Insecta > Hymenoptera > Formicidae > Odontomachus > Odontomachus brunneus. The sequence goes on along the minus strand of NW_022639466.1, from coordinate 37,891 downwards.
TATACACGGAAAAAATATTATGGTAAATATGGCAAAATCTTTTACAGCGAAATTTGTAATCTTGTATCATAAAGAATTATTATATATTCTTCTACGAATTATTATATATCGAATTATTATATATTTTTGTTTAAAAAAATTTGTTTAAATTTGTTTAAAAAAATATTATATAGTTTTAATTTTTATAACCAAATTATTCCAAATTGAATATTTTTCTTATATCGTATATTCGGTAGATATATATTTTTATATCATATTATATCATATTATATATCATTATATCATATATTATCATATCATATATTCGATATATCGTATAAAGGACCTAGACAGCGCAAGATCCAGGGGATGTCTTGGGAACATTCTTAGGACGTAGGGACATTCTCAGAACGTTTTTAGAGAGGATGTTCTATGGAGATATGTGCTATTTAGAGAAAATGTTAAAAATAGGCCATTTTTGTCCCACCTAACGGTACCTTAACTAATCATTAAAAACTGTTTCTAGATCTCCAAGAAACAGAAAATAACAATTATTTGTCCACATCAAATCCGAGAAAAGTTATGAAAATTGGAATTTATTATTGATTGCTGAAACAGTCATAGAAGTGTTTTTTAAGCTTTGTACTTTTGATGTATCTGTAAAATAAAATTAATTACATAATTATATTTTAAGAGATGAATAGTAAATATAGAAAAGTTTTTTCTTTTATTATACAATATTTATATGTTGTAAAGAAATACAGACGGATACGGAAGAGGAGAAAAACCTACTATTTACATTTTTTTTTAATGTGTACTTAACAAACTCTTTGTTTGAGATATTTAAAAAGGAAAAAGAAAAGAAGGAAAATATCAAGGAGAGAGAGTCAGGGGAGTTATTAACATGTATGTATACTTGTATCACTTTCTCTTGGCTCTGCGACGCCAAAATTCTATCTTCTTAATGAACATATTTTGCACACAATATATTAATACATTAAACATGCATACATACGCATTCGTTATCTTAAAGACATGCCAGAGGTACAAAGTTTAAAAAACATTTCATATAACTATTTCAATAATAAATAATAAATTCTGACTTTCATTTTCCCTGCATCTAAAATAGTTATTTTCTGTTCCTAGAAACCTAGAAGATTCCAGAAACAGTTTTCAATAATTAGTTAAAATTTCGTTAGTAGGCCAAAAATAGTCTACTTTAAACACATTCTCCTTTACTGTGATCCTTTATTAGTGATTTATACTACAATTTCTGTACAGTCCAGTTTTATAAAAAAAACATTGTGGAAAGAAATATAATTTTAACGTAATTTTTATTGTAATATTTTCTTCATATACGTTACCACCCTTATAGGATCGGAAATGTTTATATCTTGTCTTTGACTTGTTTGTGGTTAATTCAGTAACGTTTAATAATATTATGATGTTACAAAGATTAATTTGACTATTACGAACGATTATCCCTCCCTTCCTCTCTTCTCTCTCTCCCCTCAAAAAAATGATCACTTATATCGTAAATCGATCAAATCTCGGTCGGATAATCCACCGTAATGAGCGAAAGTGATCGACCTTAGCAGTCCTAGGTACTTGAATCGTTTCAAGCCGCGACTCGATTTCTGTGACGCCACGCGCGGTAAACGTCGTTAAATGGTAGAAGCAGACCTTGAAACGCGATTGGAAAACTGAATATACGTGCATACCCGTTGATTACGGACTGCTACAAAACTGGACGAGCCGCGATTCCAAGAACACTTGAAAAATCACGGTCTTTCTTTTTCTCATATTTTACAAAGCCCATCGACTAATAGCAGTGTCTGCCGGGCCGCGTAAGAATCTTGTTAAGTATCACGGAAATGTGTACATCGACGCACACAAGCACAACATATAATTTAATCTACTCGGTAATTATTATAATTAAATGAAGTAATGAATTATGTTTTACTCTTAAGGATGCATTATTCATATTTAAAAAATAATAAAGAAAGTCTTAAAAATTACAGATTAATCTACATTACATCTAAAAGTGACACAAACAATGTGACATTGTTTTAGAACCGATCAAAAGTTAAACCACTTTGAAGTGTAAATTCAGCAAACATGATAACGCCATATAACGAATGAAATTACATAAACGATAATTATATGAGTTTTGTACGTAAGAATAATAAGTTACATAATATATAATTTATATAATATATAATTTATTTATAATAATAAGTTACATAATATATAATTTAATAATCTATTGTTTTTGTAAGTTATTGCAACTAAAACTGAATGATTAGAAGAACTATATAGAAGATTAAAGAAATTATATAGTTCTCATAATCATTCAGCTTTAGTTGCAATAACTACAAAATCTTTTATTAAACTATATATATATATATATATATATATATATATATATATACATATAAGATAAGATAAAATCAATATATAATATTCTATATACAAAACTTGTATAATTGTTCCCAATACAGTTACCACCATCATGTACTTTTGTGTGAGTGTGCTACTTGGGAGTATTTTTATCCGTGCTATTATGGAAATATATGAAATTACTATCTTGAGGAAAAGAAAAAATAATTAAAGATTAATGAAATTTTAATCTTTATATTAAATATCCAAAATGATGCATTGTGATTCATTGTGCCAAAATGTTTCATTGTGATTCAGAGATAACAGATTGAAAGTCAGAAATAATATATAATGAAGTAAAAAGATTATAAAATGTAAAGTTAAAATAAAAATATATTGTTATTTATCGTATAAAATCAGTACCTTTTCATACAGAAAATAGAAATATTAATGTATTTCTGTAATTTCCAGAGACTTTCTGCAAGGACCAAAGAGGTCCTTAATCGATTATTTTGGTCATAATTGCGAAACGCGACATTTTAATCTCGATATTCATAGGCAAATAATATCAAGTGTACAATCGCCCTATCATGACGTAATGCTTTACGCGACATGAAACTTGACGTCTCGTCGCCGCTGGCGCTACCATTCCTGATTACGTTCTATTGTACATTCATTTTGTCTTGCTATTCCCACGGTACTGGCGTGGCGGAGACAACATCTCGAAGGCAGCGTTGCTATGGCCGGCAAAAGGCGAGATCGAAATAGTCAGTCGAAAGCTGTCAAGATAAGCGAGTGAAAAAAAGCGTACGAAATGATATAATGAGCAGTAACGATGAAATTACGAATCCCGGAAGATTCGGTTTAAATTCACTTGCACAAGAAGTCTCGCTCAAATATCTCTTTACGTTCTACTTGTTCTTCACTTCCTCGTGTGAATAATTAACACGCTGAGCCATGCACGACAAATAGATGCTCATTGTCGACTCTAGTTATGAAATCTCCCAACGTGATAATAATGTTTCTGGCGGCGAATTAATGAAGTCTTTTCGTGCGCCATTGTGTTTCACGGCGGGATATTTGCGGGGCTCACTCCGCTCAGAAGCGAGATAGAATGTCCAACGATTTCTTCTTCGTTGACGAATTCGTTATAGCCGCGCTGCTCGCACCGCGGATTTACCCGCGAAATGTTCGATGCGAAAGGCCGACGTGAGATTACGATGCGATTACGATCGCGATCACGATCCCGATTATATAAGGATATTGCGACATCGGTCTGCTCATTTAAACCCATTCGTGTTTCAGATCCACGAGCACATGACAAGGGAAGAGATGCTATCGGTGTTTTACACGGGACACGAGTCCGGTAATAACAGCAAAAAAGTAACTTGCGGTGAGCGTACACGCGCGCGCGTTGATACCTTTTCCGTTCCTACTAACGTCGGGATACATGCGACGTAAACAATCACGAGAATTTCGGCACACCTCGACCGACGATAATGAATGAGACGAGCGGGGCGATGAGATCCTTGCACTAAAGCTTCTACATCTACGATGTACTCTTTGCCTCCTGTTTCTTATTCTCTGTCTTTTTTAAGCCTGATCTACAATGTGTTCTTTGCTTCCTGTTTCTTATTTTCTGTCTTTTTTTAGTTTAAGGTTTAAGGCTTAAGTCAGAAAAAGATCAAGAAAAAGTAATAGGAAGTAACACATTATAGATCATTATAAGTTTTAATTTAAGGCTTAAGATGTAAGTCAGAAAGAGATAAAGAAAAAGATACAGGAAGCAAATAACACATTGTGGATCAAGCTTAAGGATAATCAATCGCCTTGTTATCTTAACGCAACGACATTCCACGGTTTTAGGCAAAGTCACACTGAGGAAAAAATATGTGTTGTTTGCAACTACAGCCGCGTAGTGAAAAAATTATTATCAGGAGAACCATTTTCTCGTAACAGAGTTACAAGTACTTAATTATGTTCTTAATTAATTATAGATATTAATCGACGATTAATATGATCAATTTAATTCGATTGAGTGCGATTAGTATAATTCAATTGAGAACCATTTAATTGACAATTGATTTCAATGAATTCTATCATTAGATTGACGCTTAATATAAACAAAAGGGATTAAAGGTCACTCACGCAGAGAATTTTTCTCAAAAATATAAATATTCATTAATCGCAGAAAAATATCACAGTGGTTTTGGCCGGCTATACACACAAAAAATATAATTCTGCTATAAAAAGCGATTAAAGACCAAAGAACAAAAGTTCAAAGACCAAAGAATAAAACTACGAGAAAATAATTTTTTTCGGAAAGTATGGAAGAGTATGAGAAAAGAATTATGCCGTATCTAAAAAAATTAAATTACATTTTTCATGTACGTAATGCATTGCTTTAATATTATACGGAGAAAGACATTTAATTGTATTATCATATTGAACGAATCAGACGTTTTTATTAAAGAAAATAGAATCTCTTTAGCTCCTCGAATTTAATTCATAAGAAACAAAAATTTCGTTTCTTTCAATCAAAAATCTATTTAATCGATTTATTCGTGCAATTATTTATTTTGCAAATTATAACAAGCAATGTAACGTGACAGACAAGTTACGACTGCCTATCATTGTCCAGAAACACAACGAATATTCCGTTTGTCTGCTATTCTCATCGGCATAGATAATAAATTTATATATCATTAGATAACAAAATATGGAGTAGAGCGGGATAAGATGCTACACTTTTTAGATTTTCGGAGTTACAACTTTTTAAAAAATTTATTGCTGTGATTCACCATACAAATATGATAGAGATAACATTCCTCCGCGTATTTATGCCCGTAATGATTCTGTAAATGGTATATTTCAATAACTAATAACTAATAACTGATTTTGTAATAACTAAAAGTTGCAAAGTGATTATTTTGCCTTAATATCAGGTCATATCAGCCAAGCATTTAAAGTAAAAAAGCCACGTACAAAATAAATATACATCCTAATTAATAGTTCCCGAATCTCCACATTCCTTATTGCCGACTGTTAATTATGAGCCAATCTCGACCGTTAATATACTCAATTTCAATTTATGAGTGAAATTTGCTTTTATTGTCTGAAACTGTGTCATACACTACTAGAAATTTCAATCTAGCTAATAACACGTCACTTAAGTCCATTCAGTTATGATGGAGAGTATTAACACAAAATTTCAAGACTTGAAAATGTTCCTAAATCAGTTTTTTCTATTTCTTAAACAGAAACATTTCTGTCCAGAAAAATTTCTTAATTGTAATATTACTTCGATTTTAGTGATATTTTCAAAGAACAATATCTATGCTTTAAAAGGGATATTTGCGATTTCGTTTTCACTGTTCTTCTTGCGATAAATAAACAAAAGACTTGGCGAACATAACTTTTGGATTAAGAATAGACTCGGACTCTCCTACTTGATAAAACTATTCGCTTATTGCTGTCATAAATTTTGACTTCAGAATGAGTATATCCCAGTCGCGCAATACAAATCAATTATAAATTATACTATTAGTATGTTGCATTATTCAAGAAAAATTTTCTGCGTGTACATGACTCGTTCAGTACTTATTCAAAAGAAACTATACACGTGCGTATGTATAAATTATCGTTTTATTTCTTTTCTGTTATTCTCTATCAAACTTCCTGCGGCTGTCTACATGTTTCTCAAACTTTCAGTTAACGCGTCCGTGAAAAAGAAAGAGGAAGGCTCGCGAACAGGCCGTTAAACTTAAATCCGCCGTCATGAATCATACGCGATGAATATTCATCAATGCCATCATTCTTGTGTCGTTCTGACCTTAGAAAGGGTCGCCGTTATTCATCGTCGATTTCTGATGTAGTATAAACGCGGTTCTTCTTATTTTTTTTCTAGCAGCCAACTGGCATGTTAAATATAAAAAATTGACCGAAAGAAATCGTCGATCCTAAAATATCAATCATAATTTTCGTACGTTAATACACTAATATACGATACGCAAGACTGACGTGTATATTTAAAGCGCCATATCATCGAAATAAGAGACTTCCAGTGAATTTTTTGCGAGGTACACAAAGCTAATCTTTAGCTATTGAATGCATGCACATAAAGAAATATATATTACTTTCAATACTGAAAGAAAAGATCAGGTAAAACAAATGAAGTTTCTGGATTGACTAAATTTGGTTACACCAACTGCAATAGAGTCAAATTAAATAAATTGGTAAATGTTTACATTTATATATACGAATCACAAATCAAATATATTATATTTGATTATATGTACTGAAGAATGAAGAGACATAAACACTTTAAACTTAAATACGCGTTCATGTTATTTTAATGTTATGTCAATTAATTTCTAATTGAACCAAAAAAGTTTTTAGATATTTTCATTTAGAAATATATTTTGAACTATTTCACTAAATTTCATAAGAATCAGAACGTGTATTCCTTTTCGGAATTATATTCAAATAATATTTTTTGTGTATATGTATTTTTTAATGTAACTGTGAGATATAAATACGTAACAATATCTCTTACTTAGTACCATTACGACGGATAATCACCCAGATTAACGTTGTAAACGCGTTTTTAATCCGAAACCATAGTGCCGCCGTACGAAGTCGTGCCTGTTTTGCACACGATGCACAAGAGGAGCATAGACGCGAAACCGCAGATTCACCTAAAGGCCTTCGGCAAGGATATCAACCTTTCCTTGAAGCCTACGGAAGGTTTGTTAACAGCTAACAGCCTGCCAATGTGGACCGTCACCAGAAACGCGTCGCAACCTGACGGCCTTCATTACGAAAGGGTGAAAGATGTAAGTGACCTCTTTCAGTATATTATTGACGAGGATTCGCAGCCTTCTTGAAGCTAGATTTTCTCGCGCCAATAATACTAATTAACAGAGTTATATAAGATGTGGCATTTAAATAAAGACTCCTAAATATATAAAAAATTAAATAAAATAAAAAAATAATGTTTCAGACTAAAGTCGTAAGGTTCCAAGAGAGACGTACGATAGTGTTCAGTTTATGGTTCTCAAATTCTTTCAAAGATTAGTTTAAATTTTTTTAATCGATTCCTAAAGTCGTTCTGCATATAAGTACTGGGATAAAATTATCGAAAATATCTTTCGAGATATTTTATATTTTTTAGTATAAGATGAAATATATATCTCATAAAATATTTATTTTTCTATAATCTTATATTTTGTACGTAGAATGACGGATAAAATCGACTGTTGTAAAAAAACTGACAGACCTTAAGTAAAATTCCGTTGCATTTTGTAGATTTATTTATTGATACACAAGTGTGCGAACTTTAGTATCGTCGATCAATTTTTTTCATTTTACATACAATTACATATAATTACATACAATTTTTCTCGTTTTACATTCATTTTACATACAAAAGTATTAAGATAAGATTATTGGAAAGTGAATATTTTACGAGATATTTCATATCTTGTATTAAAAGATATTAGAATAAAATATTAGAATAAAATATCTTAAGAAGTATGTATAAATTATAGTTTACAGAAAAGAAATAAAACGATAATTTATACATACACACGTATTCACTTTACGACGATTTTATCCCAATGCATTTATACGTAGAACGACTCTAAAAATCGATATGTTAAAAAATATTATGATTCCATTAAAAAATCTAAACTAACCTTGAAAAGATCTTGGCGCATCTACCATAAAGTCAAACCCCAATATCATTATTATATATCCCCCTTGAAACCTAACATTTGTCTGAAATATTTTTTTTAAATTTACTATATTTTTACGTGTATTTACTTATATTTAAGTGTCCAAATTTAAATGCTATACCTTATATGCAGGTTTTAGTAATTATTATATGCACAGTTAGTAATAATTGCCACCTGAAATATTTTCGAAGTAAAAAACAAAGGTGATCTTCAGATCTTTGACGTTACTGTAGGCGAAAAAAAAATTGGTTAAATCTGAATTCAGGATACATTAACTAGGCTGTTTGATAAAAAGTGAACGGGCCATTTATACGGGAATACATATTAACGGGAATTTTAATTAACCAAGCAAATTTGGTTTCATGCCTAATTAAAGTAATCAGACAAGTTTGATTACAATAATAAAATTATATTACAACTTCTTACTAAAAATTTTATTACTTTTTTAATTGAAAATTGTTTCTTAAAGTGTTAATGTGTGATTTTACTTGAAATTAACCATTCAATAGATTCAATATTATATTGTATTTAAATAAATTGTCTTTATTCTGGTGAAATTTGAAACCGGGACCTCCGGATTATAAGTCGTCTGTCTATGCGCTACGCCATACTCAAAAGAATGTTTTGTTGATCCAAGTAGAATTCTAAATATAGTTTATCGCTGTTTTTGTATCTGCTAGAAGATTGTGATAGAATTTACAGCAGCAACATTTTAGCGACATCTGCTGGCATATTTAAGTAAATGTGAGGATTATACATTTGTTTATCTCTCGTTACTAGTCTTTTTTTATAGTCGCTTTTATGTGACTGACCTTAATTTGAATTGGTCACAGAGAGATTTTCTTACTAAACTTCACAAATGGCTCAGATAGAAATTTTGTCCCTGTCATCTATATTGATTAAATCATATGCGATCTCGTAATGTTTGCTAGTCATTTAATCATCTTAACAAACTTCTTTTACACAGATAATTTTCATTATGATTGCAAGAATACTTTTTTGAATGTATTTCTTCAATTAACAGATCTGTTATATATTATATAATCTATATTATAATCAGCGTTGACTATCTGAATATATGATTATAATAAACAGAAATTCCGTTTAGTTCAACTAACAGTCGTTCAACCAAATATGTCACGTTAATACATTTTTTCGCGTGTAGTCATAATAACCACTCACTTGAATATTAATATCACATATGCAGTAATCAAATTCTGACCGGTATTACATCTAAATGCTCTGGTTGCATACTGGAATATCTCGTTATAATAACCAGGAAGTTTGTTTATCTATATTAAAAGCTGCTTAACTAAATATGTCAAATATGCTCCCAGAAGCTAAGAAATCATTACAGCAATATTATGACAACATTATTCAGTAATGTTTATAGATATATTGTTTGAAAACAATAATAAAAACAACGTATTAAAATCGATATATTATTACATAGAACATCATTATAAACTTGGACTCTGAGATTTCAGTAATATTAAAATTACATATAGTCATAATGTTAAAAGCAACAATGCATTTACGTTTTTTGAAATTCTGATATTCACTTTCTCAGCATGTACAAACAATATCTTCTGGAAGAAATAAATTTCCCTATTGCAATGGTCGAAACAAACAAATGTTTCACCATTTCGCTTAAAAATGAAAAAAAACTAGTCAGTCACTATTGTCATCTGAAATATCTTCCGAGTAAGGAACAAGATTGACCTTCAGATTTGCGAAATTACTCTACTTAGAAAAGAAGCATCTTACGGTGGTAATTATTTTTTTTAACACTAGATTTATGAGACAATTTGACCATAAATTTAACGGGTTTCGGATTTCACGAGCAAAATTACAGAAATTATTATTATTATTTTCTAGCAATTTTTTGACTTTTATTAATGGAATGATACGAATATATATCTAAATTATTCATTTACTCCTCAGATTTATAATTTTGAAATTCTCTATGTCGTGTACCTATTTTTCCGGATACTCGTCAAATTGACCGTCAAATTGTCTCGTAAATCTAGTGTTGAAAAAAATAATTACCACCGTAAGATGCTTCTTTTCTAAGTAAAGTAATTTCGCAAATCTGAAGGTCAATCTTGTTCCTTACTTGGAAGATATTTCAGATGACAATAGTGACTGACTCATCCTGTATAACTCGTCAAAAATTTGTAACGAATCGTTCAAGTAACGAAAGTTTTACGCGCCAGAATTGCACCTCTGAGAATTAACCAATCATTTTCTGGGGACGCAATCGTTCCTCTTATTTCCAGGTTGACGTGGATATCGGTGACATCTATCAAGACACGGAGAACATGGCTTCCATTCTGCTGCACCAGGACACGAATGGGAAAGTGCGCCTTGTAAGCGGCCATTCTTTCTTAATGTCCCTTTCGTCACCACCCTATTATTGCGAGTCGTCTTTCGTCAACTGGCACAACTCGCTTAGGACCCGTGTTATAATTATAGCAACATCGCAATTTATCGTGCCGCACGGCGTATGGTAAAACTATACAATACGACTTGCAACAAAATAAGAGCTAATAAAATGTTAACTTTCATATATGTCTTTATTTCGACTTTAATTTACGTAACTACAAATATTCTTCTTTTCATTCATCTTTGGAAATTATTACGAATTAAAATGTAAATGTGAAGAAATTGTTAAAAAAATCTTTCATGGAAAGCGTTTTGTCAATACTTTCCAATGTAAAACACCTTAGGGGTTTGTAACAATATACCCTTTCATACATGTTAAGAACATCTAACAAAATGTGAGTTTATAGACAACTCACTTGTATAAGACCGACAGCATTAAAAATTTGTTTTCCAATATATTTTACAGCGATGCAACAGTATGCTGCATAACTTCTGCATTTTAACACGCTACTCCTGCGTCGTTTCCATATATTTAGTTTTCAAAAAAAGAAAAAAGGCTTTTAAGAACTTTAAGTCTTAAAAAGTATGAAATAATTTTGAGTTAATATTCCTATATACCTAAAATATTTGAACTATATTATAAATTTTGAACTATATTAGAAATTTGCATGGAAATTTGCCTAATTGAGTCAAATAATCTCATACTTTCTTTTTATTATTTATCTCCCTACAGTTATAAAGTTAGTTATCTATTCTGCTTAAAAAATTTAATAAGGATTGATAAAAATATACACAAAAATTGAAAATATTTTTATTTTAAATATTTAATTGAAAATATAACTTTACCTATGTGAACTTATTTCCATTGGAAATTTTAATTTCTCACATTTCAGTTCATATAAGAATGTTATTATAAGTCTTTTGTTTTATACCGCGTAACTGGCTCTTAAAACGATTAAATATTATACTAAATGATTAAATATTTATCCGAATATACATACCTTCCTGTATAATTGTAATATTTTTTATTAAATACACGATTTTCATTGATCATTTATTTTTCTTATATAATTCTATCAACATCTTTTAAACAGGGTATCTAATTTCTTTTTCGTGCCGACTTCTAATATCTGTAAAATAATAAAATAGTTTATAGGTATATAGAAATATTGATTTAAAATTGTTTCATATTTTTTAGGACTTTTAAGGTTTATGAAAACTGTTTTTTTTTAAGTTTTTTGTTTAGGACATTTTAATTATTTACTAAAAGTTTGCTTTTGAAGTTGATCAAAAAAAGATTTTCGTTGAAGTCAGTTAAAGATAAAAGTTTCATTTTATATATCTAAATTTTCTCAGAATTTCAAAAAAGTAATAGATTTACCTAATTTTCAGGTCACTTGGACAAGCCCAGATAATAATATTAATCTATGAACTTTGCACTTGCAATATATTGAATAAGTTACAACAAGTTTCATTTTAGTATCTCTGACAGTTCCCGAGTTATAAGGAAATATACAAACAAACATGTATAGAGAATTGCATATATACTTAGCTATTCCTTAATCATATTCTAATTGAGTTACTAAAAATTTTCGACCTAACGCATTCGTTTCTAGATAGTCAAGGGTCGTGACTGTTTATTATTCGAAGAAGCTGCAATGATGACACGTGTCAAGCAACTGTGACACTTGGACAGATTGATGTTTTGTTTGCGTTTATAATTGCGATTATCCGTTCATGTGTCACGCGTAATCGTGACATTATTAGTGGTAACATAATCATAAAATATGAATAACGATAAAAGCACTATGTTTGCTACCTCACAGCCTCTGAAAAGATACAATTTAAAGATAAAAGGTGACATCATCTGTTTGAGAAATATAATAAATATACTTCTACGTATAACTGGATATTATCTATTGTTTAATTAAATATTAAATATAGATTAACAGGACTAGTTAAGAGGACTCATCGTTGCTGTTTCTTCGAATAATCAACATTCACGACCCTTGACTATCTAGAAACGAATGCGTTAGGTTGAAAGTTTTTAGTAACTCTCGGTTAGAACACATGGCTAGGAAATGGCTAGGCATATATGCAATCCTCTGTACGGAAAAAAAATTTTATTGGATCAAACAAATGTCTGATGAAATATCAACGAAGCAGAAGTGACTAGAATTCTGTTCAAAATAACAAGATTCTAGTTAACTAGAAATCTTATTTGATTCATCGGACATTTTGTTAATCCAAACAAATTTTGTCTCATATACATGTAGAACAAACTGAGAAACTCTTTTTTTGAAATTGGCTAAAAAGAATATGGAGCATGTTTTGTCAACTGATACGCATTGTATAGTTTTACCTGAATATCTTCTCGTGACGAGACAGGGCCATTTACCGAAACGTCCAAATTTACGCTGATGCAATATTTAAATAATTTTTTTGTATTTTACAAAACGGAAATATAACGGAAAAACAAGTTCCTTTGGAACTTGTGGAAAAAAAATATCCAACATATCTAGGCATTTCTAGCCATTTCTTCGGTGAAGTTACTCAAATACCGACGACATAGCATAGTGGTTTTGACATTTCCCCTTTACACTCGCGCAACCGACGTTCTCCTCGCCGGTCGGAATGAAATCTAACGCGACGGTATTGTGTCTACGAATACATAAGCCAATAAACTCGCGCGCATCGATCCTATCTTTCGCCTCTCGCGGTCTGCAATTTTATGAGAAAGAAGGACGCTGTTCCTAATAATTTCATGTTCAAACGAGCGTGACTGAATTTCTCTTACAAAGCTTAATTTTTATGCCATGAGGAAACGGTCTGCACATGGCGCACATTTTAGATTCATTTTTATCATACTTGTCATTTTGACGATATAAGAAATCGTGGTTTTCTGCTTCTGCTCGATCGCGAGCCAAATCTCGCCAAATTTCGAGAATTCGAAAGATCGCATGTGAATTTACGTAAATTTTACAAGCGTCACACGCGATGTGTTCGCGAACGATATGGAACGCGGATAAGTACACAAGCATCACAATGCGCGTTACACCTCGTAGAGGTTGCGAAAGTTCATCGCCCGGTGAGATTTTTCATCCACCTGCGTAAGGATTCGATCGAGTGACGATAAGACCGATTGTGCGTAACCCCAGTTCGGCGCGTGGGAGTCCCCGGTGAAATTTGAACGAATGCGAAATCGTAATGTCGCCTGTATAGGCTGGCGCATAATATAGCTTACTTACATAATGTGCGATAAAAGCGTTGTTCTAAGTGATCCCGTGTGTCCTGACCTTTCGCTTTCACTCCCCCTACCTCGATCTGACCAATGCACCGTTCAGACCGCCGATCGAACGGCTCGATCATGTCTGGATCGGAAATACGCGCGCGCGCTCCAACAATTCGCAACGCTACGAAACACGTTCAGGATCCGCGATGGAAACATTCGATTTAACGCGCGCCTCGATCTGCTATGTATAATTTATATGTTCCGCGATATAGATCTGCGTACGGTCGAAGCTTTTGTGCGATACGTACGAAGATCGAAAAAATTAGCTTCTTACAACTTCGTTCCGCGACCAGCGCACCGTCTGGCGTAACTACAGCGTCAATTATCATTATACAACGTCTATGTTTGTTATTATTATTATTATTGTCATTATTATTATCATGAGATATTTGTCCACACATATGCAGAGTTTGATAATAACTAGGTAATCAGTTAAAAGTTAAGTTAAAAAGTTCATAAACGTTCATAAAGTTTGCACTTAGTTAATTTTAAATGAACCCAAATTTTAACTTGAGCTAATTATTTTAAAATGTATCAATTTAATGTATGTATGACGGTCGATTTCATATATTTGCTACATTTGTTCGTTTAGAATGTGGCTGATTTCGTTAAAACGATGTTTGTTTCTTCAGGACGGAACTATCGGTTCGGAATTAGTTATTCGGCCACTGCCAGAACGGGTTCTGCAAGAAGTAGTGAGCAAATCGCCAGCTCTTCGGGAATCCACATTACTGCCAAACCTCACCGAGAACGAGAACTTGAGACGCACGAGTCACCACGTCATTTTCAAAAAAGTGGACCGACCCGTCAGTGATGAGTACAGCGACTTTTGTGAGTGTGTGCTATACACGGGACAATACGAAACAGTATATAGGGCGAAGAGTGAGCGGTAGAACTCTTACGTACTCTTACGCGATGCAAATATTTCAGCGCTCATGGAACCCGATCATCTAGCCAAGAGATATAGGATCAAGCGTTCGACCAACAACAGGTCGAAACGCGAAGCACCATACGTTATTTACCCGGAAATCCTTTGTATTGTGGATTACGATGGGTACAGGTGAGTCGACTAATGTAATACATAAGTACATTGGGAAAAAGTTTGATAATAACCATTAAATCTGGATAATAGTTACCAAATATCTTGGTGAAATAGTTTCAACTAAACTCTCTCTTGTAGGTGAATACAATCAAATAATCTGGTAAGTATCAATAAATAACCTTAGTAAAGTTTAATATCTGTTGTTGAAACTTGATGACTATTACCGATTTATTTGAAACAAAGCACCAATCAATTTTTCAAACAAAAGCATTTAGTTTAATTATGCTACATTATGTGATAAATATATAAAGTGACAAAGTATTCTGCTAATAATTGAACTATTTAATAATTATTACCAATAATTATTTTGTCTTATTTACCAAATCATTTAATTGGTTCAACTAAATAAGAAACTTGTTTTACTAATTATTTTGTAATTATTATCAGAGACGGTTGGTGATTATTACCATATTTGATACTAATTGCCAAATATTGCACTAAAACGCTCGACCAAGTACGTTTGTTAACTATTACAAGACTTTTTTTTAGTGCGTATCATATAGAGATAATCGAAATTAACAAATTATATAAGTAGGCTTTCTAAGTACATAACTCTCTCTCTCTCTCTAAAATAAGAAAAACACGGCCAATAAGAGTCAGTCGCAGATTAGCTCTAACTCGACTAGATATTAGTGCGAACAATAATTTTATTTAAACAAACTATATAAGAGGAAATGACAATATACTCTTACTTTTATTACTTTTATCGTATTGTTCACATTTTCCTAGCCATTATATCGCGTATAATATTATTTTCACCTTTTCTCTTCCTATTTTAACGCTTTCTCCTATAATGGTTACCATAGAGGTTCTCCTGTAATGATGCAAATTATTAGTATTTGTATAAGCATCGCGTTGGTATTCACAACAATAAGTGTGAGCAGTCAAGTTACAACGTCTACTTTTCTCGTTATGTGCAATTTCGCTTTAATATTTATCATTTTTAGCACTTATGCGAACCGATCCTATTTTCTCGTTTCAGATTGCACGGCGGCGATAACGTGCAGATAAAGAGGTACTTCGTATCTTTTTGGAACGGAGTGGATCTGCGGTACAAGTTATTGAAAGGTCCAAAAATACGTATCAGTATAGCGGGAATAATCATCTCACGGGTAAGAGACAGACATCTAATTGTTTTCGATTATTCTATATATTTGCTTTATAAAATTCGTACCAAATTTTGGCTCGAATATCTTATTTTTGTTAAGTTCGTCGAAATTTCCTTACAATCGAAAATCTCGTGTATAATAAGTGGCATTTATTGAAAATATAAGATATATTGCTGTTTGCATTCCGGCGTTCTGCATCCTCCGTCCTGACTTTACAATTTAGTATCCTGCTCTTAAAGATTGATTGTGTATCTTAGAAAATTACAAATGTGAACTCGAAAAACGGTGTTTATAGTCAGATCTTATATTTAAAATTGTCTTTGGAATTATTGATTAGAAAAAAATTGACTATTTGAGATACTTGCAACTAAAATTGACTTTTCATATATGTTTCTTGAGATTAGCATGCTATTTGTAATTTCTATTTTTAATATCTGCTAAACTACATGTGAGATTTTAATGAAAATATACTAAGATATTAAAGACGATTATTACTAATAATTGCGCTATTCTTTTCATATTTCTTGTACAAAACTTACATAAATGTGTGTTGCTTTGTTTTACAATATTCGCTCTAGGAAAGCGAGACGCTAGCAACAAAAGAAGCTAGCGACAAGCGTCAAGAAAAACTCAGTGTAAAATAAACGCTCAGTGTATCTTTTTAGAACGTCTCAAACCGGAAAACAGCAATATATCATATATTTTCAAGTGTGTTAAACCATTTATTATAAGAAGTATCCAATTTTAACGAACATTTGATAAATTTAACGAGAATAAGGAAATATTCAACAAAAATTCTCTTGGTATAAATTTAATATAGATTTAAATACACAAGTCCTAGAGAGTTTTTATTTTTGTTATTTTTCCTCTCGAAAATTGATATAAATTTTCTGAACAACCCAGTTCTGTATATACTGAACCGGATAATTAACTGTTACTCATTTCCCTTCGGCTATACACTGGAGAAAAAGTATCTGAAAAATAGAAATATTTTTTATATTTCAGTATTTTTATAAAAAATATTGATTAGGTGTGAACTGATAACATTTTTACTTATACTGATATACATATTTTTATATTGAGAAAAAGATTTTTTCAAGTGATAAAATATGCATTTTCTCAAAACCGTATCTTTTCATGAAAGCAATTGTTTGTTCTCTTTAAATAAAAGAATTTAGATTTAAGAATATATACTAGTAATCCACCAAATAAATAATTTTTGTTTTTTAGACATTTTTTCCCTCTGTGTATGAATCTTTTGACGAATCAAAATAATTTTTTAGCCGCATATAACATTACATAAAACCACATAATAAATAATATTATTTTATATTTAGCAATTAGTAATTTTCTTACGATCACAATACTTCCTGTGCTAGCGATTTAAGATCTCCTTTCTAAACTTGAGAAAGTTATGATCTCCTAAAGAAAGTATTCATCAAAACAAAAGAAAAAAAAATTAGCGGCCGTTAGGAAATGCGGTAGCGACGGAACACTTCGTGCAAGCTAAAATCGCGTTATATCCAGGGACGGGACGCGACGCCGTACTTAGAAAGGAATCGCGTGGGAAGAGACGCAATCGACTCGGCAGCCGCTCTGACTGACATGGGCAAATATCTTTTCCGGGAGAGGAGACTTCCTGTATACGACATCGCCGTTGCCGTTACAAAGTAAGAGTGCCCGATCTGTAAGGAGACGCGCGCGGCTTAAGCGAGTCGCAGCATACAACGACACACACTCGTTGATAACCCAAACTTTCCATTTATTATTTCAATAAGCAGCTAAAACCGCTAATAGATTTTTTATCTCTGCAAAATGATACGATAACACACGCGCGCGTGAGTACACCTTTTTGATATTTCAGCAATGAATCTGAATGTTCCAATTTAATTTAATTTTCGCGCACATCGACTTGATAATAATATCATGTTCTTGATGGAAAAGTTTCCATTGAAATCGTGAATGTGTAAAAGGAAAAAAGAACTTGATCACGGACTTCTTGCACACGATACATCGTGTATGATCTGTAAGAATTTTTATGAAGGATTCTTTTATAGAAAACTTTTCCATCAAGGATATAGAGCTCTGTCCCGACGTTCATAAAGACCGTGACCGCACCGTTTCTTCTTGCGCGCTACGACCGATATCGTTTATTATAATCATTATGATCTATTCTGATGATTTCATACTCTCGATTTTTATCCCGCAAAACAGGTATGATATGTGCCGTCGTAGGAAAGGCGGCCGCTGCACTAAGGGAACTGCCGGTATGGTTTATTACATAGATCACGCTTCTTTATTGTTACTTTTTTTTTACATCTCTCGTACTGTATACCTTACATTGTACAGCATCCGCTAGCTTGTATATAGTTGACGGTACTGACGGAATAGTAATGGTGATCTAGTCTAACAGGTGCAGTAGCATTGTTAAGGGAGTTCAAGTCTCGAGGAAGATATTCCTTCCTAGAGTGATACGGTGAGAATCAGTATTAAACGCGTGTTGCAAGCAATTCGCGATTCGATTGCTCCGTAGTGACACATTGGAAAGAACGAGGAAGTAAGAATATCTTTCTTGCATGAACCTGTATGATATGAGGGCGACGAATGGAATTGAGAGACTTGTAATTACCCGTCTGCGAGACAATGTATTTGCAATTCACCAGAGCTTCTTACGCACATCCGAGCGAGGAGCGAATGAGCGGGTATATGGTACCACTAATCTTACCAATTAATAACGCGCGCTTAACGGCCGTGCATCGTTGTTATTACGCCGATTAATCGCGCTAATCGCGGTAATGTGATTTCACGCGCAGAACGTATCCGGTAAATCCGTAAACTTGGAAACATATCGCCGTTTGTACGACCCACACCCAAGTGTAAGATTCAGAAAACTTTTTATTTATACAACTAAATTATATTATAAAATCGTACATTTGTGTACATGGTGAGTCACACTTAACATTAGATTCCAAAATATCTTTGTTGTTTTTTTATATTAGAAGGAAATATGCAAGAAATAATTTGTAGTGTGAAAGTATAATTTTTTTTTATTGACTACAATATTGATCCAACTAAACAATTTGTTTCTTACACATTTTCTTCTAATCCTTTTTAGTCTTCAATTATTGCCGGCAACTCAGGAAATATAATTAATATATTATTTACTCGGTTTTGAGTAAACAAAACGATAAAATTATATAATTAGTTCAAGAATTTTTGTTTAGCGTGTCCCCGACATATTAAACTCAAAACCCAAAAACATTTTATTCAAAGATAATTCTAATTATTCATTAACTTTAAAAACGGTTTGAGCTTTATATTAATATTTTTTAAAAATCTACGTCTATATAGTGAGTATTAATTTAAAACTATGAATTGTATATCGTGACTAGTATTTATAGAAGTTACTCAGCATACGTAAAAAAGATCTCAAAAGTTTTAAATAAATTTGATTAATATTTTTCAAATATTTGTGTTTTCTGGTATTTTTAAAAATTTTCTAGATAAAGTGGTTACAATATTAAGAGTTGCCAATTTTTTATCGAATGACTAAAGCTTCAATCTTTGAAACGAGCTTTTTTCGGAATTGATAAGCCAAAAATTGTTAAAATAATTTTTGGGAATATCTGTGTGTGTGGGATATATATATATATATATATATATATATATATATATATATATATATA
>NW_022639466.1:12452-18186 GCF_010583005.1 Odontomachus brunneus | reverse complement strand
ATATATATATATATATATATATATATATATATATATATATATAAATATATTTCATTAAGACTTAAGGAGTTAATATAAAAAAACAGAGATATTTAAGAATCTAACGTTAGATGATTCATTCTAACGGGAAGGAATTGTCACACATGTGGAATTCACAATATATATTTACAAATATATACATATACATATACAAAACAGATACACGTAATACACGCTTCCGCAACACGCGATTTTTTGAAACTGTTTTCGGGGGAAGGAGTTGTTTTATTTTATGAGGAGATTTAGCGACATGGCTTGAAACCGATATAATTTCATATGTGTTCGGGTTCTATCGCTATAATTATGCGAAAGGGCCTCGCTATCTATCGCCGCGATTTTGCCGTCACAAATAAGTACAAGTGATCGTTTTTGCGTGTCTACGGCATCAAAATTTCATCCCTCAACGAAATTATACCGCTTTCAATATCTGGTTTATGACGTTCGCTTTTTTCGCGGGCATCTGCTTCCTGTTATATACACCGCCCTGCACGATTTTGGTTGATTTAAAAGTTACCTGATACTTTTTAGGGGTAGCTTTTCACGCTAATCTCGGAAATAACTTCCAGTCCAATTCGTCTCCATCACGATTTTTTCCTTTTTTTTTGTAAATAAAAAACGAGGAAGTTATTTCCGGAATAAGTACGAAGAAATGGATCGGCACCGTCGGCCACAGCAAGAATATCGCTCAAATTTGTCTTGAAAATGCAGGGTAGTGTTTCTCTTTTATTTTGTTTCTCTTTTTTACATAGTGGTTATTCTCCCCAGAAAATTTCTATATTGTTAATGTTCTGACTCTTTAGAAATCTAGTGGGCTGCGCTGTTTAGAAATTGTGTCGAATTAATTGGAGTCGGTCACGACGACTCAACGATTTCACGCATATTTGTCTTTATTGTTTTTATTGTTGTCTTATGCAGTATTCGCAAAAGGACTAATCCGAACGGCGATGAATTCTATCGTTTCTGTCTGTCCATACAAGTCGGATCGTGTCACCGAATATGAATTTACATGATAAAGAGAATGTTTGTTATTGCATTGCAGATTAGATATGTGCAGGAGGCAATACGCGAATGACGTGTGCAATAGAGGAACTGCAGGTATGTTCTCTCGAATTCAGGAGGAAGGCAAATCTTGTTGTCTTAGCTTTCCCAATTGTTTTTAAGTTATGCACTTACGCACCGCCTCGTGACGTTTCAATCTCCAGATCTCCGATCGACATTCGAACACAATAGTGAATCACGAGAGAAGCCAGTCGGTCAAATAAATTCGACGAAATCTTAGTAAACAAAGGCTTCTCGTGGAAAAATCGCGAGACTTAAAAAATCGAATACGTCAGACTTTCGTTCGCGTCACACTTTATTCTCTTCAACATTTCGTAATTTAGAAAGCAATCACTGAAATCACTCGAAGCGAGCCTGCTCTGTTACGTGCACTTCCATTTGTATACCTTTCAAAATACCTTCTTCTAATGCCTCGTACTCTCTTCTTCTTACGGTGCAATGATCTTTCGCGTCGCACGCGTCACACAGATTGCAACTTAGCATTGAGAATGCGTCGAATACTCGCAATCTGTAAAAGCAATTGCCTCTCTTGAACTCTGCTGTTCCCTTGCACAGTTGCTTCATCTTACTCCTATATGTGTTTACGTCTATCATATATGTGTGCTAGGTCTCAGTATCTTCATAGTGGCGGGTCGAGTGGCGTATTTGTAGTCTCTGGATAATAGTAAAAATCACAGTTAAAAGCTAAGTTATAGAATTAATTACGAGCGCTCTTTACACGCGATGTCCTGAAAGTACGCTCGCCTTGAAAATCCGCCACTGTATCCACACAACTATTACTATTTCCGCATTTATGTACATACTATTATTTCACAGTCTTATATGCCAAAATCGTTCTTAATGAGATCGATAATACAATTTGTATCCTAAACTGTCGTTCGAAAAAGACATGTTGCCTAAAGGACAAAATTCTTGCAAAATTTAATTCTGTTCTCTCTCTCTCTCTTTCTCTCTCTCTTTGTCTTCCTCTGTTCCTTTTCTCGTTTCTTTTTCTTTCTTCTTCACGTCGCCTGCGCTCTTAGTTTTGTATTCTTTCTGAATAAATTACAACTCTTGTTATCTTTTCAACTGCATTACTGTCATGGATCGTGGTTTGGTAAGTCTCTGAAATCACACCAGCTCTAAGTACGCCGAGAAACATCTTCTGTCGTCGTACGATATTGAATCAGAATAACAATACAAGGGGAGGGGGGAAGGGGAACATCCTAATCCGTTAATCGGTTGATTCGCGCTACACAAATGTCTCAAACATAAATTTATCACTTTGCGGTATTTAATATCTCGGCTAACTCTATCATTAACCATCGGGCGACGAATTAACGCCGGATGCATGTCGACTATCAATGGCTAATTGTCTTAACATTTACTTATTGCGAATTAATATCGTTGATCTTCGGTTTATCGTAGCTGCCATAGCTGGGTTCGTTAGCTATCTCTACGTCTGCTTCCATATATTTTTTTATATATCTTTTGTATACAAAATGAAATTCCTGATGTATAAAAAGTTTCAAAAAGAAATTTTTTTATTTCGATCTGAGTTGATCAATAAACTATGAAAGTTTATTGATCTTGTCGACACAGTTTGCTTTCTCGTAAATAGACACGAATCTTAATGGAGCCTCTGATACGGTAAACAGAAGATTAAATTTTTAAGATTTCATGTTTAATTATATATATATAATAAAATGTTATATATATGTTATATATATAACATATTATATATATATATATATAACAAAATATAATAATATTTCTGATAAATTAACAACGGGCGCATTTTTTATTCTAAATGCAAACATTTAAAGTGCAAAAAGCACGATTGATAAAATCCAGGGTTTGGTAAGATTTAGGGTAAGTTAATTTTCCTTTTTAACTAAGTTAGTTTAAAATGGTTAGCCTATAAAATTAATTAAGTTCAAAGTTACATAAATAAAAACTAAATTAATTAAAAAACAAATTAAATTAACTTATTAAAGTTAAATATTAACTATGCAAAAAAAATATATATATGTTTTCTCACACAATGAATTTTTAATTCTAGATTATACTTATGTGTAAGAATGAAAAAGTAGTCTTTGTCTTTTTTACCGTGTCGATTTCGAGATAATGTAAAGTTATATTATGCAAGCATATGTAAAACTATAATATAATAAATTTCTTCCAATTTGCCATTTGTATGTAAAACAGAAATTTAAAAAGCCGTCATAATAATGAAATGAACATTTAAGTATATTTTAATGAAGTATCATTTAAAACTTCCTTGAAATAACTTTAGTTAAAAGTTAGCTCATGTAAAATGAACTATGTTTCAAGTTATTAATTTTTGAACTTAACTTTCAGCTGATTAACTAGTTATTACCCGACCCTGGTAAAATCGATCGTTTAACTCAAAGTAGTCGCCTATAATAATTGCGTGAGAGTTCACGGTGAAAATGCGCTTCCATGCAACGCTATACAAATACTAATTATTTAACGAGACAGCTTGCTCGCGATACCGATAGTCTCGATAATAACGAATTAGCGCTCTGTTTGATGTATGTACTAGAAGGATAAACACGAGATGCGCTGAAGAGCCTTGTTTGCACAGGATTCGCATACGTCGGCGGGGCATGTGTCGTGAATAAACGTCTCGAAAAGGTCAATTCTGTCGCTATCATCGAAGATACCGGCGGATTTAGCGGCATCATCGTCGCTGCCCACGAAGTGGGTCATTTGTAAGTGGAATATTTCCTCACTACTGTTATTCAAAGTCCAACACACACTCAATCAAGATCTACCTATGAAATTCCAATGTTAATGTGGATTGCTAATATCTAACGCCATGAGTAGAATGTCTTAGATCAAAGCTCGACACACGTTGCACATTTCGACCGATTTTCCACTTGTTCCGTCCAGCCCTATCCTCATCGTCCCGTCCGCAATCTATGAGCTTTCTAATGATAGAAAGCTATTAGAAACATATGCTTACAAGTCGGCTCGTTGTAAGGGGAACAAGGCTAAGCGAAACAAGTTGAAAATTGGTTGAAATGTGCATCGCGCGCTGAATTTTGTCTTAAAGGAAATATCACGCACGTTTTACTAATTGTAGATTAGGTGCCGTTCACGATGGTTCACCGCCGCCCAGTTACTTAGGTGGACCAGGCGCTGAAAAGTGTCGTTGGGAAGACGGATACATCATGAGCGATCTTAGACATACTGAGAAAGGTTTCAAGTGGTCTCACTGCAGTGTGTCCTCCTTCCATCATTTTTTAAAGTAGGTAATCATTGCGCGATACTAATTCTAAAATGATCAAGGTTCGATCATTTAAAGATGTAAAGGGAAGATAAAGAAAACGGCTCAATCCGTTACGCAAAAATATTATCCATTGATATTAACTCTCAAAATCGATTCATGTCTTCATTTTATTTTTGTTTTTCTTTTTGTTTTTTTTTTCGAAATTTGACTTATAAAAAAAATGCTTCTTTAGTATAGAACTTATAGCTTAAGAAAAAAATTATGGTACAATTGTCATTAAAAAAAAGATAATTTTTACAGTATATAAAAATTAATTATTTTTTAGAAAAAGATAAATATATTAAAATGAGAAAAAATAATTTGCATATTTTGCTCTTAAGTATGTTCGCTGCAAACTTTTCTCCCACAGAGAACCCGCTAGTAAGGACGATGCAGATTTCCGAGAAATTTTAGATAATTAAAATCGCTCGGATTCTATAATTCTCCATGAGTCTGCTTTATGGGTTAATTATTATTTTACACGACATTTTTATATTAATACAAAGCATTGGAGAAGAAAATCACACAGAATTGTTTAAGTTTTAACAAAAAATAACACTATTTAGTTAGCGAACGCTGATTGAGGGAGATTGGGGATGTATATTTATGCCTTTGTTGGACGTTCCAAAATCAAAGAAGTAAAAAATTAGAATTAAACAAACAAATAGTAACACAGATTAATAAACTCACGTAGCTTCGTTGGTTTTTAGTGGTGATACAGCGACCTGCTTATACAATGCACCTCATGAGGACGAGGCACTACCCCGAGTACTTCCGGGAAAGCTACTGTCTTTAGACGCGCAATGTCGAAAAGACCGTGGGACGAGCGCTTGTTTCGTATGTATCACACATGTATCGCGCGTACGCAACCATCAATATATGTATAATACTTGTATATTATATTATACAATACTATATATTATAAAGTATATTATACGTATATTGTATTATACAAACTCGTATTTTATATTGTACAATATTAATTTTGCATGTCATTTTAGAAAGATGATCGTGTTTGCGCTCAACTTTTTTGTTTCGATGCTGGGTCCGGATACTGTGTGGCGTATCGTCCAGCAGCGGAAGGTTCACCTTGCGGAGACGGTCAGGTAATGAGAAGAAAGTTAAAATAAAATTATTAGTTAGAACTTGCGGAATTAATTTTTAGGATTAATTAGAAATTACTAATTAGAAATTAATTAAAATTAGAATTTGCCGTTCTTCAGTATATACCTAGTGAGATACATTGCGTTTTAGAGACGTGTTCACTTGAAAGGCCTTTTACTTTTGGATTCTTGAAAAAGCAAGCTATATTCAGACACTTTTTCTGGAAAAATTTTCTAATTTATTGATTATATAACTTGG
>NW_022639466.1:0-12442 GCF_010583005.1 Odontomachus brunneus | reverse complement strand
ATTGATATTATCACGTTTTACTTGTTTCGACAGATTTTAGGTACAGTGTTAACGAGCTACAATAACAAACGTTATTAAAGACTTTGACAGCTTGATGCAGTGTATGGTCTCCTCTCGTACCTCCCATTAGTAACTTAGAAGAGACAAAGGTGGAAAGTATATTACATAAATGACGAAAAACAGTCTCCAACAGGTATTTGGCGAGTATCATCGCAAAGCCAGCAACAATTACAAAGACGTGACTTCTCGGTATCTCTCGAGAAGTTCCTCGTAACGAGATCCGTCGGATATTAGGGAAAATAGATAGAAGAAACACCAAGTGTGGACACGAGAGCGTAAAAATAATTCGCCGATTGCACGAGAGAGTCCATGCAGAATTAGAAAGACTCGTCCCGAGTCAAGAGAGAGAAAGAGAAAAAGAGAGCGAAAGATAGGTAGCGATGATACAGATACACTGATTCAGAATTCTCTTACCGCGACCGATACTTCCAAGGCCTTTCTGATATCCCTTGGTCGTCGTGGAAAGGGACATCACGTTGACCGTGTTCTTATACTTGAACGGACTAGCAGTGACCTTCGCAACGGTACTACTTGTGTAGTGCGAGTTAAAGAGATTCACGCTTCTCTTAGTGGTGGTGTTGACGTTGCCACCCCTATTACAACTACCATTATTACCGCTACTACTATCGTTATATCTGGTCTTGTATCGATTGATACAGTGATTATTGACGATCATCTGTGTGTATTTCGGCACCGTAGGCGTAGTCACGACGAACGGTGCTATGACGCGTTTATAAGGATTAGTTGTTATCGTCTTGGTCGTTGTCATTGTCGTCGTCGTCGTCGTTGTTGACGTCGTTGTTGTCGCTGTCAATGCGTTCGTATACGGCGAGGAATGTTTTAATTTCGATAGTGGCGTGCTCTGTGTTGTTGATTTCCATGGATACCTGTGTGGCATATTATTATGGCATTACTACACAATGTGTCTTACTACATGTATCCACTCGCGTGAGTGTCTACTTGTCCATAGATGCGGATCAAGATGAACAATGTAACAACTTTTTATCGTACTATAAGTAGTCCAAACAGTATTCTCTAAATTTCTTGGAGTGAAATTTTACTTGAATAGAGTGAACACCGAACTACTCGAATTTGAGCGCGTGAGCACGAATTCAAGCCTACGTACAACCATTTGTCAAAAATTGTTACTTAATAATAACTCAAAATTTTATATGGTTATTTGCAAAATGGTAAAGAATTTTTTTATTTAGAATAATCTAATATACATTTACAACACGGCTCCGTAGAGAATTATCAGACATCTTGTGTAGAATGAATTCTCCACTCTAAATCGTCGAGAGAATATTTTCATTCAAAATTAAAAAAATTAGTATTCCACTATCGTAAGAATATATTCACTCTAATCGATTGAAACATTCGTTCATATGGGGTCAAAATCCAATCTAAATTTGAGTGAAACATTCACTCTTGCGATTTCGATTCCACACCAAGAAATTTAGAAAGTACAAAACGTCTGAATCATCTTAAATATGTTCAGAATGTTTTGGGGAATTAAAATGTCCAGGGTACATCCAGCATTTGTGCGACGTTTTGTGCTATCTAGGATAATATGGTACGTATGAGACGATTCGATCCTATTATGCATAGAATAAGATAAAAAGAATCACTTGAGTTGTCGGATCGTTACCTGTAGTCAGTGCTGTTATATTGAGCGAATATCGGCCGATTATGCAACGTAGGACTGAAAATGCTATCTCGGCGTATATACGTCGGAATGTTCTGTGTATAGTCCGGTATTATATTTTCGTGCTCTGCCACGCATTTTCCATTCAGGCAATACTGAAATTAATATCATATAATGATCACGATTAAATCTAAAGAGAACATCAAATATCAAACATTTATATAAAACTTAAACATAGGTAAATTTCATTTAAGGTATTTTAATTTGCTTGTAACTTCCGCAAAATGATCAAAATTTAATATTTTTTTTCAATCAATATAAAAAGCATCGACGAATATGAATCTATTAATGTTTTTGTGATTCAATTGAAAAAAAATTGATAATGGAAAAACACATATTTTAAAAAATAGTAACATTTAAAACATTGGTATAGATAAATTTTACTTATGTTTAAAGTTTTAAGATTTTTGTGAAAAATCATGCCAATGTCATACTAATTTCATTACTTTCAGTGATACTAAACGTATCATTAAAATTTTTTACCTTTGAATGCTCGATAAAATAGGCTAGCTATTCAGCAATTTTTTTTTTTAATTGGATTAAACTGAATAAAAAAATTCTGAACCATTTTGCAAAAAATCACGTAGATTTTTTGGATTATTAATTAAAGAAGATAGCACGAAAACTGTCACACGTGATTATTGATTAATCTTCTTTAACCAGTTTTTGTTGAGTTTCTAGTTATTTTTTAGATGTTTTTGCTTAATTTTGAGATTTTTGAAAAATTAGTTAATAGGAAGATTTTTGGGAGATAAAAAATTTTAGATTTTTCTAAAGTTATAAGATGATTTGGTGTGGTTCAAAATTAATCTCCCACAAAAGACCGGCCAGAAGTAACATTTCATACTCTACTACTTCAGCTTTCGAAGAATTTTACACACTAATTTTGAAAGTATAGTTTGGACAGAAACAGGTTTAAAATTTTAAGTATGATATTTCTGAGGAAACTTTCGTGAAAAACCATTATATATATATATATATATATATATATATATATATATATATATATATATATATATAATGGTTTTTCACGAAAGTTTCCTCAGAAATATCATACTTAAAATTTTAAACCTGTTTCTGTCCAAACTATACTTTCAAAATTAGTGTGTAAAATTCTTCGAAAGCTGAAGTAGTAGAGTATGAAATGTTACTTCTGGCCGGTCTTTTGTGGGAGATTAATTTTGAACCACACCAAATCATCTTATAACTTTAGAAAAATCTAAAATTTTTTATCTCCCAAAAATCTTCCTATTAACTAATTTTTCAAAAATCTCAAAATTAAGCAAAAACATCTAAAAAATAACTAGAAACTCAACAAAAACTGGTTAAAGAAGATTAATCAATAATCACGTGTGACAGTTTTCGTGCTATCTTCTTTAATTAATAATCCAAAAAATCTACGTGATTTTTTGCAAAATGGTTCAGAATTTTTTTATTCAGTTTAATCCAATTAAAAAAAAAAATTGCTGAATAGCTAGCCTATTTTATCGAGCATTCAAAGGTAAAAAATTTTAATGATACGTTTAGTATCACTGAAAGTAATGAAATTAGTATGACATTGGCATGATTTTTCACAAAAATCTTAAAACTTTAAACATAAGTAAAATTTATCTATACCAATGTTTTAAATGTTACTATTTTTTAAAATATGTGTTTTTCCATTATCAATTTTTTTTCAATTGAATCACAAAAACATTAATAGATTCATATTCGTCGATGCTTTTTATATTGATTGAAAAAAAATATTAAATTTTGATCATTTTGCGGAAGTTACAAGCAAATTAAAATACCTTAAATGAAATTTACCTATGTTTAAGTTTTATATAAATGTTTGATATTTGATGTTCTCTTTAGATTTAATCGTGATCATTATATGATATTAATTTCAGTATTGCCTGAATGGAAAATGCGTGGCAGAGCACGAAAATATAATACCGGACTATACACAGAACATTCCGACGTATATACGCCGAGATAGCATTTTCAGTCCTACGTTGCATAATCGGCCGATATTCGCTCAATATAACAGCACTGACTACAGGTAACGATCCGACAACTCAAGTGATTCTTTTTATCTTATTCTATGCATAATAGGATCGAATCGTCTCATACGTACCATATTATCCTAGATAGCACAAAACGTCGCACAAATGCTGGATGTACCCTGGACATTTTAATTCCCCAAAACATTCTGAACATATTTAAGATGATTCAGACGTTTTGTACTTTCTAAATTTCTTGGTGTGGAATCGAAATCGCAAGAGTGAATGTTTCACTCAAATTTAGATTGGATTTTGACCCCATATGAACGAATGTTTCAATCGATTAGAGTGAATATATTCTTACGATAGTGGAATACTAATTTTTTTAATTTTGAATGAAAATATTCTCTCGACGATTTAGAGTGGAGAATTCATTCTACACAAGATGTCTGATAATTCTCTACGGAGCCGTGTTGTAAATGTATATTAGATTATTCTAAATAAAAAAATTCTTTACCATTTTGCAAATAACCATATAAAATTTTGAGTTATTATTAAGTAACAATTTTTGACAAATGGTTGTACGTAGGCTTGAATTCGTGCTCACGCGCTCAAATTCGAGTAGTTCGGTGTTCACTCTATTCAAGTAAAATTTCACTCCAAGAAATTTAGAGAATACTGTTTGGACTACTTATAGTACGATAAAAAGTTGTTACATTGTTCATCTTGATCCGCATCTATGGACAAGTAGACACTCACGCGAGTGGATACATGTAGTAAGACACATTGTGTAGTAATGCCATAATAATATGCCACACAGGTATCCATGGAAATCAACAACACAGAGCACGCCACTATCGAAATTAAAACATTCCTCGCCGTATACGAACGCATTGACAGCGACAACAACGACGTCAACAACGACGACGACGACGACAATGACAACGACCAAGACGATAACAACTAATCCTTATAAACGCGTCATAGCACCGTTCGTCGTGACTACGCCTACGGTGCCGAAATACACACAGATGATCGTCAATAATCACTGTATCAATCGATACAAGACCAGATATAACGATAGTAGTAGCGGTAATAATGGTAGTTGTAATAGGGGTGGCAACGTCAACACCACCACTAAGAGAAGCGTGAATCTCTTTAACTCGCACTACACAAGTAGTACCGTTGCGAAGGTCACTGCTAGTCCGTTCAAGTATAAGAACACGGTCAACGTGATGTCCCTTTCCACGACGACCAAGGGATATCAGAAAGGCCTTGGAAGTATCGGTCGCGGTAAGAGAATTCTGAATCAGTGTATCTGTATCATCGCTACCTATCTTTCGCTCTCTTTTTCTCTTTCTCTCTCTTGACTCGGGACGAGTCTTTCTAATTCTGCATGGACTCTCTCGTGCAATCGGCGAATTATTTTTACGCTCTCGTGTCCACACTTGGTGTTTCTTCTATCTATTTTCCCTAATATCCGACGGATCTCGTTACGAGGAACTTCTCGAGAGATACCGAGAAGTCACGTCTTTGTAATTGTTGCTGGCTTTGCGATGATACTCGCCAAATACCTGTTGGAGACTGTTTTTCGTCATTTATGTAATATACTTTCCACCTTTGTCTCTTCTAAGTTACTAATGGGAGGTACGAGAGGAGACCATACACTGCATCAAGCTGTCAAAGTCTTTAATAACGTTTGTTATTGTAGCTCGTTAACACTGTACCTAAAATCTGTCGAAACAAGTAAAACGTGATAATATCAATTCAATTAACACGGAAATATATGAAGAAAGTTTATTATCATTCAAAGTTGACCATCATTCTTAATTTAACAGTTTATTTCTTTTGTATATATTTTGTATATCTTTTAGTAGTATCCTACTTCTATCAGATGAAACCTCAATGGCGGATATTGAATATTCGAAGTTGAAAAACCGTAATTATTATTTTCCATAGTGTTTATTATTATAGTCTATGACGTTTTTTCTACGAGAAAATCAACCATGAGCTAACTGAAGATTCCGCCATGAATAGTTGATTCGACAGAAGTGGGACATCCGCGTTATCTCTTCCCGTTGTTTCCTCAAGAAAGATGCATATAAGCATTACATACGTGTGGAACTATACCGCCATTCTTCACATTGCTCTACATCGAATTCACTACAAGGACAGTGAGACATAAATATACGTAATATCTCTGTGGATAATAGACGCAACAACGGCGAGCCTGGGTTATTACGCAACATTTAAGAGTGTATTGCCCATATCACAAAAATAATAAAAAAATATTGAAAAAAATTAGTGATTAATCTATATTGTATCTGA
Organism: Odontomachus brunneus; assembly: GCF_010583005.1. NCBI lineage: Eukaryota > Metazoa > Arthropoda > Insecta > Hymenoptera > Formicidae > Odontomachus > Odontomachus brunneus. The sequence continues at coordinate 6,367 of NW_022639466.1, read as the reverse complement.
AAGTGATTACAAACAATTTCACATTGATTTAGTCTGGATCAAATGTTATTTCACTTTGTGTAAGTCCAGCAAACATGATAACGTCAAATAATATTTTAATGGTGTATTAGTAACGTTTCTAACGTTAATAATACATCATTAACGACTTTGTATAATTTGTAGGCATGAATTAAAAAAGTTTCTTCAGAATTTTTTACAAAAAAATTATAAGACACATTTACTTTTCAACATATCTTTATCATATTTTGAAGAAATTACACGATTCTTTTCATAATTGGATCTCGTCAATTAGTTGACTTATAAGATGCGATGCAACACGTCTTGCTGGCATATATGATGTAGCCGCTTAACCCTAATCTACAATGTACGCTTTGTTTCCTGTTTCTTGTTCTCTGTTTTTTTTTCTAGCTTAAAGCCTAATCTACAATGTGCTCTTTGCGTTTTGTTTCTTGTTTTCTGTCTTTTCTGGCGTACAGCTTAAGGTTTGAGTCAAAAAGAGATAAAGAGAAAGAAGCAAGAAACAAAGAACATATTGTAGATCAAACTTTAGGTTTGAATAAAAAAGAAATAAAGGAAAAGAAACAAAAAGCAAAGAACATATTGGCCAGTATTCATAGTCAGATTTTATATTTAAGATTATCTTAAATTCATCTTTGGATTATCTTATTGGCGAAGTATCTGAAAATGAACTTAAGACGCTCTTAAATATAAGATCCTACTATGAATACCATTGTAAATTAAGTTTTATAAGTTGCATTCCGAAATTCACTGACAATACTGGCAGTATTGCGAAAGCCGTTTCGAAATGCATGACAGTAAGTTTTCAAAGCACTTTTGTATTCATATGACGTTATAGATTTTATCGTCATTTTCTACTTTTGTTACTGCGGCTCGCGAGGTGAGGCATTCGCAGTAGAAACATGTCGGCATCCATCAAATAATTGTGTTTTATAGACGTAGAAGATAATAGAGCATGAAATAAGTACTTGATAACACGTACAATACTATGATAACTGTAGTTTTTTTCCATATATTGTTAATTCTATATCATTATTAATAATATCGGAATTCAATAAAACTTTTATTATGTACGATACTACGTGATATTATCAACTATTACAGCACTCACAGCCTTATTACTTTTTTTTCTATTCACAGTAGATCGACAGTACACTTAAGAAAACGGAACACTTGTTTCAACGTATTGCGATGACGTCACGTTTATAGTTCTGATAGTGAATATCGAAACACAAAAACATAATTATCTAAAACAAAGAAGCAAACCAATTCTTATTTTATATGAATGTCGCTATCATCTGAATAATTATTATTAACCACTACTATTAAACCAAACCAACTAAATCAAAATTTAGTAAAATGGCGAGATCGAAAAATAAATTACGGGGACACAATTTTTTCGATCCCGCCATTTTACCAAATTTTGGTTTTGCTCAATAATCAGTTCAGACGATAGCGGCAATTTCATATAAAATAAGAATCTGATTTGCTTCTTTGTTTCAAATAATTATAAGCGACTATATCATGCACGTCAGCAGGATAAGAACGTGTTGCGCCGCGTCTTATAAATCAACCAATATACGAGATTCAGTTTTGAAAATAATTGCATAATTTGCTCGAAGCATGACAAAAACATACTGAAAATTTCAAAAATGTGTATATTATAATTTCCTTGTAAAAGAATTGTAAAGAAACTCCTTTAATTCATGCCTACAAATTACTCCTTTAATAAATCTTAAAATATTTCAAACCGCGTCGCTATAGGAATAAATTATGTTGCTATCTTTAGTGAAGGAAAGGTAATTGGAATATATATAATGACAGAAATCTCAATTTTTATATACATATACTTTAAGTATTCAAATTGATATATGCAAAGATTATAATTCAGAGGTAAGAGTTTAAAAGTCAGAAATAATATAAAATAAAGTAAATATATAAGTAAAAATGTGATGTTAAAGTAAAAATATGTTATTATTCAACTTATCGTATATATATACCACACATTATTATGCGAAAAATAGAGATATTAAGTATTTTTCTCTAATTTTCAATTACTTTTTGTAGGGACTATACGGGCAATACATCCTTAATCCTATTCTAGGCTAATTTATGACTAATCGAAACAAGTCGATTAACGCTTGTCCTTAAATCTTCAAACATCTAAAATTACACAAAGAAAAAACACGACTTAAATTACGTGAAAGTTGAAATTTTTATCCAATAATTCGATTGGCAAGTTCATATATCTTATGTTTTCAAGTATATTTTAAGCGTTTGATAACTCACAAGAACTCCAAAGTGGAATTCTATTTGCAATTTTATAAGGTGGAATAATAACTAGTAAATAGCTAGTTAATTAGTTAAAAATTCAGTTAAAAAGTTAATAATTTTTAATTTAACTCAGTTAATTTTAAATGAGTTTTAACTTCTTACTAGTTATTTTTAGCCATTAGCCTATAAATTATCATGTTTAAAACAGTAATAGGTTAGTAATGCATTTATGATTCTGCACCGATTTGTGATATACGAATAATAATTACTTATTATATTTTATTAATAAATTTATATATTTCTTCATTTCCACAATAAAGTCATTGAATTGGTCATTAAATAAAACATTCATCTTATGTCACAAATTAGGACAAAGCTGAACTATTACGTCACTAAATAATATATTAATCACTTTTAAGAAAATATTACAAATAAAGTAGAAGCTTCCCATAAATTAGAAAAATATAATATAATTAAAACCCCCAAATATTCAAACTTTCCAACAAAATTAATTTTGTTTAGTTAGTTTAATATGTACATTATTAATTAATTTATTTATTTTCATGATGAAGTTATTTATTCACTAATTAGAACATTTATTTTAATATGTAAAACATTTAAAGATTTATAGATGTCTGCGATATATTTTCTACCAAATAGAATTCCACTTCGCACTTTGAGGGTACGGCCCGTTCAACGCTTAGTATATTTCAAATGCTTTTGCTCCAAATGGTTCTGTACAAAAGCGTTACCAATGTTACCACTGTTGACCAAATAAATAGACAATAAGTAAACCAAATTTTTACATCTAGAAGCATTGAAAAGAATTTAAGACAAAACTTAATATTTAGCTTAATATCTTAATGAATTACATAAATGTCAATATTGGAATATTAATCTATATTGCAAAAACTTTTTTAACACAGGCTTATCTTTACAATAACGAAAAAGAAGCAATTGCAATTGATGCTGTTTGTAATGCTAAAAGTATATGTGTATATCAAATTTTGATAGCAAAATTAAATAATAGCATTATAATAACTGAGATATTTACCAAATTTTAATAGCAATAATCTAAGTATTTAATAATAATCACTGTATTATTACCTGATTAAGATGTTGTTGATTCTAATCATTAATTCAGTTTTCATTCATATAGCTGTTTAAAAAATAAATCAATTCAAATATTATTAAAATATTAAAATTCTCTTTTTATTTCCAAAATTGCAAAACAGATAACAGTAAATATAAGTTAGGTTGGGTTAGATTATAAATCCGACAATATTTATAAATACTCTTAGTATTTTATACAAAGTCTTATCTTCGTTAGTTACTCTAATATCTTGCCAATAATGTGTCTTTGAGAATTATATATAGCATATCTCAGCACTTTTTATATTCCAATATTTCCTCTTGGACTTCGGTTTTCTATCTGAATTTCCATTATCGCGCAAAATTTTCTCGCGCAAATCTAAATGCTGCAGTTACACATCTTTCTCGTACAAGCGTTAGAAGCGAGCTGGGAGCGATAAAATATAACGTATTCATGAAGTCATACGTATCAATAGAATGCTCCAAAGTGTCAAATAGACTATTTGAAACGTTTCGAAGCACTTGCAACGATTAACGATAAACGGACCGTACCCTGAATTACAGACAGTCTAAAGTGACCTTCAAAATCGCTTTACTCTAAACGACCGTTTGCTTTCAGGAACAGAGGTCGGTGAATGCACGGACGTGGGGTCAGATTGCGCAGAGCTGATTGACAGGCTGAGAACATGGCTGTGCCATCTACAATCTGTGAAGAGTCGCTGCTGCGCATTCCTGAAGACGATCTGTGTTGATTAATAATATTAAAAAATAAAAAAGGCGAAAAATCGGCTCGATGATTAGCTCGATGACATCGCGCTTACTAAACGCCTGTCGTGACGCCGTCCTGGCGAACAGAATGAAACGGAAGGAACTCGAAGCCGAATCGACGATCGTCTATTCTCTTTATCTTTTATGCAGGCTCTTCGTCAAAATCCTCGATGCTCTTGCGGTTTTTACGATCGGGATAAGCGCGACCACATTCGACTCTTCGAGTAGCTATACGTATATTTCACTTTCTCTGCTATTTTTTCTTTTCTCCCCTCTCTCTTCCCCTCTTCTTCCCTCCCTTCCTCTCTTTCCCTCTCTCTTTCTCAATATCTCTTCCTCTTTCTATTCATACCCGCGCAATCCGGGTATCATTCGTTTACATTGTAGATACAGTATCGCCGGAACTTTGCCACGGGTGTGCCGGATGTAGTGAATCTAAAAGCAGAGCGACCTGACTGTCCATCGATACAATATTCGACCGTGAATATAATTTATTCGATAGAAAGCAGATTTCGCTAAAGATTCGCTTTACCCGATGCATGAGTGTTTGACGAGCGCGCGTACGCACTCGCACGAAAGAAGCCATTCGAAAATCATGGAAATTGTTTAACGCAAGACAATAAATGGGAATACTTAAAAGCAGATGTGTTATGTATACCCACCCACTTACTGTTCATTTTTATGTAAAGAGTCAACTATCGATTTTTAAGTGGAATGACTTATTTTTTACCCCGGAAATCAATAGAGCATAGAATTTTACGTTCAAAACATGTGGTCATATGTAGAAGTCATATGAACCCTTGAGGATCGTATCACAAAGTTTTATATATATATATATATATATATATATATATATATATATATATATATATATATATATATAAGTACTCTGTTGCAAATCCGGGCATAGACTGGCGAAACCTCAAGTTTTAGTTTGGTTGACAAGTTTTAGGTCAAAGGGCTTGAGAGAAACGAATCGATTGAGAGGAAGAAATCCAAGTTTTTATGGAATTAGATTTACTATAGAAAATGATACTAGTATTCTTAGTAATTTTGCAGAAGAATTGCATACAAATAACAAGTCCGAAATTATTATCGATAACAGAGTTATTGCATTCTTGACTCTTTTTTCTCTGTATTCACTACTATGGTTATTTGCTGTAAATACTACAATGATATAAAGTTAAACGAAAGAAGTACCTATAGAATAGGATTTAAAATAGCTGGCGATCTTTAAATAGCTGTAATACAGAAATTTGGTATCAAATATATAATATATATTCCAGTCCTATAATAAATCATGTGAAAGAAATTGTCGTATCATAATAATAATGAGACTTTTCAGCATTGGGACAAAGATATAAATTTATTTAATTAGCATATGTATATCAACTTTATATACAAGGTGTCTCAAATCACCATTTTCAAACTTCGCGACAGCATAGAACAAATTGAAATGAACATAAAAAAGTCCCATACCGTTTTGCAATATTCATAATAAATCTCGAGGTATTAATTAAAGAAGATTAGTGAATGATCACGCACGATATATGGTAGATGAGCTATAGTGGCGATGTGTATTGTGTTGTGTGCTTGTACATTAGGTAAGTTGAACAAAAACTCTTTATCATTTTACAAACACGTAGATTTTCCATTATTCATAAAAAAAATTGTTACATGATTGTGTGCGATACACAAATTCTCTTTACGAATACTAATTTCGAATACACAAATTCTCTTTAACCCTTTAAATATCACTGTTACTAATAGGGACTACTTAGGATCGGACAGTTGAAACCTTATAAATGTGTTATTTAGAGTGTTTTTGACAATATTCAATTTAAAAAAAGTTACTAGAATGTTCCATAAATTATACACCTTAAAGAATTAATTAATATCTAAAAATCGATTTATTCGCAAAATGGTAGAACACTTTTTTGTTCAGTTTGACCTAATGTATAAGTATACAATGGTATATGACGCCACTACAGCTCATCCACCATATCACGTGTAATCATTCATCAATTTTTTTAATTAATATCTCAAGATTTAATACAAATATCGCAAAACAGTATAGGATTTTTATGTTCACCTCAATCTATTCTATGCTCTCGCAAAATTTGAGATTTGAGATACTCTGTGCATATACATATAACAATAGTTTTTAAGAAATAGATGATTTTACTGATTAAGTGCGCTTCGAGAACTTAGCGCA
>NW_022639465.1:3192638-3192730 GCF_010583005.1 Odontomachus brunneus | reverse complement strand
ACCTAACCAAACCAAACCTAACCAAACTAACCAAACCAAACCAAACCAACCTTATAAACTAACCAAACCAAACCAACCAAACCAAACTAACC
>NW_022639465.1:3191899-3192406 GCF_010583005.1 Odontomachus brunneus | reverse complement strand
ACCAAACCAAACTAACCAAACCAAACCAAACCAAACTAACCAAACCAACCTTATCTAACTAACCTAACTAACCTAACCTAACCAAACCAAACCAAACTAACCAAACCTAACCTAACCAAACCAAACCAAACCAAACCAAACCAAACCTAACCAAACCAAACCAAACCAAACCAAACCAAACCAACCCAACCTAACCTAACCTAACTAACCAAACTAACCTAACTAACTAACTAACCTAACCTAACCTAACCAAACCAAACCAAACTAACCAAACTAACTAACCTAACCAAACTAACTAACTAACTAACTAACTAACCTAACCTAACCAAACCAAACTAACCAAACCAAACTAACCAAACCAAACTAACCAAACTAACTAACTAACCAAACCTAACCAAACCTTATAACTAACTAACCAAACCAAACCAAACTAACCTAACCAAACTAACCAAACCAAACCTAACCTAACCTAACCTAACTAACTAACCAAACCAACCAAACCTAACC
>NW_022639465.1:3191347-3191525 GCF_010583005.1 Odontomachus brunneus | reverse complement strand
AAAACTAACCAAACTAACCAAACCAAACCTAACCAAACCAAACCAAACCAAACTAACCTAACCTAACCTAACCTAACTAACTAACTAACTAACCTAACCTAACTAACCAAACCAAACCAACCAAACCAAACCTAACCTAACCAAACTAACTAACCAAACCTAACCAAACTAACCAAAC
>NW_022639465.1:3191017-3191111 GCF_010583005.1 Odontomachus brunneus | reverse complement strand
CCAAACTAACCAACCAAACCAAACCAAACCAAACCAAACCAAACCAAACCAAACCAAACCAACCAAACCAAACCAAACCAAACCCAACCTTACC
>NW_022639465.1:3189939-3190015 GCF_010583005.1 Odontomachus brunneus | reverse complement strand
AACCAAACCAAACCAAACCAAACCAAACTAACCTAACCTAACCAAACCAAACCCAACCAAACTAACCAAACTAACC
>NW_022639465.1:3188754-3189650 GCF_010583005.1 Odontomachus brunneus | reverse complement strand
AAACTAACCAAACCAAACTAACCTAACCAAACCAAACTAACCAAACCAAACCAAACCAAACTAACTAACTAACTAACTAACCTAACCAAACCAAACTAACCAAACCCGTTTACGTTGTGACGCGGCCGTCCGAACCGGAGGGGGAACGAACGGAGGCCGTCCGAACTTCCAGCTACGGTGACACGGCCGTCCGAACCGGAGGAGAGAGAGAGGAGGCCGTCCGAACTCACGCGGCTGCACGTGTCCGGAGGAAACACCCAGAAGCGGTCGGAGCAACCAGCGACGTCAGGCGAGTCGAGCAGGACTGAAGACCCGGTTTCAAATTAGAATAACCCGAAAATAGACCTTTTCAAAGACGAATGTTTCTTTAGAAAACCCTAATAAACTATACGAAATAGTGCTCTTTACGCTAACGCGAAATAACTTATGACCTAACAACCTAACATAACATAGCATACTTTCGGCCTATGCGCAGAGTAAGTACCACTGTGCATGCACGAGAATCCGTATGTGCTACTAGGACAAATCTAACGTTATGGGGGTGATTTTGGGATGCTGGAAAAATATTTTGAAGGTGCTGGGCGTGCTACAGTGTCACACAAACACCCGTTGTCACCCCGGAAACGATACAGAACGAAATAAGCATATCTGATGTCATTTTCGAAAATAGACATTTTCAAAGGCGAATATTTCTTTAAAATACCCTAAAAACAATCCGAAATAGTGCTCTCTACGCTAACGCGAAATAACGTATAACCTACCATAACATAGCCTACCTTCGGCCTATGCGCAGAGTAAGTACCACTGTGCATGCACGAGAATCCGTATGTGCCACTAGGACAAATCTAACGTTATGGGGGTGATTTTGGGATGCTGGAAAAATATTTTGAAGGTGC
>NW_022639465.1:3188363-3188744 GCF_010583005.1 Odontomachus brunneus | reverse complement strand
TTCGGCCTATGCGCAGAGTAAGTACCACTGTGCATGCACGAGAATCCGTATGTGCTACTAGGACAAATCTAACGTTATGGGGGTGATTTTGGGATGCAGGAAAAAATATTTTCAAGGTACTGGGCGTGCTACAGAGTCACACAAACACCTGTTGTCACCCCGGAAACGATACAGAACGAAATAAGCATATCTGATGTCATTTTCGAAAATAGACATTTTCAAAGGCGAATATTTCTTTAAAATACCCTAAAAACTATCCGAAATAGTGCTCTCTACGCTAACGCGAAATAACTTATAACCTACCATAACATAGCCTACCTTCGGCCTATGCGCAGAGTAAGTACTACTGTGCATGCACGAAAATCCGTATGTGCTACTAGG
>NW_022639465.1:3187301-3187463 GCF_010583005.1 Odontomachus brunneus | reverse complement strand
TTTCAAGGTACTGGGTGTGCTACAGATTCACACAAACACGTGTTGTCACCCCGGATACGATACCAAACGAAATAAGCATATCTTACGTAATTTTCGAAAATAGACATTTTCAAACGCTAATTTTTCTTCAAAAAACCCTAAAAAAAAAAAAAAAAAAAAAAA
>NW_022639465.1:3185874-3186789 GCF_010583005.1 Odontomachus brunneus | reverse complement strand
AAAAAAAAAAAAAAAAAAAAAAACTATCCGAGATTGTGCTTTCTACGCTAACGTGAAATAACTTATAACCTACCATAACATATCCTACCTTCGCCCTATACGCAGAACAAGAGCCACTGCACTAGAGTGCGTATGTACTACTACGACGGATCTAACGTTATGGGGGCGATTTTGGGATATTGGAAAGTTATATTCAAGGTACTGGGTGTGCTGCTGAGGCAGCAGAGTCCCACAAACACGCGTTGTCATCCCGGAAACAATACAGAAGGAAATAAACATATCTGACGTAATTTTCGAAAATAGACATTTTCAAACGCGAATGTTTCTTTAAAATACACTAAACAACTATCCCAGATGGTCCTCTACGCGCTAGCGCAAAATAACCTCTAACCTGCCATAACATAATCAACTATAGGCCTATGCGGTGGGTAGGACCACCGCGCATGCGCGATAACACAAATATACTGCTTCTACGATAGATCTCACGTTATGGGCGCGAATATGAAATATTTGAAAATTAATTTCAAGCTTCTGGGCGTGCTGCTGACGGAGCAGAGTTACACAAACACGCGTTGTCACCCAGGAGAGGATACAGAACGAAATAAGCACATCTGATGTAATTTTCGAAAGTAAACATTTCTGGATCGCAAATGATAGTTTGAAAAACTCTAAATATCTATCCAAAAAGGTGCTCTACGTTTTAACTCTGCGTGACTTAACCTGTAGTAATATGACCGACTTTCGGCCAATGCGCAAGATATATACCAGTGCGCATGCGTGTTAATCCGTATATACTACTATGGATCTAAAATTATAGGCGCAACTTTAGGGTCAAGGAAAATTATTTTCAAGATTCTGGGCGTGTTATTGACGGAGAAGAATGACATTAATGCACATTGTCATCCAAGAAACAAT
>NW_022639465.1:3150871-3182857 GCF_010583005.1 Odontomachus brunneus | reverse complement strand
TGCGCACGGCAAGGTCCACCGGCACGTGAACATCCCGTGCTCTCGCTCGCGTATGCACTGGCGAGTGCAGTGTGAAGAATGTACGTGTGACCGCTGTCACCGGGCGTGCACTGATGTGATGCACGGCTGCACAGTGCCGAGGGTACGCCGCTGCGTCCCCGTGTGAGCTTGGCGCACTGCTTCTATGTATCCACGCGGATGCCGGCGAGAACGGAAAGTAGCACTGAATCTCGACAGAACTGACTGCAATGAGTGAGATACGCCGTTAGGCTAAGGACGGCTAGTCCGTACAAAGAGCACGTGTGAGGCTACGGCAAGGAAGAGAAAACGGTCTCTTTTACAACGTGTACGACGAGACTCTAGAAAAGGCGACTTCGCTCTCCGACGTGTGACGACACTCTCTCTCTCGCGATCTCTTACGACTATCGACGTTACGGGAAGATCGAGAACACCTGGCGCGGCGATAGCCTTTGTTTTCTTCTATCCGCGCGCGGCAGCCGTTGTACAGGAGCGTGTAAATGCGCTTGTGCGCCCAGCGCTAGCTGGGGCGCCACAACACTCTCGCCATCCCGCCATCTAACGGAGAAGATATGTGATGGAGAATTTCTGATGAGGAGACGTTTCTCACTCGTAAATTCATGATTTCAGACTTTGAGCTAAAATAGCTCAGCTTCTAGAGCACATAGAGTAAAAATAAAGATAGTTTTATGATATAATGTAAACCCAAGGAATTGACTAAGTCCCTCCAGAATTTCGTCAACCGTTATAGCCGAAACGAAAATCTAGCCTACATTCAACTAAAGTCGTCGCGTAATATAACACGGTAGGCCGCCAATGCTTCGCGCTTGTACTTGGCTTCGCGACACTATCATGTCGCTTGATTGTCACTACCATGTTCCCGATGTTCGGAGGGAGGCGAGATTACTCTTCTCCGCGTATCCTGGGCCACAGCGGTCGGATTGAGACAGCAGTCTCAATCGCGGCAGTGGCCCTGCGGTAGTCAACTGCTTCCCACCGCCTCCGCGCTCGGATAAATCTACCCTGTCAGAGAGGGTGTGGTCGTGGGGACCGTATTGAGCTCTAGGGCTCGTAAGGCGAGGTGTTTGACGGCTCGCGGATAAAGTTCCGCAGCCGTCGTCACGACCCAGCTCGTAACGCAGGGCGTGCTCCCGAATGCTTGCGTCGGACGAACGCGAGCGAAATCACGACTAAGTCTCAAGTAGACTTAGAGGCGAGCTTGTCTCACGTGACAGCTGCGCCCCTGGCGGCGACTAAGTCCCGTGTGGACTTAGAAGCGAGCGGAGCTCGCGTGGATGCTGCGGCTCTGGCCGCGAGGTAAAGGCGACCGTGGCTCGCGTGTATGCCGCGGCCCTGGCAACGACTAAGTCTCGAGCAGACTTAGAGGTGAGCGTGGCTCGCGTGAATGCTGCTTCCCTGGCAGCGGCTAAGTCTCGAGCAGACTTAAGGCAAGCGTGGCGAGCGTAGATGCGGCGGCCCTGGCAGCGAGGTAACGGCGAGAAACTTAGACTCACGCGGAGTCGTAAATGCAACAGTAAAGAATTCTATCGACCAATGCACGATAGCTTTAGCGCGTAAGCTATCATCGAAGGAGGCACCCACCCGCGGACGGAGGCTCCAGTATAAATTCGAAAAAGCGATCTCGCAACCCTCCTCTTAATCGTTGAACATCGAGAAGGTGGAGATCCAGAAATATCTCTGACGAGGCAAGCCAACGTGTCGTAGATACTCTAAAGCTACGTGTAAACGTACTCAAAAACAGTGAGCCAACGTGCGAACGCACTCAAAAGGCGATGGAGAGATCTGTGGAGTTACAAAAAAATACCTGAATGAGGCAGTGACCTGATGTGCAACCGCGGTGGAGGTTCCAGTATAAATTCGAAACAGCGATCTCGCGAACCCTCCTCTTAATCGTTGAACATCGAGAAGGTGAAGATCCAGAAATATCTCTGACGAGGCAAGCCAACGTGTCGTAGATACTCTAAAGCTACGTGTAAACGTACTCAAAAACAGTGAGCCAACGTGCGAACGCACTCAAAAGGCGATGGAGAGATCTGTGGAGTTACAAAAGAATACCTGAATGAGGCAGTGACCTGATGTACAACCGCAGTCAAAAGGCCTAGAGCCGTCGCCCGCGGCGTCTTATATAGGCGTCGAAATTTAACCGAAATTTAACCGCGAGCGACGGCCCCGGCTCGGCTAGCTGTCGCGTAGCGGCGACGGCACGAAGTATTATCATGTATCTACCGTCGCCTGTTTCGGATGACCTGCTCATTGAACACGAGCTTCGCATTCTCACGACGATGCCGGCAGTAAAACGCAAGGCTTAAGAACCTTTGGCAATGTGACGCTACTTTAAGGGCGTGAGCCCGCAAGGCGTCGCCATGACGACACCCCTTATATGTATATACGCTTCTGCTTGAAATAGTGTATTCAACGGTACGACGAACGCAGTTTAAGCCCTTCGTCCTAAGAAAACACGGCGTCTCACAATCGAGATATTTTCACCTTTAAATGCGCGTGACCTTTTGCGCTTGCGGATAAGTAAGTTTCCCTCTTATTCGTAATTTGCATCGCGCATATACAGCGAGGGAAATAACGTAAGCGGCGAGCGGTATCCGCGCGCGAGCGGAGCGCGCCTGGCGCACGGCCGCCCGCCGTGCTCTGTCCGTACAGATGACAGTGTCCGTACGGAACAGTAATAAAAATTAGTAATATTAAATTAAAATGAAATTTATAAAGATAATAATATTTCTTTATTCAGATTTTTCAAATTATTATAATAATTATTTAAAAATTTTTAAATTTCATTTACAAGAAAAATATATCAATATAATTAAATAAATAATCTTTTTCGTGTATATCTACAATAATATAAATAATTACAGATAAGAACATATTTTAAATAAAAAAGATGCGCGAGACGAGATTTGAATACGCAACCTACTGTGTACGAAGTCAACGTCTTACCTACTGCGCTACCGCTGCTACTGTTTAATAATGACGATCGAACGTATCAAGTATGCCGTGGCCGATTAGAGTCATTTTTAAAAATCGATTTTTTCGAAACTATGACCCATGGGCTGAAACGGCCGGACATGCATTGTTTTTTTCGCCCAAGAACATTCTGTAAAAAGCGCAACAAAATCTCCGAAGCAGTCACCTCGTGTTCCCCTTGTAAGTGTTTTATATTGTTTTCGTATGTAGCCAAAGCAGTAATTTTAATTTTTCCATAATATTATTTAGTATAACTAAGCAAATAAACTATTTAGTTCAAATATTTCATATAATAAAAGAAAAGTCAGAGATATATATCTTTGTATGTACGCGTATATACGCATACATACGTATATATGCGTATATACGCGTATATAAAAACTATAACTTTCCGAAAGTAATTTTTCCTGACACAATAAGAGGGATGACACAATAAGAATCAATATTCTACTTATACTTGTACAGAGTATAAATATTATGTTATATTAACAGACCTATTTTTATGTAACGTCTATGCAACGTAACAGTTACGTGTAACATATAACTTTATAATAAACAATTAAATATAATTTAATCTCGTAATATCATCAACAAAACCATATCAATTACGACGAATAACCGTCTAATTCCCGATTATTTTATAAATTACTTAATTTACTAAATTACTTTAGTTGTAGTTGTACATCGTGGCGATGTGCGAAACACGTATCGTAAATTTTGTGACTTTACGACCAAAATAGCACGTCTCTACCTAGCGAAAACGCTGACGTTAATTCGACATCTAACCGATGTCGGGGAAATCTAAGTTATTATGCCTAGTCTAAATGCACGTCTAGAAAAATGGCAATTTAGACGTCTTCTATTTTGAGTAATTGAATTTTAATGTTTTAGAATCCATAATATATTGACCATTAAAAGAGAGTTTTCGAAAAAAATTTCGGGATTTTATTTTGTCGATTATTTACAATCTCTCTAGACGTCTGTTCGATATTGAATCGATGTCTAATATATATCTTTTGCTTTACGCGTAAAAATGTTTTAATTTTTACTAGAGATTTGACTTGAGATACACAGGATATTTGTTTACTGATATTTTAAGACCCGCTATACTGAACATACCCCTTAATATGATATATCACAATACTTATAATATTCTTTTCTTTCTACAAATTTCTTAATATTTTATTAATAAATAAGTTATACTTAATTTATTCATTAATAAAATTAATACATTTTAGATCGTTTTTTTTTTTTACTAAGACGTAAGATTTTTTTCTTTTATATAAAAGTAACGAGTTGCTCTATTGTCTTGTAAATTTTAGCTCGTAATCGCTATCGTGCGCGTTTTGCATAAAAAAATTTATTGTAAGTGGAGACGTCAGTTTTTTTTTTTTTTTAGATTTCCGTTTCAATTATAGTATTACAAAGATAGGAATGTTAGATTACTCAAAAAACATTAAATGGACATTTTGCAAATAACTACATAAACTTTAGAGATATTAAATAAAATAGATAGACGAATCAACGCGTGTATTTGCTAGGTACGTTATAATATACTGTGAACACTGTAAGTATACATTTTATAAGCATAAATTGTAAGAATATAATTGGAGTCATTGGAATCACCGTTCAATCGTCAGGTTAAGCAACGCAGTCAAGATGGATGGATGACCGCTTCGGATTCGAAATTATCGAGGGAGAATTTGCGAAAGTTTTAGAGTGTGTTTGACAATCTTCGGTTTCTAACAGTTATAAGAAAATTAGGAATTACTTTTTTTTATGAAACAATAAGAATAAAAATAAGACGTTAAAATGTGAAGGAAAAATCACAATCGCGGACATTTTTACATTATATCAAGGTTTGTACAACGTTGATTCAATGTTTCTCAAAATTGCTGCAATATTGACATTGTTGCAATTCAACATTCTTTCAACACTGATTCAACATTATTGTGCTGTATGGGTATTCGTCTTACCACGGTCGTCTAAAATTAACATCGATAAGACGTCGAAATGACGGTCTATTAGACATCGAAATGTGGACCGTTTTTAGGTCGATATAGATCTTAATTTATATTAGACGTAGATAGACGTTTCATATAGACGTCTAGTAGACGTCGAATCAACGTAACTTTTCTCGCTGAGTATCACGTACGGTGCAGTCAGGGAAGTCAGTGCTTTTTGAACGACGTCGATATCTTTTGTAGTTACCAAAAAATAAACATGAAATCCTGGCAGCATATGAGGATCTGACCGCGATGTCGAGTCGTACGTGTGCTTCCACGCTTTACTTAACGCATATAAAATTTATTATAGGCCACCGAAATTTATTTTTTATTTTGCGGCAACCACAAAAAATATTTATGTAATTCCCAAAGCCCTAGCTTGCATACCGTTAATTTAATTAGAATTGTCGATTTTTAATGATACGAATTAAGCCGGTGCGTTAAGTAAAGCATAGAAGTGTATGTCTCGACGTCGCGGTCGGGTTCTTATATGTCGCCAGTATTTTTTGCTTATGTCTCGGTAGCCACAAAAGATATCGGATTCTGGAAGCGCTAGATTCTACACAGTTTATTTAATTTGCGTTTTGTAATAATACGATCGGTATGAGTTTTCACAAGACGGCAAATTTGCAAGGTAAGTGTTGTAAAATTTTTATCGATAAAAAAAAGTTACGTTACAGTGGACATGTAATTACGACCGAACATCAATCGGGAATAATCGATAAACTGGAAATTTAAAAGAGATCGGCTTAATGAGAACCTTTATGGTCGTACGGGTTCACCGAGGAACGACAACTGAATCTCGTCTCTTCGAGACGAAGACGACTTTGTTCGTTCTATTTTTAATATCTAATGGAATACCTATGCTAAAGAGCGATAAGCTCGGAAGAATTACTCGACGCAATCGAAAATATATTATTCCGCTTGATACCCTCGGAAGGTGATAATGTTAAAAACACTCTGAAATTATCAAAATTAAATTATCTAATTATCAAAAAGCCGAATCAAACATCTGAACAATCGCTTTCGTTGTTATTCGCTTGGCGGATGCTTGATGCTTGGCGAGTTATCAGACAATTGCCAATTTTATTCTAAATGACTTCATTCATGTCTCGATTATTATTCGTTATTCAGATAATATTCTTTCTTCGAGTGTGGGGGAAGGGGATGGAAAATCTGGAGAGATTAAGTTTTATGCGTCCTTACTTACAGGAAGCAAGATCTCACATGTTTGTTTTTGACAATTTAATTGTATCGGGCAAATTATGACGTCCTTCCGCGGGACGGAAATTATATTCGTAAGTTTGCCTTGCTACGAAAGTTTCGATGAAAGAGTTTGCGCAAACGTAAATATGATACAAGAATTTCTTGAGTGTGACTTATCTTTTAGATTGTGATTTTTATTATCGTATATATTATTATCCACACATATACACAAGCGTGTGAGTATCGTGTGTGTATGTGTGTGCACGCGCGTATACATTAAATCATGGCACCGAAGTTGTCTTTCAAGTTGATCGAGGCGTTCGCAGTGAATCTAAATTCTTTCCCTGCTATATACATCTTAACACTCGGTCCTACAACTCGGTTCGTCGATCTTTGATATGCCTTGATGTATAAGATATAGAGCGATAGAATGCAGTTTCTAAATAAAATTCAAGCGCCATGAAGAAAGAATCGCCGAATAGCCAGTGTCATTCCACAATTTTTCTATCGTCAAGAACGCGCGCTCCTTGTGTGCGCAAGAATCCCCTCCGTTGAAAGTCTCAAAAGAGACTACTAGTTCGTCACCTTGCAGTCTAATTTGAAGCACACATGAACCTGCTTCTTCTCGTCGAACAGGCTAAATTGGATGTTTAGTTTCACCAGTGGGTAACTCGAACTTATCGGCATCTTCAGATTGTATCTAAGCTGATCGCCCTTCTTGAACGGACACTTGCCTTTCGACAAGGACTTGCACGCATTCGGCTGAGGATACGGGTACTCCATTATGACTCCTGCGACCTTGACCATCACTTTGGTTTCCAGCGTGTTCGCGTCAGATTCTACGAGAAATGGAACCAAATTGTTCGTACATTTTGTAATTGATTTTGAATGACTTTCCTTGCAAAAACGTTATTGTTTTAACTGTTTATTTTAATTTATAATTCATCTAACTAAAACGGGTCCGTACAATCGTCAAACAAAGCGATTTTTTTATTAAGTCACAGAGATGAATTTCGAGATATTTCTCACATACTCAAATTTCGGCATGCTGTATATTTAGTGAACTAGCACAGATACGTAAAGATGCATTCTCATGCAACAAAAATTCTGTCAGTATATAAATCAAGTCGTTTCCTTGGTAAGAAAAAGTTTATAGAATAAAATTCTATCGTTCTGTCGTTTTCTATCGTTTTGAATATGGATTTTCGTTCATGAATTCACAAATGTGAATAATATTGTATCGTATACGATACAATACAATAGATAGTGATAGAATTTTTATCGTCAGTTTTCTATGTAATACAAATAGAACCCGATTCTTATAGAACCAGACAAAATACGATAGGATTTATATCTGATGCTCGCGAATGCTGACGCTTACGAACGATAGAGCTTATAGAAAACAATACAAATTGATAGAAATTCTATCGTTCTCAATTGTTCTCTATCAACTTTTTTTATCAGGGTTAATACCATGAGATTTGTAGCAATATTGCTGCAATATTCTGATACCATGAAAATTGCTGTTTTCTTTTTGTCTTTGCCAAAAAGAGAATATAATGTTTTAATCTCAATTATTGCAAAAATTAAAACAAAATATTTTTATTAATATTATGGCCTAATGAATGGCTTAATTTCTTGAAGCAAACTAATAGCATATCTGAATATATTTGAGTCATATTTAGGTATTTACTAGAGGATTTCGAAAGTGTGCGAGCGACCTAAACTATTCCCGTTTTTCGATTTTTTTTCTCTCGCACTTTTTCATTAATGTAGACGTAAATTTTCACTACCTTCTGACAGATTTACGCTCGTCCGACTAATAAAAAAGAGTACCTACATATTGCTACGTCTAACAATTTTATCGTCGACTCCGCCGCGTCCTATCTATCTGTTTGTCTCTGTTTTCATTCATACGATAAGCCGCTATTGAATTAGCGGCAGAGGTACGTATAACTACGTATTACTTACTAGCATCAAAGTCCCATTCCGCAATCAAGTCGGTCCCTTTGTGGAGGCTGCAAGGAGACTTGTCACATCCTTCCACCCGCAATGACGTCGGCAAAGGTCCATCGGAACACGGCGCGTAAGGAGTGTCCTGAATAGACGCCGCAACGCAGAACGCAACAATTATACAAGCTGAAAATAAATCCAAAGTGCACAATATTGTATGTATGCATCGATACATAATAATGATAAAAATTCGTAAAATTAACAGATCGACAAATTACCGAAAGCGTAAACTCTCATGATCTCCTCAAGTGTTACGAGATATTGATACAATGTCGATGTCGGTGACACGTTATTTGATTTACGCTCGAAGCGAGCCGGCTATTTATTCCGACTGTTAATATCTAATCAGACACCTGTCAGCCCTAAAAAGCGATAAACACGAGATCGAAAAAGAAAAAAAGTAATCGGGGCACTCGAAAGTCAACACCTGCGCTGATGTTGCAAGTTTATAGAAATTATCTGCCGTCGTGGCTATTCATTGTGCATAAACGAGCGATTAAAGTAATCCATAAGCAATTAAATAGCAGTTATTAATTTTGATAAGTCGAATTACAAATTGAAAGATACATATGTATAGCTCGACGTGCGATACGATGTTTTTACGACGATTAAGAAGATGTTGAAATCGATGACCAACTCGAACAATGTCGAGGGAGCACAGAGATATTCATCATTAATATTCATCATTATTTTATCCTTTTCGTATTTCTTGTACATACGGATCTTACGTAATTGTGCCCCGCAACAAAGATGTCCAAAATATATCATAGGAATATCCTAAAGATATATTTGAGATATGCGATATATCTTCAAGATATCCCTATGATATATTTGGGATATTTCTGCTGTGTGAGGTGTTGTTTTGTTTTACTATATGCGAGAAACCTAACCATGCATGTGTAGAGATCTTTCTACAAACTTTTCATCAACATATTTTTATGCTTCTGAATTCAGGTGCGAAGGTGTCAGCAATGTTCTTCAACATTTTTTCTCTTTGGAGCATCCACACTTTCGGTATGTACAAACTACAAGACTTTTAGCTTCGGCAAATATTACGCTAACTTACTTGAGATTTTATATTAAAAATTTCTTTTTTGTTTCTGTCACACATTGAGCAATGCTCCTATTTATTTTTGCACATATTTTCATTGCGTAAAAGCATTCGTACTTCTGTACAATCGATACGACATAAACTTTTCAGAAAACCGTCAGTATAGTTGTCAGTAAAGTTTTCAGCATTCTCTTAATGCTTCGTTTCATCTCCTTTCAAAACGTTCTTGTCGTATCGCAAAATGCCTCGAATAAAAATCTCGTAAACTTTCCCGACGAAAAAAATATACGTTACAGTGATTATTTCTCTATTTACAAGCTTTATTTACAAGAGAAAATTATTTGGTGAAAGCTATCTGGCGGAAGGATTGGGTAGTGTGGTTTGCTCCATAACAGAGCCATTGTACAATATCTTAGATATTTCCGTATAATCTTGTATAACACGTTCTTATTCTCATTATTATAGACAATATAATGATATATATCATAATATACATTATTATTGCCTAATTCCGCGTAAATGATATTGAATATATCATGCTCATCATCATATGTATTTCTCTTGTACATATACAGAGTATCCCAGACTCTACTCCGCACGTTTTGTGAGAACATGGAAGGTGAACATGAAAGTCCTATATCGTTTTGCGATATTCGCGATAATAGTTGAGATATTAATTAAGGAAGATTGATCGCGCGCGATGTGATAGATGAGTTATAATGGCGATTTGTGCTATTATGTGCATTAGATGAAATTGAATAAAACCCTTTATCATTTTGCTAATCTACCACGTAGATTTTTAATTATTAATGAAAGAAAATTGTTACATGATTCCACGCGATAATGCACAAATCTTCTTTAATTAATACCTAAAAATCTATGTGGTCAATTTGCAAAATAGTGAAGAACTCTTTTTTTCACTTTATCCTAATGTATAAGTTGTACAACGGCAGACGGCGCTACTACAGCTCATCTACTCCATATCGCGTGTGATTATTCACCAATCTTCTTCAATTAATATCTCGAGATTTATTGCGAATATCGCAAAACAGTGTGAAACTTTTATGTTCGCCTCAATCCGTTCTATGTTTCCACAAACATTGCGGAAGAGAGTCCAGGACACCCTGTATATAATTTTTGATATTAAATCCAGAAATAATTGAAACACTTCTCTGCAGACCGTCATTAAATGCGCACTTTTCAAAAACGTATTACTGTTAAGTAAAGTTTTCCAGAGCTTCGTAACACGAAGCTTCCATTTTCGAGAAGCACAGATTTTACAGTAGTTGTTTCCTCATTGACCCCTGACATTTCTCTTTTTCTTTCTTACTAAAACGAAATCACTGTAATTTTGCGATAATATAGTAAATTGATCAACAGTTTTCGGTGTTTTTTCCAAAGATCCTGCTCGCATTGGTAAGAGCGATGAAAACATGTATCAACTAGGCTTAGCAACAGATAATCAGAGTCAACTGCTGATAATTTGTCGACATTGATTCGTTCCCGCCCAGCTGTATTTGCTATTATCAGCAAATACAAAAAGTTGCAGTATCGTGCGTGAAAAGAAGAAATGTCGAGACACTCGGTGGATGTCGATCGTGGATCACGGCTCGCTGGTCGGCTTACGCCAAGAGGGAGTATTCACAAATCTATTTATCAATCTGTCGCGTAGGCATGTTGGCGTGTACCTAAACGATGTATAATAGAAGAAATATTTCCACGACTCGCATCTGAAAATAAACGTAGTGAAAATTATCATTAATTACATGTATTTTCGATAATACCGCGCTCTCGATATTTTTTCGATAGAAAAAAGATCCTAGTCGTTACGGCAATTGGTGCGAGAAAATATCGTAGTTGGCACGACATTAAGCGTACTTTATGTGTGTTAAAACAAAAATATAATAAATAATGAAGTGGCTGTGTGTATGTACATCTCAACTGACCAGACGACAACTCACTTGTAAACCGCTGACGGATAAACATCGAGAAGGGCATTGTCAAAAATATCGTAGATATTCGAATTCGTCACACGCTTCAGATCGTCTTGGCCCGCTACGAAAGAATAGTACTCCACATATCGAGCAAAATAATCATCGTAGAAAATGATCCCTTCGGATCTCATCGATCGTTCCATTTCGTTGAAATATTGTCGTTGACGCGCCATAATGTTGCTCTCTCTCGTAAAATTACCTGTATTGTTGCGAACAAACATGTCTTCAGCGATGATGTCGGACAGTGATCATGGAGGGAAACACGATAATGGCGATTAGAAAAAAGAGCACTACCGTTCGTGAAAAACTTGACTTTAGAAAATTTTACGTTCCAAACAATATAGAAGGTTTTTTACTTAGTTTTCCATTTTCTTGTTATAATTGCACTTTTATTTACTCTTTGTATATTATTTGTACTTGTGTCATTTTTTCTCCACATTACAAATTGAACTTTTGAAGTTTCGTTATAGAAAAATCTGAGCTTTTCACAAAAAATAAGTTCTGCATAACAATTGAAAGATCGATTTCGTATCTTCGAGAAATGCTTCTTTCCTCCGCGCAAACGCTGCATTCAATTTCGGGCATTTTGCACCCACCGGGTATGAAGGAGATCACCTTGACGTCGTATTTGGCAAGCTCTACCCGAAGAGAGATGGACCATGCGCGGAGAGCAGCCTTTGTCGCACAGTACACGCTCAGACCCGGTAAGAATTCCTCGGCACAGTGACTACTTATCACGATGATCCTACTCTTGTTCGATAATATAACCGACATGAGAATCTGTGTGACTCTCATCGTCCCTATTAAATTTACTCCTATTTGACGCTTCACGTGCTGCTCCGTTTGCCAGTCGAATTCACCGAAGATCATCACTCCGGCGTTATTTATCAATGCATACAGGTCTACGAACCGAGTGTCGATCGTACAATCAGAAACAATGAGGAAATAATTCAACTCGAAGGAAGAGTGACTTGTGCGACACAGCACAATAACTCTTCTCTATTTCCTTTTTTCATTTTATCTTAATTTAAAAAGGTCCTTTAAAAAGGTATCTTTAAAAGGTATCTTTAAAGGTATATCTTTAAAAGGTATATTTAAAAAAGTATTTTAATTTAAAACGAGAAACAATGAAGCGTGACAATGTCTTCTTCTCGCAGGAGAAAGAGACAACGCTCCAATAGATTTTCATGAAAAGTTCCGTGATATTTATAAGAATTCAAATCAAGTATCTACGGTCAATGCTGTCTCTTATCTTGAGAAGAGAACATCCCCGCACACGATCTTCATGTGAATGAACAGTTAGATGTGCGAAACAAAATGCAGGACAAAACCGTAATTCATAAAGTCCACATTAACTTTCTCGTTACGGAAAATTCAAACGTGCAATAAAAAATTAAGAAAAAAAGAAAAAAGAGAGAAAGAAAGAGAGAGAGATAAGAAAAAGAAGATAAGAAAAAATACACCGCCCGCGAAACTTGGTAGCAATTTTAATTGTTGTTCTAATGATTTGCGTGTGATATAACAAAATGTAATATATAATAATAATGGAAATAATAAAAATAATACAATAACACAAGACACAACATTATTACTTATAACTTTCTTACGCTGAAATTTTATAATTATTATCATTCACTTCGTAATTTTAATTTCCGCGTGCGACTAGAGAAAGATCATCTATAAGAAGAAAATGAAGCAGTATCCAACAAAAGTCAACAACAGAAGGCGTTTAAGCGCCGATAGTCGCGAAAAGATAAAACTTGAGTCGTGTGTGTAAGATGTACCCTTCCCTAAGCACAGATGTCCAGGAGACGTCCAAAGTACGTTCTGAGAACGTCCTCAGGACATCTTTGGAACGTCCCCCAGGAGATCTTGTGCTGTATGGGCTGCGAATCACGGATTCGTCTCGTCCACGCTCCGACCGATCACTTGTCCTTCGTTAGTACTCACCGTGTTTCTTCTCGATACATAGGGTCTCGACATATTTTCCAAACTGCTCAATACTCCCTTCATTAGTGCTGTCGAGATGATGAACGATAACTTTGCTGTCCGTCAAATTTTTAGCAGCCTGACCATCAGGGTCTAGCACCCCCGCCAAAACTGTCGCGCCAAGAGCCTGACAGTGCAACGCCAAACTATATCCGAGGCCGGAATCGCAACCAGTTATAACTATGAGATGCTTGGAATTTAATTTCTCCTGAACACAGAGCTGATAATACCAGTAAACGATTCCTAACGAATGCAAGAAAAATTCCTTAAACTCATTCATTGATTGTTTCGATGATGGCAGCAATGATGGAATTTTTTACGAGACACTACCATGAGAAGAATTGATTTATATTGAAAGAAAAAATATTTCACGATTCCATTTGGAAATGGAGTCGCAGTCACACTTCGGGAATAAAAATATGTATAAAAATACAAAGAAAAGGCTAATAAATGAAACAATATAGAAAGAACTGCGTGGTCGGTTCTACTTATTGGATCTATCCTGTATAGAAACCAACTATTTACAACAATGATCGTGTGTATCTTGACGAGCGACGTATTCTCTACATAAGCAAATGTTAAGTGTTTAATTGTACGTATTAACAAGTCGAAACGAATATCATATTAGCAAGCATGGAATATAAAAAATAATTCTGCAATCGTTATCGTGCAATTGTCTCTTGTGACGTGAAAGGTCTCGGAACTTCTCGAGGTAGCCTTGGCATGTTATGTTCTCTACGTTCTCGTTCCCAAGTGGACTTTGAAGGGACAAGGGAAGGAGACGACAACGAGCAAAACAGACTCCTCTTACCCAGAAGGATCAACGAAAGTGCTGAGATCGTACGTATCTCGTATCCGGCGCTCCACAAGTACGCAAGACCGGTCGAGACCGCCAGCCCAATCTTCAGTGCCGTAGAATGTCTCGTCATATACGCCGGCCACATGTTGCCACACATGTAGCACTATCGTCTCGAGAATTATATGTTATTGAATTACAATCCGGTTTGAATGTTCCGGCTTGCAGGAGAGATAATCCGCTAGATTCAAACTGACACACTGCACAAGTCAGCAAATACTGTACTATAACACGACTGTGCAAACATCACGTCCCAATCCCTCTCTCCGTCTTTATTTCCTACAAGTAAATATATATAACGTTAGTATAGTAGATGGTACAGTATATAATACGAATATTGAGTTGAATCACGAGCAACGTGATAAATCCGTATAAAATTATATTTTCAAACGAGAGACCGGATCTAACAATAATATGTACTCGTTACTGTTTATTGACAATAATAACTTATTCTCATATTCGATAACAAATTCTCATGTTCTCATAGCTCGATACATATTGCACAGACGTTAAAATGTATTGATTTGCTATTTGTTTTGGATTTGCTATTTGTATTATTCGCGCGGAACTCGACCCAATGTATTCGACGCTACACGAATGTATATGTTCGTTTGAATAAACACCGAATATTTTGTGTGCACACGTATCGATTCTCGCGAATAAGATGAAATCCAAATCTTATTAAAGGTGCACGAAACCATAGAAGAACACTTTGAACAGCACTCATTCCATGAGAAGAGAGAATCCGAGGACGAGGCAGAGCGAACGAACTCGCGCGATCGTCCTGCGAGCAACTGGCCCGTCGGAGAGTACGGCAAAAAAAGACGCGATCCGGTCTACCTACTTTACGTCAGGCTCCGTTAGGTCCACTGCTTTTCGAAATAGTATGGGGATCTGCATAATGTAATGCAAACGCCCGACTTATCGATTTAATCTCTCGTACCGCGCGTTTCGATGTATAAGTAAGGACTCGAGTTGTTCTCGAAAAGAACACCAGATAAAAAGGGCTGAAAACGTTATAATCGAATAGCACTGGCGTGTATATAAAGAAACATCATTTTTGTCTGTAACTGTTTTCCATTTGTTGCAAATATCGCCGTTCTACAATAAATAGCGATTACTTCGCATGTACAATTTCAGGATATCGAGTTTTATTTGATTGAGTTTTATTGTTATTACAAAAGAAACGTCGGCAGACTTTGTGAGACAAAATTTGCTAAAACAAAGAAAAGAGGGTATGTTATTGCACACTTGTCTCAACCAAAAGTCCGCAAAGTAATAGTAACAATACTCTGCAACCGACGACAGAGCTTTGAATATTTCATAGGACCGCTGTTTATAGAAACCCCACACTGCTTGAGTTTTTATTTGAATTTCAATGCCCAGTGTATCGAAAGAAAGAATATTTTAAATATATGTACCCGCCGCCTTCTTTGTGACGTTCGTGCTTCTCACGCTAAGTATTATACTCTTTCACTTTCGGACTCCTTAGTTTTTATAGAAAAGTTTTTTTACATAAAAACACATAATCCAGTATAGAAAATGAATTATTTTCAATCGTTAGTTCAGTAAAAAAAAGAAAAGAAAGACATGAAGAAAACGATTACATAAAGTGTTTCATTAAATGATAAACTGTACAAATACGATGCACATATAAAGAGCCAAGTCGACTCAAACGACACATTAAAACTAACGTATATTACACCTGCAACGTGAGATTGACATACGTTTATCCCGCATGATAAATATATTTACAAAGACCGCGTTCCATTTCCCATATATGCGCGCATTTATCTATAATTCATGTTACAAATACGGTAGGAAATGCAGACAAGGAAAGCGATTCTCCATATGTTAGTTTTACAGTTTATAAATTCCTAAATAAGCCTTTACAGATTTAAATCTACAATCTCGATGCAAGATGCATGTATGTATACATACATACATATATACATACATACATATATACATACATACATACATACATACATACATACATACATACATACATACATACATATGTATATATATACAGGATGTCCCGCCACGACCGCATTATCTCGTAATGACGGATTCCTGAGGTAATTTCAAGAAAAAAATCATAATGCAAAAATATCGAGGCTATAATACTTTTCAAATTATAAACAATTAAAATTGACCAATTATATTGGCTAAAGTACGCGCGCTCAGGTACGGTACAACACATAATGGTGCATGCGCATAAATGAAAATTTGCATAAAATATGAAATTAGTTGTAAATCTCTGAAAGAAACATTAAATGTGTGACAGCTTATTGATTTTCATAAATTTGTATTGTGTGATATTTTATTCATAACATTTTGACGAAACTGTTATTATTTGCGATATGTTTATTTAAATGATAGAAAAGACAGATTATTATTACATACGTTGTTGTATGTATGGAATTTCCGTATCAATATTTGGAAAAGGGACGACATATGCATGCACCTGTACCACACTTGAGCGCGCGTACTTTAGCCAGTATAATTGATCAACTTTAATCGTTTATAATTTAAAAAGTATTATAGCCTCGCCATTTTTGCATTAGGATTTTTTATTCAAATTACCTCAGGAATCCGTCTTTAAAAGATAATGCGGTAGTGGCGGGACACCCTGTATATAAGGGTATCTCAGACCTCCATGATGACCCTTTGTGAGAACGTAGAACGGATTGAGGTGAGCAAGAAAATCCTGTGCCGTTTTGCGATATGCGCAATAATAGTCGAGATATTAATTAAAAAAAGATTGGTGAATGATCACGCGCAATATGGTAGATGAGCTGCAGTGGCGCCGTTGTATACTTATACATTAAGTTAAACTGAACAAAAAAGTCCTTTACCATTTTGTAAATAACCACATAGATTTTTAGATATTAATTAAAGAAAATTTGTGCATTATGGTATACAATCATATATGTAACAATTTTCTTTAATATTTAAAAATCTATGTGGTCATTTTTACAAAATAGTAGAAGACTTTTTTGTTCAGTTTGACTTAATGTATAAGTATACGGCAGACGACGCCACTGCAGCTCATCTGCCATATCGCGCGTGATTATTCACCAATCTTTTTTAAGTTACATTCAAAAACATCTTTTTCGAGGAAAATTTTACTCTTAGATCTATAATTCACGTTACATATACTATAGATTTAAGAGTAAAATTTTCCTCGGAAAGGACGTTTTGGAATGCAACCTTAATATCTTTTTTAATTAATATCTCGACTATTATTGCGAATATCGCAAAACGGCATAGGACTTTCTTGCTCACCTTAATCCGCTCTACGTTTTCACGAAGGGTCATCATGGAGGTCTGAGATACTCTGTATATATATATTTTTTTTACTTTACATAAAAATTAACAAATGTCACTGCACTTTACACTAGATATGTTCGCCTCCTTCGGCGAGGAGTCGCGTTTTCGTTCTTTGACAATGTTGCCGACATATGCATTTGCGTCTTGTTTACGCAAAAATTTCCCACACCTTGAACTTCCACCTAGAACGTTCTGTTCGCTCGATTACGATTCGTGCCAATAATCGTGCAAAATTATCATCATCATCATCATAGCTAATGATACATGATATATTAAATCACAGGCTTCTCGCCAAACTTCAAATTAGGATTTGCCATTACGTCAAAGCTCGGATCACCGTCCGTCGCCATTCTGCCTAACCATGAGCAGAGCAGGATGAGTCCGATCAAAAATAATACAATGACAATCGTCATCACGGTATATCTTTTGTACAAGAAACTCGCGATCCACCGTCGTACTGGCGCTTTAGTTAGTATCAACTTCCACCATCTAAGAATCCACTCTATCGCAGATTTCCGCTGGTACTTGTTCTCATCATGGTCAAAGGACATGTCCTTCGGATCGTCGTAGGCCTCGCAAACTCTCCTCGACGTCTGAGTGGATAAACCTAGGGACGAGTCTATGTTTACGATGGAGTAAGGTGGTCCAAGTTTCTGATTATTTGCTGCATGCACGTTGCTACTGGAGTTTGAATTAATAGTGCTGCTTGTGCGAGACATAGCCACCATAGACGACGACGACGACGACGAAGTGGTCGCTGTGTGATTTTGATACAAGTTCTCGACCACGATCGAGGAACGTTCTTTCTCTGGTTTTTGTTCCCTGTCATCACTTAGCTGTAAATAATGAGCATAGCTTGCAATATAAAAAAACTTACAGTTATTGTAAAATGGTTGATATTATTGCAATATGCATACCAATGGCAAACCAAGACCAGCACGGGCCCAATTAACTGCTGCCAATTTTTCTCTCAACACATCAGCAACTGGTGATACCAGTTTGGCTTGTGGGAAGATACACACTCTACACACAGGACAAGTATATCCTGCTGGTGCCGTTGTTGCTGGCAAACTTCTAGCATATTGATCCAAACATGCCCAGTGATACATGTGATAGCACGTCAGTCTTACACAATCTCCATCGCTCAATTGAGCGGAGCATAGTGTACAGATTGGATTGTAGTCATTATCATGGAGCCACAACAAGTATGACTGAACTATACACTGAAAAATTAATGGACAAATGAATAAATCATATTCCTATTTTGCACTGTAATACATGTATATGATGGACATGAGAAAAATACACACTCACGAATGTTTACTGAATCGAGTGAAGGTAATTTGCACATTGCAAATATTTATCTTTTCTGAACGAATATAACATAGAGGAAATTGATGAGCCATCTACTAGATAGGCCCAAGTTATTATTAATATACATACATATATATGTATGTATATACATATACACAAGGTGTTAAAAAGAGATATTCAAAACTTACAGAGTAGATAATACTCATTATACTGAATGAAGCGTCTGTTAAATATGGGTCATGAAAAGTCAATTCTTTCAGAGTTATAAACGTTTTTCGATTTTGGTAACACAAGTTGTTTGTGTGCTTCCATTGATCACACATGGTCAATAAACGCGCAAATATCTTACTATATTCTTTTATTATTATATTGTTTACAATAAGTTTTCTCCTACCATTTCTACATATACTTAGCGTCTTCAAATTATAAAATTTCAAACATTATAAAGTCTCAAAAGTTTTTCATCTTTAAATCTGATTGGCATTTAGAAGCCGTCGATCTAATTCTCGTATATTATATTTATAAGTAAAGAATAAACTAAACTTTTCATATATCCGTATAAAAAAATTTCGATGGATTTAAGTCAGAAGATCGAAGAGGCCATGCAACTGATCCTTCCTCTCCAATTCATTTTTCAGAAGAGAGACACAAGAAACAGTTATTATAAACATTACGGTAATAATTTGGGCTGCGTTCATTTTGGCGTTTACAACGCTCTGAGCATCATTTCATCCTTGTTTCTATCAAATACTAAACAAGAACAAATAATGCTTACACGCGCTATAAACGCCAAAACAAACACAATCATGGTACTCGTTCGTTTATTGATCGCGCGTGATCAATAGAAACGCACAAATAACTAAAATTGAAAAATATTTAAAACTTTGAAAGTGTTGACTTTTTGTTGTTTAATACACCCTTTTTATTCAGTATAATGAATTTTATTCAGTACTACCTACCCTGTAAATCTAAAATACTTTTTTTTTAACATTTTGTGTGTGACTTAGATTACAATTGCAATATGTGTGTGTGTGTGTGTGTGTGTGTGTGTATGGAAAAATTTTTCATAAATTTTAAGATAAAAATGAATGTGCAGACGAGATAATTGTGTCGATTCGATAAAAATACACATAAAAATATTTAAGAATATAATTGACGAAGGAAATATACCTTCGGGTGACTCGTAACCATACAATGCTCGCACACATTGACACGATGTTCGAAACAAAATTGATTTGTTACTCTTCTCTTCGGACACTTGCAGAGACCCATGTTGTAACTTTGTGCGAGAACGAGCGAGACAATGGAGAGTGACGACGTGTTAAACAAAATGCAACCGATGAATCTGACTCGCCGTTGCCAAGATCACTCTATCGAATTTTACTGTAGTGTAATAACATATCGCGAAGGCTCCAAATGATAGTGGCCACGTTAATTACACAGGCCATTACATCCCCATCGGCCACGTCGTCTGACATTTCTAGGCATTCAGCGATACCGGAAACAACCAATGGTCGTGCGTTCAATAGTCCGTCGTCCGTCGTCGTTGGCTCTAAAGTGCCGTACTACTACATGGGAAACGCCGACGGCGAAAAATATAATGTATAATAAACAAAATATAAATAAACATTTCTTAACTTTTCTTCGTCTTTATTTTCATTATTTAATAAATTATCATTAATAATATTCAAAGGAACTTACATACATGTAGTTAAAAAATAACCTCTTATTTTTTTATATACATAGTACAATTGAACAACAAGTCAGACGAAATTCTTATTCTCAAGTAGTAAGATTTAATCGCACATCAGCCGATCTATTTTCAAATAGCACTACTCAATAAGAAATCAGTCGATTTCTTAATTTTTAAGTACTTAAGAGCGTTCAAAGTTAGTTTAGGGTCGGAGGTATGTATACCTTTTTATGGGTTATTAACGCGTGTGGCCAAACTTTGACTAGAGTGCATATATATAATACTATTATATTGCTAATCGCCCTATGCTGCCTATAAAGGTCGTTCTACATTAGTTGCAACCCGATCGCAAGCAGACACAATTCTTATTGCGAGCCAATCAGAAACATCAATGATGCTATTGACGCTTCTGATTGGCTGTCGCAACAAGAGTTGCAATCGACTTACGACTAATGTAGAACGACCTTAAGAGGAGCTTGTCCCAGAATGGAAGGATAGACGATGTCCGAAGGAGGGGAGCGTCCCGATTGGACACAACCAACCGATGCAAAGAATTATCTAGTGATTATTAGGTCGAACCAATCATTACAATCTGTGTCCAATCGTATCGTGGTCAATCGGGTCCCACCCTCCGAGGAGTGTATTTTGACCGTAGTGCGCAGGCGCGACGATCAGATGATGTTATAGGGCGCGTTCAGCGGAAAAAGCGCTCAGTGAGCAATCAGTGATTATTGGTTCTTACTGTTAGATCTCTAAATCTAAACCAATTACATTGACGAATTGCTCAACTGTTGTGCAACTGTTAAGTTCGCTTGGCGTCATTGGCTGCATTCAGCAGACTCAACAGTTGCACAACAGTTGAGTAATTTGTCAATGTAATTGGTCTAGATTTAGGGATCTAATAGCAAGAACCAATAATCGTTGATTGCTCACTGAGCGCTTTTTCTACTGAATGCGCCCATTAAGTGGACACATTGGGCGTTTCCGATAATACCTTTCCGAGTCATTTTCCTAGAGCAGAAATAAGTTACAGACATCACCATCTACTACTATTATGTGATTCATGACAACCCAAAGCTACCTAATACTGTCTCACGACTGCAAGCAGTGAGTTAGGCAGAACAATACTGTGACAAATACACGAGATAATAATTTTGTAAAATTGTATTATTGATTATAAAATTATCTGGTGTTGTTTTTTTAAATTTTATTTATTCTTAATTAAAGAATTATATAACCATTAAAATATATATTATATTTTTCAAATATTATCCTAAAGTAAAAAGTTACACTGTTTTAACCTATTTGGAAGTACTGTTTTTACATGACTCGTGTATGTGCAAGTCCATAATAAATTATGCCATTAGGGTATATTGATGACAAAACAAGATTTGTTTGCACAGCTTGTTTTAAATTGTATGTAATTCTACAAATGTTTCTTAATGTTATTATTTTTTAATATTATTTGAGTTATTTCTTTTATACTTTAATACTCATTACAACTAAACATTTTTAGGTAAAAAATGGATGTATTAGAAATGTGGAAAATATTTTTTTATTACCCATCTGATGAAGATAATGAGGATAACTTCCCAGCAAACAATTTTGTACCAAATTTTCGCCAAATTAACACCAAATATGACCAAAACTTGATGGCAAATCCGATACCATCTGCGTCCGCAATATACTTGAGTTTTGTTAGCAAAGCTTGGTGACAAAATCTGACGCCAAATTGTCGCCAAATACCAAACAAAGTTTGGCGCCAAACTGCGCCGTACAAACCTTGGTCGGTATTTGGCGTCAATTTGGCCTTAGATTTTATCAAGATTTGTTCGGTATTTGGCATCAATTTGACGTCAAACTGCGCCGTACAAAGCTTGCTCGGTATTTGGCGCCAATTTGCCAATAACCTTTGGTTTAGCAGATGTTGTGTCCAATTTGATGACATCTCATACAGCACCAAATATCTGAAATACATCCCAGGGACGTTCCAGAGACAATGTGATATCTCTGGGATGTCTCTGGGATGTATTTCGGACATTTGTGCTATATGGGATTTTGGCAGCAAAATTTATAGTCAAGTGTTGGGCAAAATTTGCTCGAGCAGATTTGGCTATCTGGGTTCCAACCTCCACGGGAACATCATATAAAAATCCCATATTTTTTTTAAAACATTGTCGTAGCATATTCATTGACAGGTTCATTCAAAAGAATTTGAAATTTTGCTATACTACCCTTATAGAAATATCATACTAAGAATTATTGATAATTACTTATTTTCAGTATTAAAAATACTGGATAATAAGTAATTATCAATGATTCATACAGAGGACAAAAATACAAATTAAATAATTTCGATGAACAATAGGATAAGTGTGAAATTTGAGGCTCTAAGGGCTGCGTTCCAATTCAAATTCTATTCGGTGGGTAGAGTACATTTAATTAACCAATTATGATAAAGAAATCCTAGATATCTTTGTTCTTATTGGTCAATGAAATGCTAT
Organism: Odontomachus brunneus; assembly: GCF_010583005.1. Classification (NCBI taxonomy): domain Eukaryota; kingdom Metazoa; phylum Arthropoda; class Insecta; order Hymenoptera; family Formicidae; genus Odontomachus; species Odontomachus brunneus. The sequence goes on along the minus strand of NW_022639465.1, from coordinate 3,159,880 downwards.
TCTACCTGTCGAGTAGAGTAACATTTCATTGACCAATAAGAACAAAGATAGCCCAGAGCTGCGTTCCAAAACTTTACTCGACGGATAGAGTAGCATTTCATTGACCAATAATAACAAAAATAACTAGGATTTCTTTATCATAATTGGTCAATTAAATGTATTCACCAAGTAGAATTTTGGAATGCAGCCTAATAGAACCTCCAACCCACTAAAAGCCGGGTGGTCGGGAGAGTGAATTGAAAACGCATTTTAAAATCTATTGTTTTATACTTCTTTTGTATAAAAGTTCCGGCCTAACCTCCGTGATGTTGAGACATGTTCAAAAACGTTGGGAACTGTAATTTTTCCGAAACGTACTTGGTGAATGGATCGCAGAGATAGGTCTGAATCCAATTAAAATAAGAAGAAGATTTCTTCTATACATTCCTATACAAACGCTTGCAGTAACATTACTGCAACGTTACAATATTGCATATTGCAGTGCAATGTTGCAGAGACATTGCAGAGTTCCGTCCGGGGGAACGAGGGATGTTGTTTGTATTACATAGAGTTTATTACAATTTGCTATGTAACAATGGCTTGCCTATGTAAAACGATGACGTAAACGGCTCATGGCCGCGATATTCGTAGTCAGATCTTATATTTAGGACCGTCTTAAGTTCTTCTTCAGATTCTCCATAGCCAATGAAATGATCCGTACAGCATCTAAAGATGAACTTAAGATAATCTTAAATATAAGAACGGACTATGAATTATAAATACCTTATGGCTCCTACCCACAGTACGCAGCAACGCTTGCCGCGCGGCGGAAGTTCATGCAACAGCCAATCAATATGTTGTTTTTCCATGAGAGCTACAAGGTTATTACGGAAAGCAGCATATTGTTTGGCTGTCGCACGAACTTCCGCGCGGCAAGTGTTGCCGCGTCCTGTGGGCAGGAGCCATAAGTGTTTTGTATTATCCCCATATGCAGCCAAAGCAGTAATTATAATTTTCTTATAATATTATTTAGTACAACAACAAAAATAAACTATTTAGTCCAAATATTTTATATGATAAAAGAGAAGTTAGAGATGTATGCATGAAATATTTATGTAATTTTGTTAATCCAACCGCTTTTTTCTCAGTGCATAGATGTTTATCAGAAAAAATTCCTGCAACTTGTATGCAACACTAATCAATATTTGCGATAATATCGCATTATAGCAAATTTATTATATTGCAATATTGCGTTACAATATTCCAAAAAGTGGACATTTTAACGTTGCTACAATCCAAAAACAACATTGCAGCAACATTTCGCAATGAAATAGCAATATTGCAATATTGCAAAATAACATTACTGCAATGTTGCAACCAGTAATAGAAACTTTGCTCCACGAGCAGTACGCATCAGCACGGGAGGGGATACGCACACACTCACGCGACCGTGAGGCTCATGGACACATGAGTTGCAGCAACATGTGCTGTATGGGTTGTGTCGATTGTATTTAAGGTTATTTGCGCGTTGCATAATGGATTTAAATAAAATAAAATTATGCCCAAACGAAACTGGACACCTCATTGTACAAGAAAATGGATTCCCAGATAGCACAGAGAATTCTAAAAGAATTCAGTCGTATGTCACCAATTCTGAGTTCATTTTTAAGTACAAAAAGAATTCTTTTCACTGAACTGAACTCTGAAGAATTCTTTTTACATCTGAAAATGAACTCAGAATTAGTGACATATGACTGAATACTTTTTGAATTCTTTTTTAATTCTCTGTGCTATCTAGGTCCATTGCGATGGATTGCAAAAGTATTGGTCAAAATAAAAAAAACATATTTAACATAATATTTGCTAAGATGAAGGTTACGACAAAAGTCAATGTTATGACTTGTGATTAAAATTAAGATAATAATCTGGTGGAAAAAATAATGTATTCAGGCGGTCTTAGAAAAAAAATAGAAATGACTATTACCAATACAGCACAGATGCTTGCAGCAACATTGCTGCAACGTTACAATACTGCATATTGAAATGCAATGTTGCAGAGACATTGCAGAGACATAAATTCGTAAGATACTAATAAACCTTCAGCAACATTGTTTAAAAATTATTGTTTTAAAAAAATTTGTGTATACAGGATAAAACAGCGCTGCACGAAGGAATTGAAGAGAACAAACTTCTTAAGGACACGTGGGCAGAGATTGCGCTAAAAATAATAAGAAAACTGCCCATATAGCACATAATATTACATAATATCACAGTAATATATCCATAATGTTGCAATATCGCAGAAATATTACTGTGATATTATATATATTATATGATATGTGGGTACCTATATAGCACAAATCTCTAAAAGACTTCTTAAAGAGTTCCAAAAGAGTTCCCAAGTCCGCCAGAACACTTTTGGAATTCTTTAAGAAGTCTTTTAAAGATTTGTGCTATATGGATAGAGACGCCCCTTCCCCCCAATTAAAGTAGTCACTAGTCTCTTCTCTTGAAAAGTTGTCATTTTGATGAAAACATCATCGTTTTACATAGGCAAGCCATTGTTACATAGCAAATTGTAATAAACTCTATGTAATACAAACAACATCTCTCGTTCCCCCGGACGGAACTCTATCTCGTGATGATGGTATACCATTTACACTTCCGCTCGCGGGAGAGCCGAAGTTTAGCAGTAATATACAGGATGTCTCAGACTCTCCTTCGCAATTTTTGTGAGAATGTAGGACAGATTAAGATGAACATAAAAGTCCCATACCATTTTGCAATAAATCTCGAAATTAATTAAAGAAGATTGATTACGCGCAATATGGTAGATAAACTGTAGTAGCACCATAGATAAACTGTAGTAGTGCTGTTGTATACTTATACATTAGGTTAAACTAAACAAAAAACTTCTCTACTATTTTGCAAATGACTACATACATTTTTAGATATTGATTAAAGAAAATTTGTGCATTATCGCGCACAATCATGTAACAATTTTCTAATAATTAAAAATCTGTGTAGTTATTTACAAAACAGTAGAGAACTCTTTTGTTCAATTTAACTTGATGTACAAGCACACAACAGCATATATCGTCACTACAACTCATCTCCCACATCGCGCAAGATCAACCTTCTTTAATTAATATCTCGACTATTATTGTGAATATCGCAAAACGGTATAAGACTTTTATGTGTTCATTTCAATCCGTTCTACGTTGTCACAAAAGTTGCGAAGAAGAATCTAGAATACCCTATATATATATATATATATATATATATATATATGTGTGTGTGTGTGTGTGTGTGTGTGTGTGTGCGCGCGCGCGCGTGTGTGTATTTTTGTGTGTACATATATTCTTTTCATTTATTTCTATATTTATATTATAGAACATTCGGTAATTTATTCGATAAACGTACAACAAGATTTTGTGTAGTTATTTTTCCTCTTCTTTTATCACTATTTTCTCATCTTAACTGCGTGTCCAAAGGCACACTTCTTTACATGTTTTGTATAGTACAGTAATATACAAAATTAACGTCTTATAATTTTCTATAAATACGTCGAGCAACGCATAGATCTTTGCGTCGCATCGGTTCTTTAATATACAAAGCGTAAATGTGGATTTGTGTATCTCGTAGCGTTTGTGAACAATGCGCCGTTTGTGTGTGTGTGTGTGTGTGTGTCATGTATATTTTTTGTATAGTATGCGACTTTGCTCCGACGACTGGAAAGAACCTATCTACAAATCTTCCCCTCGTCATCAACGTCGCCAACGAGTTATAATAGCATTTAATACCGGCTGCTGTTTCTAGAGCACGCGGAACGCTTTATCCTTTCATACGAGATCTATCGTTTGTTCGATTGTCCTACTAATGTATGTTCGCGACATTTTACGTGTTGCCTTCGTATTCGCGCAAAGCGCGAACCGAGCACGTCAAATTGCCCGCACTCTTCGATGGAGCGCGAGCTATTCCGAAAGCGGGAACGGATACATTAAGAGGAATCGACAGGAACTTATTCAGCTAGAACGTTTAGAGATAGGATCTCTAAATTGTTTGAATAATATTGACACGTTCCCATCGATTCCTTTGTCCATGAACTCGTCGAGGAGAAATAGTTCTCGTTCTTTCGGGAATAGTTTCCTGTATCTCGAAGCGCATCGCCTATGCAAATCCTTCATCGCGTCACACCAGCTTCTCTGCTATTATCGTCTCCGATTGTTAGCGGCGTATTCCCCTGCGGATAGTGATAGTGGTCACAACTTTCAATGTATTTATGTTTGACCGGTACAGTGTCTCGAGACGATTAAAACCCGCTTCGATCGGAGACACGCTGTATGTCTCATCATGACCAAAAATGTGTTAGCGAACGATTCTACGCTAAGCTCACCTATTATGACCATCTAATCTGATTTGATCTGAGGTCGATAACAAGATGGAGGACAATTTTGTATCTTAATACACATTTTGATATCGATTGCGTCCGCCACGTTTGATTGATCACGTTGTCTCGTGTATTCGCGTATTAGAAACCGAGCGTACCGGGTAGCGTGTCGCGACAGCACACAAAATTTGTACAGTAGGTACAAATTCGTATATTCGTAGGTACAGAGAAACTCGATTGCGCTTGCATAAAATTTACGGCCTGATCGCGGTAACGAGAGGTAGAAGAGCACAGAATGTCTCAAAACACATCCACGATCAGGGTTGACACGTGTCAGTAACTCGGGCGGGACGACTCGTTCAAAATTTGAAAATCAAGAACCGTGAGAGGAGACGCCGCGACGAAACGTGGTGAACCCGCATTATTTGTGGACATTTTATTGCTACGGCCATTCGTGAAATTTCGTATTTGCGGAGAAACTAAAAGATATTATAATAGAAAATTATTTCGATCGAGTTAAGCCGCTTCACCTTTCAAGATAAAAGTGCAAATATTCAATTGAATAGACACACTACATATAACTCGCTCTCGTGATTTCCCTCAGTTTTCTCGCCTCGCGATGGCTCTTACCTAAAATGAAACGTGACACAACTCGCGATTGTCGTTGACGAAAGGTGGCTTATCTCGCTTGAGACAAGAGCGAGAAGAACGATTGCACAAGCACACGAAAGAAGAGGAGAAGTAATGTATAAAGGGATAACCGTCGAATTTCAACGCGTAACAACGCGTACGGCAACCTTAATCTCACCGGACGAGACGATCGCGAATGCGCGTATCACCGAGGCGTTTTCACGATGCGACAATCCGTCTGTCCGAATCGCGGCATACGGTGAAAATAACTCGCGAATTGACTGGGCTAATTTGACACCGATTGTTGGCTACCGATTTTTAGCCAACGTTCTGTCCGGCCAACGCGCACATCAACGACAACAGCGTCAGCAGCAGACGCAGGCTCGATCTGACGTTCGTCGCGCGGCCGCACTGATCCTTGATCTCGCTCTCCCTAGGATGCGAGCGTATGCAGGACTGCGGTCGCTTCCTCTTGAGGCCGGTGAACGCCTTCTGGCAGACCAGAGTGTTGTTCTCATAGATCACTTCCTCGGGTACGATGCTAAGCAACGGCGATGTCGTGTCACCGCAGTCGGTCTTCACCACTACCAGCAGCATGTTACTAAAGTTCACCGGTTGGACCACATACGGCCGCATACAGTTTTCATCCACATCGACGTCGTACGTATCGAACGAGGCGTTACGCAAGTACAGGTACGTCTGTGTGGACAATCGGATGGTGTTGATGGCGTGGTTAAATTGCGCAGAATAATAATCGGGTATGCGAAACACAACGGAACACTTTGAGATTATATTTTAAAAGCAATTAAAGGAGCAATTAAAGTATCACCGCGCGGTCACGTTGTTTAATTAAAAAAATCGTTAACCTATAAACGATCTCTCCTCATTCCCAAGTCGCACGTAATATAATTTTGCAGCCAAAATTATAATTTGCGTCACATATTGCCTGTATAGAAACTTAGTATTTATAATGTGGGCAAACTATAATATATAATTTTACGCATTTACCTCTTGATCGCACGCTTCCAGATGCGTTCGATTAATCACGATAGCCTCTTCGAACGATCTCTCGTCCTTCGGATCATCCGGCGACTTTTCCGCGGCTTTATCACTCTTGTGATAATTGTCGTGAACGACATTAACCTCCTCGTCGTTAGCATACGCATACGCTTCCACGTAATCGAATTCCCATATGCCCGTCTTTGCCCAGGCCCAAGCGGCTTGTCCGATCGCCCACGACATTGCTCTCTGCAAATGCTTCCATGGCTACAACATAAAAATTGCATTAACAATTTATCAAGGTCGGCGAAAAAGCGTAAAATTGTGAAACTTGTCGAGAAACTACTCTTCTCGCTCACGTTCGAATCGAGCGAAAAAAATCAACTGAACAAGACTTTTATAACATTCTTTCGATATCACCGTAATCGTTCTTACACAATTAATTTATTATAATTTTAATAATTGGAAAAATCTTCACATATTTACGTTACTGCTAATAATATATTAATACTATTGTAAGATATGATTATTTCAGTAAACTATTTTAATGCCATTAGGAACCTATACTTATGATATGTTACTATAATTACGTATTATCGTAAAGGATACTCTCACCGTAAGCAAAATATTGCCGGCGTTGTTGGTCTGCATGTTTTTGAAGCACACTGCCTGATAGTCGAAGATCCTTATCCTCTCAAAGACACCTTCTTTCACCAGACTGCTCATTATCGGGCCTCTGATCTCGCCGAAGAATTTACCGGCGTCCGCCTCGTTCTCGGCGGCAATTATATATCCGTTGTTGTCGACTAGATAGCAGGCCCAGCCGTCGTCGCCACAGTGCTTATGGCAATTCACAAGTCCCTCGCAATTAAACGTTATGTTCTGGAAAAGCGCTTGCAAGGCAGTATGCTGAAACTGGAAGCCAACCACCGCGACTGGCGCCTTCAGGTTGTTTCCTGTGGGTTTGATTGTTCCTCTTTTTTTCTTTCTTGATTTTTCATACATCTAATATCTTATCTTCCTCGTAACACAAAAGAGATCTACCATTATGGTAGGTCAAGTGTCTTGTCGCGACACGACATCAAATACTATTACGAATATTATTATGCATTTCGCAAACGTTCAGCTCAACGTTGGAATTTTATAATCCATACAAATTTGTTATATCTGACATTTTATATTCTCATCTTCGAGGTCGCGCGGAGGTGAGATCGATCCAATGGATCGAACAAGCGGATCGCGAAACTCGAATCGCTCACCGATAAATATGGCACGACTGGCAGTGACTAAAGTGGTGTTGTCGGCATCCTCGTCGTCGATTGGCACGGAGAAGACAAAGCTCTCCGGATGCACGTAGTATTGTTCGACTGCCCGTTTATACCACACCTCGTCGATGGCTCTCGGGTATAACTTGCTGAAGTGATCCTCCGGTAAAGGCATGTCCTCGTCCAAAGGGAAGTCCTGCCACCGAGTCAGACCGCTGTGCGTGGCCATGAATGCCAGAGTCACTCCGAAACGTTGCTGGAACTCCTTCCTACGGGAGAGGAGGGCTCAGTAACGGCGAACCGAGTCGTTTGCGACTTGAGCTGGCCTTTACTTATGCTTTTACGGGAGAATCTTATGGTATATGCAACGTACGGCACGCAACGATACGCACATACGATGACGATTGTGTACAAGCTTCTCAAAGTCATATACAAGCTCGCGGCTCATTTCCGCCGTTCGGCCGGATAGTTATGTTTAATGAAAAATCGAATTCGCTCAAACGATCACTCGACACGCGCGCGCGAAAAATTATATTAAATTATTATTATTTCAAATTTTCAGACAAAAACAAAAAGATTGTGTTTATCATTACGCTTTAATTTTGCAATTATAATTTTTCGCCAAAACCTAAATAAATGGCAGATTAAGTTACGCTCGTAAGTGTATGTTGTTTTATGCATCTATATCATAAATTTATAAATTGCCAGGTTATCGGCGAGATAAATAGTGTGATAAAGCCAAAGTTATACTTTAAAGTACTGTAAAGTAAAGACACTGTATTATGTTGTTATATTGAAAAGAGAAAAGAAGAAACTGTACTCCCGTAGAATGGCGCAAACGAGCGAGCGGGTATTCTCAAAGACTCTATTGCAACATATCAAACACAATCACATTGGGAAAAGTCCTCTTGCTTTCGCAGCCTTATCGTTCGCAAAGCGTTCTTCCTCTTCAGGTTTCCACTCCTGAAAGACGACGTTTGCCCTACGGAGGCTTGCAAGCTAATATGCGCCGACCTCGAAGTGTCAAAAGATAAAAAATAGGCAGAGAGAGAGAGAGAGAGAGAGAGAGAGAGAGAGAGAGAGAGAGAACCAAGAGCATATTAATAAAAGAATAAATACGAAGCGAATACTTTACGAAAAGAGACAACGAGACAACTTAAGAAAAGAAAGTTCGCGATATTTTGGCAAATACTCGATGAAATTAAAGTTGCTAATTTACTTTAACGTAAGCGTAAAGAAACGCCATCTTCTAACAAGAAACAAAAAAGGAATAAAGTTTGCAAGAATTTCGAACGGATTCTGCGACAGAGTCCTAAGAAAAGTAAAGAGAGAGAGAGAAAGAGAGAGAGAGAGAGAGAGAGAAAGAGAGAGACAGGGCCGGCAATCGTATTACAATAGTACGATATTATCAAACGATCAAGAATTAATTCGTTACTTTCTAAGAATGTAAGGTGCGTTGTGATGGCGTTACCTGGGCAGCAGATTCATCAGCCTAGCTAAAGGTCTGCATGGCGTCAAAGTGGTAAGTATATTAGTCAAAAGGAACAGGTGCATTTTCTATCCTGATAAAAACGAGAGAAAACGAACAAGAAAGAGAGAAGAACTGTGCACAAAAACAGGAAAACTAAGAAAAATACGGGGCAAAGTGTTCGTAATGTGTAAAAATGGGCGTTTGTAAATCGTAATTTTGGTAAGGAAATACGAATGACGTACGTGTGTGTGTGTGTGTGCGCGCGCGCGTGTCGT